>NC_071616.1:1692500-2017500 GCF_014839835.1 Dryobates pubescens
AAGAGACCCCAAGGATCATCGAGTCCAACCTGTCTCCACAGACCTCACAACTAGCCCATGGCACCAAGTGCCACATCCAATCTCCCCTTGAACACCTCCAGGGATGGGGACTCCACCACCTCCCTGGGCAGCACATCCCAATGACGAACAACTCGCTCGGTGAAGAACTTTCTCCTCACTTCGAGTCTAAACCTCCCCTGGCACAGCTTGAGACTGTGTCCTCTTGTTCTGGTGCTGGGTACCTGGGAGAAGAGACCAACCCCTTCCTGGCTACAACCACCTTTCAGGGAGTTGTAGAGGGCAATGAGGTCACCCTTGATCTTCCTCTTCTCCAGGCTAAGCAACCCCAGCTCCCTCAGCCTCTCCTCACAGGGCTGTGCTCAAGGCCTCTCCCCAGCCTTGTTGCCCTTCTCTGGACACCTTCAAGTCTCTCAATGTCCTTCTGAAACTGAGGGGCCCAGAACTGGACACAGGACTCAAGGTGTGGCCTAACCAATGCAGAGTCCAGGGGCACAATGACCTCCCTGCTCCTGCTGGCCACACTGTTCCTGATGCAGGCCAGGATGCCATTGGCCCTCTTGGCCCCCTGGGCACACTGCTGGCTCATGTTTAGGCGGGTGTCAATCAGCACCCCCAGGTCCCTCTCTGTTTGGCAGCTCTCAGCCACTCTGACCCCAGCCTGTAGCTCTGCATGGGGTTGCTGTGGCCAAAGTGCAGCCCCTGGCACTTGGACTTGTTGAATGCCATCCTGTTGGCCTCTGCCCATCTGTCCAGTCAGTCGAGGTCCCTCTGCAGAGCCCTTCTGCCCTCTAACTGACCAACATCTGCTCCCCTCTTGGTGTCATCTGCAAATTTGCTGCTGACTGACTCCATCCCCTCCTCCAGATCATCAATGAAGACGTTAAAGAGGCTGGGGCCCAGCACTGCTCCCTGGGGCACACCACTGGTGCCTGGCTGCCAGCTGGCTGTGGCACCATTCACCACCACTCTCTGGGCTCAGCCTCCAGCCAGTTCCTAACCCAGCTCAGAGTGCTGCTGTCCAAGCCACATGAAACCTCTGGTGAGAGCCTCGGAGCCTCTGCAGGTGGGTGAAGGGCACATCTATGATTTCTGGGGGTCTCTTCCAAGCTGCAGCAGTGGGCTGTGTGCAGCAGAAGCAGGGATTGCCCAGGGAGCACCGGGGCCAGTTCACCTCACCTGTAACAAGGTGGCAAGGACTGGCAGCCGGCAGCGCCCCAGCCCTGGTGTTGCTCATGAATGTGAAGGGAAGCAGCCCTGGATCAGATGGCATTTTGTCAATCCTTCCACTTGAAAGGATTTTCTTGTTGGCTCTTAATCTCTGTTGACACAAACAGTGGAAAAACACAGGCTTGTCTTTGCAGTCATGGGCACGGGAAAGTCACACAGGGAGATCATGCAGGACGTGGCCTTTCCGCTGCCTTTTGCCACGTAGATGGTTGGAGACCCTGCCCTCAGCCACACAGAGCTTTAGCTACAGAGTCCAGCAGGCTTTTCCTTCAGGTCTAGAATATCTGCTGGGAAGGGACAGGCTCTGCTCAGTTGCACCCTGGGATAGGACAAGGAGCAATGGATGTAATCTGCAGCACAGCAGGTTTCACCTCAACATGAGGAGGAACTTCTTCCCCGTGAGGCTCCCAGAGCCCTGGAGCAGGCTGCCCAGAGAGGTTGTGGAGCCTCCTTCTCTGGAGCCTTTCCAGCCCTGTCTGGATGTGTTCCTGTGTGACCTGAGCTAGATTGTATGGTCCTGCTCTGGCAAGAGGGGGTTGGACTCAATGATCTCTTTGGGTCCCTCCCAACCCCTGACATCCTGGGTGTGATGGGCTGAGGGAGGTAGGGTTGTTCAGCCTGGAGAAGAGAAGATTCTGGAGAGGACCTTAGAGCTGCCTTCCAATATCTGATGGGATCCTACAGGACTGCTGCAGAGGGACTTTCCATGAGGGTGTCTAGAGACAGGACAAGGGGGCAGCTTTAGACTAAGAGAAAGTAGGTTTAGACTGGATCTCAGGAAGAAGTTCTGCAGTAAGAGAGTGGTGAGACTCTGCAATAGGCTGCCCAGAGAGGCCATGGATAGAATAGAACAGAATTAACCAGGTTGGAAGAGACTTTCAAGGTCATCAAGTCCAACCTAGCACCCAACACCATCTAATCAGCTAAACCATGGCTTCCCAGGGGTGTTCAAATCCAGGCTGGGGGAGGCTTTGAGCAGCTGAGTCTAGTGGAGAGGCCTCCCTGCCCATGGCGGGGAGGTGGGAGTAGATGACCCCTAAGGTCCCTTCATCTAGTCATCTAGTTTAACCCACTGCTCCCCTACCACTGCCCTGCTTCATCTTCCCAAAGCAGCCCCTGATCCCTCTACACCATCCTCCACCCTGCCTGAACAGCCCCTGCTCTACCACCGCCATTTTTGCACCCATCCCAGAGCCAGGGGCAAGACCCTCAACCATCCAAGGTACCACACAGAGGAGCTCAGCTGCAGTAAGGAGGCCCAGCCAGCAGCCAGGGATGATGTTGGAGAGCTCATCAACAATATTCCTACTTAACCAGGGAGCCACCAGGCCCCCTAGCCTTTGTCATCACCATCACCTGGTGATGGAGGACTCACCAGCAATGAGAGGAGAATCCCTCAGCACAGTGGAGGTCAGCATAGAGCTTCTGCCTTTTCTGGTGGGTGGATTAAAAAGGGGAGAGGGTGGGGAGGGCCAAGTGGCCACACCTGGAGCAGGAGGAGACTCCAACAGAGCCCAGGTGCTCTGGGATTTGAGGGGGAAAAGGGGGAAGATGGGGTGGCAAAGGGGAGGTGCTGGGGAAGGAAGAGGCTTTCAGAAGACCTTTCATTTCCAGGAATCTTTCCCAATGCACAGCTGCAGCTCCTGGTTTGCTTTGCCTCCATGCAAAAAAGAGCAAACCCATCAACAGTTCATCAAACACAGCACAGGGGTGGCCAGGACAGTGCAACCTTGCCATCATCAGCAGTTTGCTTGGTGGGAGAATCTGTGCTCTGCAGATCAAGAGAACAAGATTCAACAACAACAAAAGGGTCTGCAAGAGTGAATTTTTACTCTGGATACCAGCAGCCAACACCAGGATGGTTGAGGGACTGCAGCACTGCCCTGTGAGGAAGGGCTGAGAGCCCTGGGGCTTTTTAGTCTGGAGAGGAGAAGGCTGAGAGGGATCTGATCAGTGTCTGTCAATAGCTGAGGGCTGGGGGTCAGGAGGGAGGGGACAGGGACAGGCTCTGCTCAGCTGTACCCTGGAATAGGCCAAGGGGCAATGGATATCAACTCCAGCACAGGAGGTTCCAGCTCAACATGAGGAGGAACTTCTGCCCTGTGAGGCTCCCAGAGCCCTGGAGCAGGCTGCCCAGAGAGGTTGTGGAGTCTCCTTCTCTGGAGCCTTCCCAGCCCTGTCTGGATGTGTTCCTGTGTGCCCTGTGCTGGATCCTCTGCTCCTGCTCTGGGCAGGTGATCTGCAAAGGTCCCTTCCAACCCCTAGCATCCTGTGAGCCTGGGATGGGACAAGGTTGAAGTGAAAACCTTTCCTTAAAAAGCAGGGGGGAAAGTTTTTCATCAAGAAGGAAAAGACTTTGAAGTTCCAGATAAAACCACCTGGTGTTTTGCCTTTTAAACAAATGGCTTTAAAAGCAAGGGTGGGGGGAAAGAACCCCCAGCCTCCTATACACCTCAGTGAGCATGCCAGTGGAGAAGAAAGAGTCCTGTGGATTCATGTGCATTTAGACCTGCAGATGGCTTTTTGGTCTTGAAAGATGGGAATGAAGTTTAGTGAAGTTTAAAATGCTGGTGGCAGAGTTAATGCAAGTTGTAAGTGTTATTAACCATGTCTCCTGTCTTCAGTTGCTAAATGACTGTCTCTCCTGCTGGAGAGGATCTGGGGATCCTAGTGGATGGCAGGATGACCATGAACCAGCAATGTGCTCTTGTGGCCAAGAAGGCCAATGCCATTCTGGGCTGTACTGGAAGCCTGTGGTCAGTAGGTTGAGAGAGGTTCTCCTCCCCCTCTGCCCTGCCCTGCTGAAGCTGCATCTGGAGGATTGTGTCCAGTTCAGGGCCCCTCAGTTCAGGAAGGACCTCAGAGAACTGCTTGAAAGAGTCATAGTATCATAGTATCAGTCAGGGTTGGAAAGGACCACGAGGATCATCCAGTTCCAACCCCCTGCCATGGGCAGGGACACCCCACAGTAGATCAGCCTGGCCAGAGCCTCATCCAGCCTGGCCTTAAACACCTCCAGGGACAGGGCCCCAACCACCTCCCTGGACAACCCATTCCAGGGCTTCACCACTCTCATGGGGAAGAACTTCCTCCTCCCCTCCAGCCTGAATCTCCCCACCTCCAGCTTCATTCCATTCCCCCCAGTCCTATCACTGCCTGAGATCCTGAGCAGTCCCTCCCCAGCCTTCTTGGAGCCCCCTGCAGATCCTGGAAGGCCACAATGAGGTCACCTGGGAGCCTTCTCTTCTCCAGACTGAACAGCCCCAACTCCTTCAGTCTGTGCTCACAGGAGAGGTGTTCCAGCCCTCTGCTAATCCTCCTGGCCCTTCTGTGGACACCTTCCAGCACCTCCAGATCCCTCTTGCAATAGGGGCTCCAGCACTGGAGGCAGGACTCCAGGTGGGGTCTCCCCAGAGCTGAGCAGAGGGGCAGAATCCCCTCCCTTGCCCTGCTGGCCACACTTCTCTTGCTGCAGCCCAGGCTCTGCTTGGCTTTCTGGGCACAGAAAGTGCACACTGAGAGCTCCTGGTGAGCTTCTCCTCCCCCAGCACCCCCAGAGTCCTGCCCAGGGACACAAAAAATGATTAGGGGAGTGGAACATCTTCCTTAGGAGGAGAGCCTGAGGGAGCTGAGTGCTCTCTAGCTTGGAGAGGAGGATCCGGAGGGGTACAAGCTGGAGCAGAGGAAGTACCATGGGAACAGAAGGGAAAACTTTGTGCCTGTGAGGGTGCTGGAGCCTGGAGCAGGCTGCCCAGTGAAGCTGTGGAGTCTCCTGCTCTGGAGCCTTTCCAACCCCCCCTGGCTGTGTTCCTGTGTGAGCTGCCCTGGGTGCTCTGCTCTGGCAGGGGGCTTGGAGTGGATGATCTCTGGAGGTGCCTTCCAACCCCTAGCATTCTGTGATTCAGTGCTATAGGAACACAAAAGCCTGAAAGCCAATCTTCAGCTGAGGAGATGCAACACAACATCACTTTATTCCCATTATGGATTTCCCCCCCCCCCCCCCAGGACATCATTGTTAACAACACAGATCACACAGGTGGATGTTTGAAGCATTCAGAATTTGCTTGCTCCTTTGGCAAGAAAAGCAGCAGGTAAATGACTGGCAGTAAAAGAAGTGTGTAAAAAGAGTAAGTGGTACCAAATGAGCTGAGTTTTCAGGGGGGAATGAAACAGCACAGCTATAAAGGGGATGAATCCCAGCCCTCACAAGGAGAGGGGAGGGGAGAGGGGAGGGGAGAGGGGAGGGGAGAGGGGAGGGGGGCAGAGGGGAGGGGAGGAGAAGGGAGAGGAGAAGGGAGGAGAGGGGAGGAGGGAGAGGAGGGGAGAGGAGAAGGGGAGAGGAGAAGGGAGGAGAGGGGAGGTTCAGAGAAGGGAGAGGAGAAGGGAGAGGAGAGGTGAGGTGAGGTTGGAAAAGACCTTCAGGATCAAGCCTCTGACACAGCAGATAGCAAATCTGTGCTGGTGCAATAGAGCACAGCAACAGCACAGCTGCCTGCTGGTGATTTTTATCACCTATGTGAACTGCAGCCAGCACCAATTAGTTCTGATAACAGACCTATTAGGGGAGCACATGTGTTGGAGCCCTAGAAAAGGAACTCACATAGCTTACAGCAAAACAGAGAGATGTTTCTGTGGGAGTCCCCACAAAGGATGACATCCTGGTCTAGCCCAACTCAAAGGCCAAAAATTCCACTGGATTCAGTGGCACAGCCACTCCCTGGGGTGCATAATGATTGGGATTTTAGTATGTGGGCAGACCAGCAAGTGAAATGTACCTCAGCCTGGCCACATCTCAAGTTTTGTGTTCAGTTTTGGGCACCTCAATCCAAGAGAGCTGTGGAGGTGCTGGAGCCAGGGCAGAGCAGGGCAAGGAAGCTGGGAAGGGCCTGGAGAAGAAATCTGATGGAGAGAGACTGAAGGAGCTGGGGGATGATTAGTGTGAAACAGAGAAGGCTGAGGGGAGACCTCCTGGCTGTCTACAACCACCTGAAACGAGGTTGTGGAGAGCTTGGTGCTGGTCTCTTCTCACAGGTAATTAGGGATGGAACAAGAGGGAATGGCCTCAAGCTGCCCCTGGGGAGGTTTAGATTGGACAGTAGGAAAAAATAGTTCCCATCCAGAGTGGTCAGGGATTGGAAAGTGCTGCCCAGGGAGGTGGTGGAGTCCCCAAGCCTGGCTGTGTTTGAAGGTGTGGTGCTTGGGGCTATGGTTTAGGGGTGAGCCTTGCAGAGCAGGGTTCTGGGTTGGCCTTGGTGATCCTGAGGCTCTTTTCCACCCTGAATGTTTCTGTGATGCTGTGAACTTAGAGCAGAGCCTGGTTTCATTATCAGAAGGGACCAGCTGCAGTGGGGGAAGGATGCAACTCGATTTCTACCAAGATAGCTGGCACTTCTCTGGGGAAAGGTAGAAAGTTGAAGAAGGAAGCTCCTAATGTGACACAAATAATGTATTTTTTGTGCTCTATTCTCAGCAGAAGTATTTACCTTTTCTTTTCTCTTTTTTTAATGAAACCCATCCTTCCCTCAACATGTTTTGGTGGCAATCTGAAGCCCCTCATGGAAAACTGCAGAATAAGAGTCCTGGTGACTGTCAATTGCACAGCTCTCCTTTGGGCCACAGCAGAGGGCATTCTGCTAGCCTGTGGCACTGGCTGTGCAAGGTAGTGCCAGGGGAGGAGGAAGGCTTTTCTGCCTCTTTTTAAGTGTAATCTCAGCATGACATGGTGTTTTAAATAAGATTTCCCCCTGTCTCCCTAGACTGCAATCTTGTTGCCTGCATTTCAGATCAGATTTCATTTCCATGATCAGCCCTGAAAGCAGATTTTGTCATGGAAAGGGTTGCAAGTGCTCCAGTGCAGCCAATCCTGTGCCACACACTTTCCCCTGGGCCCCAAGTGCTGGTGGGAGGGCAGAAGTGCAGGTTTAAGCCAGAAAAGCTACTCCTCTGGCTGGAGGGCAAAGCACTCCCTTGGGAAGTTGGGCACCCAGTTCTACTCCCATCAACCTTTTGTTCCTAGATGTAATTTACAGCCTGTGTCCTGCAGAGAGTTAGGGAGATGAACAATGACTCCCCAGCTGTTTACTCCCGAAAGAGGCAGCCACCCAGCTTGGCACCTACTGCCTGGATTCACCAGCCTGTTCTACTGGTTTGCCCCAGAGCCCTGAACAACTCAGTAACCCAACTCAGGCAGGAGTCTGAACAGAGAGAATGGCTCCAGCAGGCCATCAGAACGACTTTGCAGCAAGGTTTCTCCTGTGGCCCCATTCATTTTCCTCTTCCTAGCACCACCTGCCCTTGGCTTTCAGCAGAGCAGAGCAGGGACAGCCCAGTGCCAGTCCCCATCCACCACTCACACCGCTCTGCCCAGCTAGATACTGTGTGCTGCTGGGGATGGAGCAGGACACCTGCAGGCAGCCGCTGCCACCAGCCCTCCCGGCATGCAGCACCGCCGTGCCGAGCACGCTAGGGACTGACATGCAGCTAGGGAGAGGGCTGGGGGGAGCATGGAGGCACTGGGGAGACAAGGCCACTTCACTTTCCCTGGAGGTGGTTTCAGCCGGTCTCTGGCCCTCCATCCCCCTGCTCAGCCCTCTCAGCACACACCACGAACCCGGGAGCTGCTATCTCAGAGCACAAGCTGCCATCTCTGTGCTAAGCACTGTGCATTTCCACAGCTGGGGCTGTTCAGGCTGGAGAAGAGAAGGCTCCCAGGTGACCTCATTGTGGCCTTCCAGGATCTGCAGGGGGCTCCAAGAAGGCTGGGGAGGGACTGCTCAGGATCTCAGGGAGTGATAGGACTAGGGGGAATGGAATGAAGCTGGAGGTGGGGAGATTCAGGCTGGAGGGGAGGAGGAAGTTCTTCCCCATGAGAGTGGTGAAGCCCTGGAATGGGTTGTCCAGGGAGGTGGTTGGGGCACCATCCCTGGAGGTGTTTAAGGGCAGGCTGGATGAGGCTCTGGGCAGCCTGATCTAGTGTGAGGTGTCCCTGCCCATGGCAGGGGGGTTGGAACTGGATGATCCTTGTGGTCCCTTCCAACCCTGACTGATACTATGATCCTATGATACTATCTGCAGCTGGTAAATTAAACAAAGCTTTCACCAGACCCTCTCCAGAGTGTGCTCCTGCTCATCTCCCTCACCCTTGTTCCCTCTCTTTCCATTCTCTTCCTTCTGGTTTTCCTTCTCAACTTCTCCCTCTCCTCTGCCCTCACTCCTTTTTTTCTTAGCGCCCCCCCCCCTTTCCCCTCCACCCCCCCTTCTGCACAGCACATTTGCATCATTCCACCAGGCCCCTAAAGCTGCAGAGGATCTTTACAAAGTGCAGACATCCACAGGCCTCAGGAGCTCCTGACGTTTGCAGAGACCAAACTGTTTCCCTACAGAGAAATCCTTAGGGGCTCCTGTGCCTCATGTGGACCCCACTAGAGCCCTTCAAAGTCAAGGGAAGTTCTCAGCCAGCTTGGAGGAATTTTGAGTCAAGCCCCTTGCAACCTCAACAGTTCACCTATGAATCCATGGACAGTGTTTGGTTTGGCCTCTGTGTCTGTATGATGATGACTCTGCATTCTGTGTTATCTTTTCTCCCTCTGCACCAAACCTGAAGGGAGGGATTTCCTCCTATGTATAGCCACTGATGAACTCTTTTCCTGTTTGAAAGAAAGTAAGCCCCAAATTTCAGCTGGATTCATTCATGGAGCTGATTCATTCATGGAGCTATTCCTCCTCGTCCCAGGTGTGTTTGTGACAGTCTTGCCGTGGCCACATATAACACAGCCACAATTAGGCTGTACCCTAAAGATAGCAGCGTGGGGATGAGTAGCCAAGCCTGCCCTTTCCAGCTGCCACCAGCACTAAAATCAGACTTTGTGTATAAACAGAAACTCACTGAATTGCAGCAGTCTCCCTCCAACTCAGTCTGTGACCCCTGCAAAAGCTGGAAGGAAGGAAGAGCATCCTAATTTTAGCCCATAATAGGTATGTTTGTTTTCAGAGACAAAGATAATAGCTGGGTCCAGCCTGGCTCTGGGAGGGAAGGTGCAGGTGTGTGCCCATCACACAGGGTAAGAAGGATGGGAGGCACAGCAGGGCTAGGTCTTGGACTGCTAAATTTGCTGGGGGAAATGCACACCAAGCCACCCTGCCCCTCTCTGTATGGCTCTAGGTAATGCACTGCTGCAGGGCTGACTGCTTCTTCCTCTGGCCTGGCTGGACATGCAGACACCAGCAGCAGCTGTTGCTTCCCTCACCCCTGTTACTTCTGCAGGTTAAAGGTAGCCAGGAATCGATGAACTCAGCTCCTCCTTGTGCAGCACCAGCAGCTTCTTTACTCAAATGTGATCCTTTCCACCTGGGCATACCCAGACAAAGCCAGGACAGCTGTGTCCCTGGGCAGCTGGGAAGCAGGGAGCCTGGGGAGGTGGTGTACCAAGTGGCTCTCCGTGAGCAGAGAATACAGGAGGCAGGAAACCTTCCCAGTTTGCCCCTTGGAGCTCGCTCAGAGGATGTAGAGGTGGCAGTTAGGGAAGCATTTTTTATTACTGAGCTCTACATCATTTATGTGGGCATTGTCAAAAGCACAGCCTGGAGAAGAGAAGGCTCCAGGCAGACCTAAGAGCAGCCTGCCAGGACCTGAAGGGGGCTACAAGAAGGCTGCAGAGGGACTGCTGGCAAAGGCCTGCAGGGACAGGATCAGGGACAATGGTGTGAAGTGAGAGTAAAGCAGATTTAGATTGGATGTGAGGAACAAGATTTGCACCAGGAGGGTGCTGGAGCACTGAGCAGGTTGCCCAGGGAGGTGGTTGAGACCCCATCCCTGGAGGTATTCAAGGTGAGGCTCAACAGGACTCTGAGCACCCTGCTGTAGTGCTGAGTGCAGGGGGTCGGACTGGCTAGCCTTTGGAGGGCCCTTCCAGCCCAGCCCATCCTGGGATTCTGTGAAAATAAATGCCTCTGAGGGAAATTGCTTTCCCTGGATTCATAAGCAGAAGGTGGTGCTTCTGCTGACTCTGCAGGCAGAAATTCTGTGTGAGGACAGATGGGGCAGAGGCAGAGATTCCTTGCAACGAGTGAGGCAGAGCCTGGGGGTTTGCACATTTCCACGTTGCTGAATTGCAGGTGGAGAGCTAGGTGAGGGGAAGAGCTGAGCACTCTTGCCACACAGCTTGGCTCTCTCAGCGCTGGGGATTGTCACACTAGACCACACAGCCCTTGCCTACCTCCCAGCTTGGCTTAGGGAACAACAGAAAGCAATAGTTCAGAAATGAAGGAAAGAAACACTCCTTGGGGATATTATCACAGAGCTGGTGAGAGCTCAGCTAGCTGTTGAGGTTTATTCCTCTCACTGCCTACCCAGAATAACACAGCTGTGCTTGAGCTCCTGTGTTTCCCACTGCCCAAAAGCTGATACTTGTGGGGCATTGGGTTTGCCTTTTCTTTAGCAGTATTGAGGGGCAACAGCTCAGTGAAGTCAAGAGAAGAAAACCACCACCCAACAGCCCTGACCTGGAATATGATTTTGAGGATGTGCTTGCATTAGCTTGCAGTGCTTCTGGGTTGTTTTGGGGGTGGATGGCTGAGGTGACAGCATGCAGCAGCGAGGGCTATTAGCCAGCTAGAAACCTGATGCAGAAAAGAGAAGGAAATATAAAGTAAAGTAAGGGAAGGGAAAGTAAAATAGAGTAAAGTAAAGTGAAGTAAAATAAGGTGAAGTAAAGTAAGGTAAAGTAAAGTAGACTAGAGTGAAGTAGAACAAAGTAAAGTAAGGTAAGGTAAAATAAAGTAGAGTGAGGTAAGGTAAAATAAAGTGAAGTAAAATAAAGTGAAGTAAAATAAAGTAAAATAGGTGAAGTAAAGTAAAATAAAATAAGGTAAAGTAAGATAAAATAAAGTAAGGTAAAGTAGAATAAAGTAGAATAAATTAAAGTAGAATAGGGTAAGGTAAAATAAAGTGAAGTAAAATAAAGTAAAGTAAAATAGGTAAAGTAAAGTAAAATAAAATAAGGTAAAGTAAAGTAAGGTAAAATAAAGTAAGATAAAATAAAGCAAGGTGAAGCAAAATAAAGTAAGGTAAAGTAGAATAGAGTGAAATAGAACACAGTAAAGTAAGTTAGGTAAAATAAAGTAGAGTAAGGTGAAGTAAAATAAAGTGAAGTAAAAGAAAGTAAAATAGGTAAAGTAAAATAAAATGAGGTAAAGTAGAATAAAGCAGAATAAATTAAAGTACAATAAGGTGAGGTAAAATAAAGTGAAGTAAAAGAAAGTAAAGTAAAATAAGTAAAGCAAGGCAAAATAAAGTAAGATAAAATAAAGCAAGGTAAAGCAAAATAAAGTAAGGTAAAGTGAAGTAGAATAAAGTAAAGTAAGGTAAGGTAGAATAAAGTAAAGTAAGGTAAGGTAAAATAAAGTAAAATAGGTAAAGTAAAGTAAAATAAAGTAAGGTAAAGTAAAGTAAGGTAAAATAAAGTAAAGTAAGGTAAAATAAAGTAAGGTAAAGCAAAATAAAGTGTAGTGTGGTAGGTTGAGAGAGGGCCTAGCTCTCCCTCCCCCACAGAGTAAGAAACCACAGCTAAACTCAGTCGGAGAAGCAGACTATATTTACAAGCATCTGTAGGAAGCAGATCATATGTAACACAAATATATACAGGTATTTACAATATATACACAGAAATATACAGCAAAGAGAAATAACAACAAAATTGCCTCCTCAGGGAGGGTTTAGACATACATAGAATACATACATAGAATAAACCAGGTTGGAAGAGACCTTCAAGATCATCGTGTCCGACCCATCATCCAATCCAACACCACCTAAACAACTAACCCACGGCACCAAGCACCCCAGCAAGTCTCCTCCTGAACACCTCCAACGATGGTGACTCCACCACCTCCCCAGGCAGCCCATTCCAATGGGCAATCACTCTCTCTGTGTAGAACTTCTTCCTAACATCCAGCCTGAACCTCCCCTGGCACAGCCTGAGACTGTGTCCTCTTGTTCTGGTGCTGGCTGCCTGGGAGAAGAGACCAACATCCGTCTGTCTACAACCTCCCTTCAGGTAGTTGTAGAGAGCAAGAAGGTCACCCCTGAGTCTCCTCTTCTCCAGGCTAAGCAACCCCAGCTCCCTCAGCCTCTCCTCACAGGGCTGTGCTCCAAACCCCTCACCAACTTTGTTGCCCTTCTCTGGACTCGTTCCAGCAAGTCAACCTCCTTCCTAAACTGAGGAGCCCAGAACTGGACATAGGACTCGAGGTGCAGCCTAACCAGTGCAGTGTACAGGGGCAGAATGACCTCCCTGCTCCTGCTGGCCACACTGTTCCTGATGCAGGCCAGGATGCCATTGTCCCTCTTAGCTACCTGGGCACACTGCAGGCTCATGTTCAGCCTACCACCAACCAGCACCCCCAGGTCCCTTTCCACCTGACTGCTCTCCAGCCACTCTGACCCCAGCCTGTAGCTCTGCATGGGGTTGCTGTGGCCAATGTTTCCCTCCCTGTAACCCCCTCTCTCCCCCCCCAACCTCCCTTTTTTCCCCAAAAAAGGGGTTAGAGAGCGAGAAAAAGGCAAGTTATCAAGGAACAGAGTTGTTATAAAGCTTCAAAAGCCCCTGCAGGATTAGTTTTGCTTATCTCAAGGTCAGCTCCAGCCAGTTTGCCGAGAAGCAGGCAGGCAGAACAGGCTGAAACCCAAAGTGAGAAAAAATTCCAACTGCCCTACAATTTAAAGTTGCATTTTGCCCTTCCACCAATGAAATTCGTTTAGAATATCAGTGTTTCCATTTCAATACAAAACCATTCAGCCAGCGTCCCAGTACTGTCCCTTTTCTTAAAGGCACAGCCCCAAAGGGTATCACAGTCTCACAGTATAGCTAAGGTTGGAAGAGACCCCAAGGATCATCAAGTCCAACCTGTCCCAACAGACCTCATCACTAGACCATGGCACCAAGTGCCACATCCAATCTCCCCTTGAACACCTCCAGGGATGGGGACTCCACCACCTCCCTGGGCAGCACATCCCAGTGACGAACGACTCGCTCGGTGAAGAACTTTCTCCTCACCTCCAGCCTACACCTCCCCTGGCACAGCTTGAGACTGTCTCCTCTTGTTCTGGTGCTGGTTGCCTGGGAGAAGAGACCAACCCCCACCTGGCTACAATTACCTTTCAGGTAGTTGTAGAGAGCAATGAGGTCACCCCTGAGCCTTCTCTTCTCCAGGCTAAGCAACCCCAGCTCCCTCAGCCTCTCCTCACAGGGCTGTGCTCAAGGCCTCTCCCCAGCCTTGTTGCCCTTCTCTGGACACCTCCAAGTGTCTCAATGTCCTTCTTAAACTGAGGGGCCCAGAACTGGACACAGTACTCAAGGTGTGGCCTAACCAATGCAGAGTACAGAGGTATTGGTCACAGTAAAGTTAAAGCAAAGTAAAGTAAAGTAGAATAAAGTAAAGTAAGATAAGGTAAAATAAAGTAAAGTACAATACAGTAAAATAAAGTGAAGTAAAGTAAAACAAAGTAAAGTAGGTAAGGTAAAGTAAAGTAAGATAAAGCAAGGTAAAGCAAAACAAAGTAAAATACAATAAGGTAAAGTAAGGCAGAGTAAAGTAGAATAAAGTCGAATAAAGTAAAGTAAGGTAAGGTAAAGTAAGGTAAAGCAAACTAATGTCCAATAAAGTAAGGTAAAGCAAATGTCCAATAAAGTATCACTATTTTCTGCCATTGTAAATGACAGAATGAGCTCTAGCCTGGTGCTGTCTGTGGATGCACTCCTCATGAACTGACACAGCATCATATGATCATCGTTGCTTCACCAAGCCCACAACGGTGTTTGCTCCCACTGTACCCATTTCCCAGCCCCTCCTGGCGCAGTTAGGCAGAAGCCCTCTGCTCAGGAGCTCCCCAGGCTCTTCTCAGTCACACGTGTCTGAAATATTTGCACGGTGTTCACAACATTTGGGGCATGGATTCATGGAGTCACAGAGTGGGTTGGGTTGGAAGGGACCTTCAAGATCATCCAGTTCCAATCCCCTTCTCGTGGGCAGGGACACCTCCCACCAGCCCAGCTTGCTCAAGGCCTCATCCAGCCTGGCTCTGAACACCTACAGGCACAGTCTCACAGTCTCACAGTATAACTAAGGTTGGAAGAGACCCCAGGGATCATCAAGTCCAACCTGTCACCACAGACCTCACGACTAGCCCATGGCACCAAGTGCCACATCCAATCTCCCCTTGAACACCTCCAGGGATGGGGACTCCACCACCTCCCTGGGCAGCACATCCCAATGACGAACGACTCGCTCGGTGAAGAACTTTTTCCTCACCTCCAGTCAAGGCAGGGGGAATCCACAGCCTCCCTGGGCAACCTGTGCCAGTGTCTCCCCACCCTCACCACCTTCCTCCTCTCCAGTCTCACCCTCCCCTCATCCAGCTCAAAGCCCTCAGCAGCAATGTTCAGCAACAAACGAAGTGCTCTGAGTTCTTTGTTCACCTCTGAAACACTACTTAGATATGCTAAACACCTCAGAGAAACGTTGGAAGGATTAAGCAGGCCGTGTCTGAACAGCATTGTGAACAAGTCAGGTCTGGAAAGCTATTAAGGCTCCTGGAGATGTGGAAGCCTCAGCCAGCTTGCACTGAACTGGCAAGAAACTCTGTGTGAGTCATGTGAGATCTCAAAGATAGGGAAGCAGAGCTGCTGATAGACAAATGGACCTGAGAACCAGCAGGGGAGCCTGCAGGTGCTCTGCTGTCCATTGTACCTGGCAGTCCCTCAGCAAAAGCCCCTCTTCCTTCCTTTCCCTTCAGGTGAAGAGGATTATGGGCAGAATCATTTCACAGGGATTTGTGCTCTGCCCACTCTGCTTTCTGTGCCCAACAATTCTTTAATTGTTATGAGAACTCAGTGAAAAATTTCCCCAGGGGAATGAGTAGGAGAAGCAGGAGGCAGTAGAAGGAAGAGCAAACTCCTCTGTTGGTCTGATGCTAGCATCTGGGGCTGTGAAAAATACCTCTGCACACCACAGGAGCTGCTAGCCACCACCACAGGAAAAAGTATCACTCTGGACATCAGGAAGAAGGTCTTCACTATGAGGGTGGTGGAACACTGGCACAGTTTGCCCAGGGAGGTAGTTGAGGCTCCTTCCCTGGAGATATTCAAGGTGAGGCTCAGCAAGGCCTTGGGCAGCCTGATCTAGTTGGGGATGTCCCTGCTGGCTGCAGGGAGGTTGGACTGGATGAGCTCTGGAGCTCCCTTCCAACCTGGACCATTCTAGGAACAGCTTTTTGAGAGCCTGGGGACCCTGTGGAATGTGCTGAGGGCACTCTTGCCAAGCTTCTCTCCCTGGTCCAGGAGGAGTGCCCCTCTTTGGTATTAGCTAGCCCAGGCAGGACAGGTCCACATCCACACCAGTGATACCCTACAAGCATATCACTACCTAAGTGAGGAGTGATCTGAGGCATCTCTCAGGGGGCACAGCTGCGAGAGAGACAGACTATGAATGTTCAGCAGGCTACCTCAGATAGAGAGATGTAAGGATGCTAGAGCTTATCTCAACTAGTTAAGGATTCCTTTTTAACTTCTCCCTCCCAGATGCAAATTCAGTTCTTCAGCCCTAGCCTAGCTAGTTTTTCCTCTCTCCTTAATCACACATTTCTCTACAGACAGACATCTGGCACCCAGTCCACATGGCCCAGGCTTTGCTGGGGTTTAGCAGCTCCAGAACACTCTGCCCTTTTTTTTTTCCCCCAGCTAGAGAGCTAATGGCAGCATGCATAGAAAATGGAGAAATCAAAAGGTAAAAATACCCCCATAGGCTGCCAGTCACATGCAGCCAGGAACTCTTACTAAATGTCTGAGGAGGCTCAGATTGCATCTCCCAGGAGGTTACTCATTTCCTCCCGTGATGTGTGTGCATCATGCAGAGGGCCCACAGCAGAGCCTTTTGCACAATAGTGCCAAGAATGAGGGTTCCAGAGAACACAAAGACCTTTTTTTTTACCCCAGCTGCACTCGTGGGCTACACTCCTGGTTGTTCAGACTGTGATTCCCTGAATTAGAATGCAGTTGAGACTACCAGACCCACCTGGGCAGGAAGAAGCCCAGAGAAGTGGATTGTACTGGGATTTTGCCTGGGAGGACACAGTCTCAAGCTGTGCCAGGGGAGGTTTAGGCTGGAGGTTAGGAGGAAGTTCTACACAGAGGGAGTGATTGCCCATTGGAATGGGCTGCCTGGGGAGGTGGTGGAGTCACCATCCCTGGAGGTGTTCAGGAGGAGACTTGATTGGGTGCTTGGTGCCATGGGTTAGTTGATTAGGTGGTGTTGGAGGATAGGTTGGACTTGATGATCTTGAAGGTCTCTTCCAACCTGGTATATTCTATTCTATTCTATTCTATTCTATTCTATTCTATTCTATTCTATTCTATTCTATTCTACTCTATTCTATTCTATTCTATTCTATTCCACTCTATTCCACTCTATTCTATTCTATTCCACTCTATTCTATTCCACTCTATTCCACTCTATTCTATTTCACTCTCTTCTATTCCACTCTATTCTATTTTATTCTATTCTATGTGCCAGATAAGGATTTAAGTTCCTTGACTACTAAGACCACAGCAACCCTCCCAAGAGTGTGTGCCAGCCAGAGGAGAGTTTGGCCCCCTTGGGCTGGCTGTCTCCCAAGCACCACGTTGAAGTGGCTCCGTTTTGCTTAGGTAGGGAAACACTAGGCCAGAGAGAGAATCTGGAACCATGGCTGGATGGCTTTGTCTGCCATTGTTGTAGGAGGACTGAGGTGCCCTGACACCCTCAGGGAGCAGGCAGTTTAGCATGGATATGCACAGCTGCACAGCGAAGAAAGCTCTACCCTGCTGTCAGCAGAGCCTGCTTCAGAGCTGGCAACAGAGCCACACTTGTGTGGCACTGCGGAGGAGCTAATTAGCCTTGCAGATAAACCTAACTAGCCAGGGCCAGCTGCCTCCTGCTAGTGATCTACAGGTTCCAGGAACTCTTTCCTTGATAAGGCTTGGAAGTAGCAGCTGGGTACAGCTCTTCTTCTTCTACTGCATGCTGAAGCACTGCCCCCAACTCCCCTGAGGTGTGCTTGCCAAAAGAGCACCAGACACTGCAGATGTAGTCATAGATCATCAGTAACCCTGCTCGTGGCCTTTCAGATGAGAAAGGGGACAGCTGCCCCTGGAGTCTGGGGCAGGCTGTGCTTCCCCCACCTCCCTTCTTTCCTTTATTTTCTTCTTTTCAAGGCTTTCCAGGATTTCTCACTGTGCTGCTACGGCTCTTGGGTGAAGCAATAGCCCTATTCAGTTACAGATTATGGCCTTGCCAAATAAGAAGTTCTCTGCCAAGCAGGAAATGTGGCCAAGCAGAACTAGGAAAATTTCCTCCTGGGACTCAAGTGGAGTAAGTGATAAAATTCATACAGGCAAAACAAACCCTAAGCCCAACAATAGGAAAGTCCTGCTCTGACACCATCGACTCCTGCAGTGGAATAGCTCCTGAAGTCATCCTCATCCTTGCTGAGTGATGGAGCAGATGACTGCACCTTCTGAACTGAGAGCCTGTGATTCACTTGAAAGGATCTCACATCTCAAGTGCTACACTTGAGACAGCTGAACAGTCATGGAAACCAGCACTAGAAATGAATCACATCATGGTGGGGTTTGTCACTCCTCAGAGAGTTTGCTGCAGACAAAGGCTGCTTGCGCTTGCACAGCTTTCAGGCTGGCACTCAGCTGGGAGCTTTCTTTTTCTTTTCCCTGGGAAACAGGTTAACTCCTTCACAGGGCTTGGTATTTCAACCTGTCTCATCTGTGTTCATGTTCTTGACCATCTCATCCTGGATTTTGCATTCCTCAAGAATTCATTCCGTCGTTCCTGATGACCACAGGATGTTAGGGGTTGGAAGGGACCTCTGGAGATCTTCCAGTCCAACCCCCTGCCAGAGCAGCAGCAGAGAATCCAGCACAGGTCACACAGGAACACATCCAGATGGGGCTGGAAAGGCTCCAGAGAAGGAGACTCCACAACCTCTCTGGGCAGCCTGCTCCAGGGCTCTGGGAGCCTCACAGGGCAGAAGTTCCTCCTCATGCTGAGGTGGAACCTCCTGTGCTGGAGTTGATATCCATTGCCCCTTGTCCTATCCCAGGATGCAACTGAGCAGAGGCTATCCCTGTGCCCTCCCTCTTGACCCCCAGCCCTCAGCTATTGATAGACATTAATCAGACTCCCTCTCAGTCTTCTCCTCTCCCCACTGAACAGCCCCAGGGCTCTCAGCCTCTCCTCCCCAGGCAGTGCTGCAGTCCCTGCAGCTTCCTTGTTGCTGTCCCTTGGACTCTCTCCAGCGGATCCCTGTCCCTCCTGAGCTGGGGAGATAAGAAAAAAGAAAAGAAAAGGAATAAAAGAAGAGAAAAGTTAAAAAAAGAAGAGAATGGGGGGAAAAAAAAAGACGAGAAAAGGAAAAAAAGAAGAGGAAAGGAAAAAAAGAAGAGAAAAGAAAAAAAGAAGAGGAAAGGTAAAAAAGAAGAGGAAAGGAAAAAAGAGGAAAGGAAAAAAGAAGAGAAAAGGTAAAAAAGAAGAGAAAAGGAAAAAGAAGAAGAGAAAAGGAAAAAAAAAGAAGAGAAAAGGAAAAAAAGAAAATAAAAAAAAGAGAAAAGAAAAAAAAGAAGAGAAAAGGAAAAAAAAGAAGAGGTAAAAACAGAAGAGAAGAGGAAAAAAAGACAAGAAAAGGAAAAGAAGAAGAGAAAAGGAAAAAAGAAGAGAAAAAACCAGAAAAGGAAAAAAGAAGAGAAAAAAACAGAAGAGAAAAGGAAAAAAAGAAGAGGAAAAAACAGAAGAGAAAAGGAAAAAAAAGAAGAGGGAAAAAACAGAAGAGGAAAAAAAGAAGAGAAAAGGAAGAAAAAGAAGGGAAAAAAAGATAAGATAAAAAAAAGAGAAAAGAACAAAAGAAGAGAAAAGAACAAAAGAAGAGAAAAGAAACAAAGAGGAAATTAGAAAACAAGAAAAAAAAGGAAAATAGAGAAAAAAAGAAGGGGCACAGGATATGAGCCATGGAGCCCAGGACTGGGCCAAACACCTTTCTTTTGTAGCTGGCCTGGGTTTAATGCTCTCAGTGAATGGTTTCTGAACTGCAGCCCGACAACATGAAATGTATAATGCACTCCTCCTACAAAGAGGATGGTGGAGTGAGGATCCAGTACAAAGACCTGTCAGGAGATGTGCCATTGTGTCATCAAACATCATAACCCCGGAGAGACCGTGGTCTCAACCACAGTGCACTTACATACCGTCCTTTGGGGGACTCTCATCCATGTCCGTGGTTTCAGCCACACAACAATAAGAACCCTTCCTAAGTCAGAGAGCCACGAGACAAGCCACAGAGAGCTGGGGGAAAAGAGGGGAGTTCCAGCAGAGGTTAAGGGGATGGTGGCTCCTTTTCCTTTCTAGGGCAGAAGTGAAGGAGAGCAGCACATGGGGCAACTCGGCAGCATCAGCCTCAGCAGTTCTTCAAGCAGGGGTTAAGTACATTGGAGGCTTTGCCCCAGCTGAACTTTCCCCACTGCTAAACAGTTCTTCCATGAAGCTATGCAAGAAGCATGAGCCACAGTTTGATACTCTCTCTAGATAGGAACTGCTTTCTGGCCCCTTGTGCTGAATGCACACACTCCAAGATGGGAGTTAACTTTTGCCATCTCAGCCTAAAAATAACCTTGATTTTAACACCTTGAGCCCTTCCAGCATTCCGAGAGCTGAGCATTAGCTCCACAGCTCAGAACTGAGCTGAGCTATCGGCCAGTCTGCAACAGCTTTGTGTGGGAAGCAATCTGAGTCCAGCTGTCCAGCCTGTCTTCAGAAGAGTCCTAGAATCATAGAAACAGTAAGGTCAGAAAAGACCTCAGAGGTCATCAGTCCAACCTATCACCCAACACCAGCTGTTCATCTAACCCATGGCACCAAGTGCCACATCCAGACTTTTCTTAAACACCTCCAGGGATGGGGACTCCACCACCTCCCTGGGCAGCACATCCCAGTGGCCAATCTCTCTTGCTGGGAAGAACTTTCTCCTCACCTCCAGCCTAAACCTCCCCTGGCACAGCTTGAGACTGTGTCCTCTTATTCTGGTGCTGGCTGCCTGGGAGAAGAGACCAACCCCCACCTGGCTACAGCCTCCCTTCAGGGAGTTGGAGAGAGCAAGAAGGTCTCCCCTGAGCCTCCTCTTCTCCAGGCTCCCTCAGCCTCTCCTCCCAGGGCTGTGCTCCAGACCCCTCCCCAGCTTTGTTGCCCTTCTCTGGACACCTTCCAGCAGCTCAACCTCTTTCCTAACCCGAGGAGCCCAGAACTGGACACAGGACTCAAGCTGTGGCCTCACCAGCGCTGACCACAGGGCACAATGACCTCCCTGAATGCCCTCAGTGTCACAAACTGCTCAACCTGTAACCTAAATGACACTCAGATGTCCCTCTCAAAGACCCCAAACTTAACAGTGTAAAAGGAGAACAAGAACAAGGCCTAGAAATTTGGCCTGCTCCAGGCTCAAAGTATTGAAATCCAGGAAGTTTGGTTTCCCCATTTCATGTGTAAAGTTTAGCTGTGGTTAGGAATCAAAATCTCTCCCTAAGGCTGAACACTTCCAAGTGCAGGGCTTCCCAGCTCCTCGCTGGGTCAAATATTCTGTTGGTTTGGGGTTTGGGGGGGGGGTGTGGTTGTCTTTTCTGTTTGTTGGTTGGTTTTGTTTGCTTTGGTGGGTTTGTTTTGGTGGGTTTGGTTGGTTGGGTTTGGTTGGTTTGTTGGGGGTTTTTTCTCCCTATATAGTCAGAATAGAATAGAGTAGAATAGAATAGAATAGAATAGAATAGAATAGAATAGAATAGAAGTAGAGTAAAGTAGAGTAGAATAGAATAGAATAGAATAGAAGTAGAGTAAAATAGAATAGAATAGAATAGAACAGAATAGGAGTAAAGTAGAGTAGAGTAGAATAGAGTAGAATAGAATAGAATAGGAGTAAAGTAGAATAGAATAGGAGTAGAGTAGAGTAAAGTAGAATAGAATAGAATAGAATAGAATAGAATAGAATAGAATAGAATAGAATAGAATAGAATAGGAGTAGAGTAAAGTAGAATAGAATAGAAGTAGAGTAGAAGAGGAGTAGAGTAGAATAGAATAGAATAGGAGTAGAATAGAATAGAATAGAATAGAATAGAATAGAATAGAATAGAATAGAATAGAATAGAATAGAAGTAGAGTAGAAGTAGAGTAGAAGAGGAGTAGAGTAGAATAGAATAGAATAGGAGTAGAATAGAATAGAATAGAATAGAATAGAATAGAATAGAATAGAATTAACCAGGTTAGAAAAGATCTTCTAACAGATTTTAGAGGGCCAACACCCACCCACCCCCAAAGCATCATGAACTCCTACAAAGCTCAGCTTGCCTACTCTGTTAAACCAGCACTAACAATTTGCACCTCTAATGATTCCTGTGAGGTGGAAAGAGGTGCAGACAGCAACAAAGAAAAATAGCCTGGAGAGAATTCAGGCATCTGCTTTAAGCCATAATGTCAACAAGTTCTGAACAGGGAAGGGAAGGGAAGGGAAGGGAAGGGAAGGGAAGGGAAGGGAAGGGAAGGGAAGGGAAGGGAAGGGAAGGGAAGGGAAGGGAAGGGAAGGGAAGGGAAGGGAAGGGAAGGGAAGGGAAGGGAAGGGAAGGGAAGGGAAGGGAAGGGAAGGGAAGGGAAGGGAAGGGAAGGGAAGGGAAGGGAAGGGAAGGGAAGGGAAGGGAAGGGAAGGGAAGACTCCAAGGTGACCTCATTGTGGCCTTCCAGGATCTGAAGGGGGCTCCAAGAAGGCTGGGGAGGGACTGCTCAGGATCTCAGGCAGTGATAGGACTAGGGGGAATGGAATGAAGCTGGAGATGGGGAGATTCAGGCTGGAGGGGAGGAGGAAGTTCTTCCCCATGAGAGTGGTGAAGCCCTGGAATGGGTTGTCCAGGGAGGTGGTTGGGGCCCCAGCCCTGGAGGTGTTTAAGGCCAGGCTGGCTGAGGCTCTGGCCAGGCTGATCTAGTGTGGGGTGTCCCTGCCCATGGCAGGGGGGTTGGAACTAGATGATCCTTGTGGTCCCTTCCAACCCTGACTGATACTATGGTACTAGGGTAGTGGAACTCTGCAACAGGTTGCCCAGGGAGATGGTTGAGGCCCCATCCATGGAGATGCTCAAGGTGAGGCTCACCAGGGCTCTAGTTGAGGATGTCCCTGCTGACTTCAGAGGGGGTTGGCCTGGGTGAGCTTTGGAGACCCCTTCCAACTCAGCCCATTCTGGGCTTCAATGAAATCAGACACAAACCTGAGCAAGAAGGCAGCAGCCCTGCTACAAGCAGTGAGCTCCTTCCACCCAGCAATTAAACCCACATTGTCTCGATCACTAATCATTCGCACGCAACCACCTCCTACTCACACCCGTTCTGCAGAAGCAAACAGTCACTTCTCTCCTTTTTTGTCCCTGTTTGTTTGGTTTTGACTACAGCATCCAACACATCTGCTTAATTACTTTCAAAGGTTTTTGCAAGGGAATCAGAAGCCATCGGGGGGGGGGGGGGGGGGGGGGGGGGGGGGGGGGGGGGGGGGGGGGGGGGGGAAGTTATAAATCACCTCCAGCTTCCAAACGAGCAGACGCATTTTTCCTCCCTGACATCCACCTTAGCCCAATCCTCTCTTTCCTCTGCATGTGGTTACATGATGGGCAAAGGAAAAGACAGAAATAACCATGCCAGGTATTTGGCAATGAATTCCCTCTGTTGTAGGCAAGAAGGTGCACATCAGATGGGAAGCTACACAGCTCCATTAAAAGGAAGCAGACTTGCAGAGAGTGGTACACAAAGTGGGGGGGGTGGGGGGTGTTTTTCTGCTGTTCTTGGGTTGGTTTGGGGGATTTTGGTTGGTTGGGGATTTTTTGCTGTTGTTTTTGGTTGGTTGTTTCTTTGTGGGGTTTGGGGTTGCCTGAGTTTGGTTTCTTGTTTTGTTTTGTTTTGTTTTGTTAGTTACAATTTATTTGAAACTTCATAGAATCACTGAATTGTCAGGGCTGGAAGGGAGCTCAAGGCTCAGCCAGCCCCAACCCCCTGCCATGGGCAGGGACACCTCACACCACAGCAGCTTGCTCACAGCCACCTCCAGCCTGGCTGCAAACACCTCCAGGCAGAAGGCTTCCACCACTTCCCTGGGCAGCCTGTGCCAGGCTCTCACCACCCTCCTGGGCAACAACTTCTTCCTCACAGCCAATGTCAATCTCCCCACTTCTTCTTCTGCTGCATCCCCCCCAGTCCTATCCCTCCCTGACACCCTCCAAAGTCCCTCCCCAGCTTTCTTGCAGCCCCCTGCAGATCCTGGAAGGCCACAATGAGGTCTCCTGGGAGCCTTCTCCTCTCCAGCTTGCACAACCCCAACTCTCTCAGGCTGTCTCCAGAGCAGAGCAGCTCCAGCCCTCTGCTCCTCCTCATGGCCCTTCTCTGGACACCTTCCAGCCCCTCCAGAGCCTTCCTGTACTAGGGGCTCCAGAACTGGACACAGAACTCCATGTGGGGTCTCACCAAAGGGTGCAGAAATCCTCAGCATCCTCTTATAGTAAATAAAGGCCTCAGCTCTGCAAGTAGATTATAGAAAAGCAGCCAACCAGCATTCAAGGGTTGCTTGGTTTAAATATTCCTCTGTGTTTCTGCTGTTTGGATTCTCATGGTGCTAACACTTTTAATGGTGTTAGCTCCTTTTATTTCAAAGGAGAGGAACTGTTCTGGTTTGGCTGCAGATGTTCCATCATGCTAGGTTCCCTCAATCGTTCTTTTCAGCAGGACAAAAATAGAGCTGTGTGGTCAGGCTGCTCTGTGTCTATTTTCATTCTGATGTGCAAATGAAGACTGAAACCTGCACAAGAGCATCGTTTTGATTGGAAAAGACCTTGAAGATCATAGAATCATAGAATCAATGAGGTTGGAAGAGACCTCAGAGATCATCAAGTCCAAGCTGTCACCCAACACCTCCTGACAGCTAAACCATAGCTCCAAGTGCCACATTCAGTCCCCTCCTGAACACCTCCAGGGATGGGGACTCCACCACTTCCCTGGGCAGCACAGCCCAAGGGCCAATCTCTCTTGCTGGGAAGAACTTTCTCCTCACCTCCAGACTAAACCTCCCCTGGCACAGCTTAAGATTGTGTCCTCTTGTTCTGGTGCTGCTTGCCTGGGAGCAGAAACCAACCCCCACCTGGCTCCAACCTCCCTTCAGGGAGTTGGAGAGAGCAAGAAGGTCTCCCCTGAGCCTCCTCTTCTCCAGGCTAAATGTTCACAGAAGGATTGGATGTGGCACTTAGAATCATAGAATCAATAAGGTTGGAAGAGACCTCAGAGCTCAGCAAGCCCAACCTATCACCCAGCACCTCCTGACAACTAAACCCTGGCTCCAAGGGCCACATCCAATCCCCTCTTGAACACCTCCAGGGATGGGGACTCCACCACCTCCCTGGGCAGCACATCCCAAGGGCCAATCTCTCTGGCTGGGAAGAACCAGTATTTAACTGTTCCAAGCCTGGTGCTGAACCATGCCACTCAGCACCACATCTGTTTACACACATGTGTGTATGGAAACCAAGAAACTTTATGAATCACCTGGCATTTATTTAAAGAACAAACCTACAAGAATAGGTGAAAAGGGGATTCCTGAAGGGCTTCAGCTATGACACTCACCCACTGCACTGCTCACTGTCTCTCTGTGAGAGCTTACTTCTGCCTTTTGTGATTTGCTTGAGATTCTCTCCTCCCAGGCAACCAGCACCAGAACAAGAGGTCACAGTCTCAAGCTGTGCCAGGGGAGGTTAGGCTAGAGGTGAGGAGAAAGTTCTTCCCAGCAAGAGAGATTGGCCATTGGGATGTGCTGCCCAGGGAGGTGGTGGAGTCCCCATCCCTGGAGGTGTTTAAAAACAAGTGCCCTGGATGAGGCACTTGGTGCCATGGTTTAGTTGATTAGATGGTGTTGGGTGATAGGCTGGACTTGATGATCTCTGAGGTCTTTTCCAACCTGGTTAATTCCCTTCCCTTCCCTTCCCTCCCCTTCCCTCCCCTTCCCTCCCCTTCCCTCCCCTTCACTCCTCTCTTTCTAAGATGTTACTCCAAAGATGATTTAATTTCTCCTCTCCTCTCCTCTCCTCTCCTCTCCTCTCCTCTCCTCTCCTCTCCTCTCCTCTCCTCTCCTCTCCTCTCCTCTCCTCTCCTCTCCTCTCCTCTCCTCTCCTCTCCTCTCCTCTCCTCTCCTCTCCTCTCCTCTCCTCTCCTCTCCTCTCCTCTCCTCTCCTCTCCTCTCCTCTCCTCTCCTCTCCTCTCCAGCTTCATTCCATTCCCCCTAGTCCTATCACTCCCTGAGATCCTGAGCAGTCCCTCCCCAGCCTTCTTGGAGCCCCCTTCAGATCCTGGAAGGCCACAATGAGGTTACCTTGGAGTCTTCCCTTCCCTTCCCTTCCCTTCCCTTCCCTTCCCTTCCCTTCCCTTCCCTTCCCTTCCCTTCCCTTCCCTTCCCTTCCCTTCCCTTCCCTTCCCTTCCCTTCCCTTCCCTCCCCTCCCCTCCCCTTCCCTTCCCTGATTTAATTGGGATAGGTACTAAAAGGGATCCTACTGAGGCACTCTTCATGAGAGTGTCCAGAGACAGGCCAAGGGGGAATGGTTTGAAGCTGAGGCAGAGCAGGGTTAGACTGAAGCTGAGGAAGAAGTTCTTCAGGATGAGGCTGGTGAGACTCTGGCACAGGCTGCCCAGGGAGGCTGTGGATACCTCCTGCTGGGGGTGTTCAAGGATAAGGACTTGACCAGCTGAATCTAGTTGAGAGGTTGTCCCTGCCTGTGGCAGGAGGTTGGAATGGATGAGCTCTGAGCTGTTCATGGATTCTGTGATGAACTCTTTAAAGACAAGAGAAATTCCAGGGGAGAGCCACTGCTGCTACTACTCACCATGCTTCAAAAGAAAGCAATTAAGTTTTCTCTCTTTGGTGTGGGAGAGAAGGAACTTTCTCTTTCTTACTGCTTTGTGTAGCTACCTATACAGTTTTGGTGCTAGGTTCATAGATTCATAGAACGAGTTGGGTTGGAAGGGACCTTCAAGATCATCCAGCTCCAGCCCCCTGCCATGGGCAGGGACACCTCCCACCAGCCCAGGCTGCTCAAAGGCTCATCCAGCCTGGCCTTGAACACCTCCAGGGAGGGGGCATCCACAACCCCTCCCTGGGCAACCTGTGTCTCCCCACCCTCACTGGAAAGAATTTCTTCCTCATCTCCAGTCTCAGTCTCCCAATTCACGCAGCTGCTCAGAGCTGTGATGCTGTGTGAATGGAAACATTTCCTTAAAAGCCTGAGAAAGCTGCCTGAAGCTGAGAGGAAGGTGAGGTTTTAGCAGCAGGCCTACTCCTCTCGACATTTCCTGCCACAGCTCTAGGAAATGCCTTTAGAGCTCCCATTCAGAAATACTTGACTTGGCTTGCCCACTCCATAGGGAACTCTGGGTGAGGTTCTGGCTTCTATCTGGGGAGGCATGGGGCTGACACACCTAATCATTAGGCATTCAAGTGCTTTATTGGACCTATCCTAACCCCAAAGAAGTACATTCCTCAGAGCTGCTGTCAGTGGCTCTGGCTGCTTTCAGTGGGCCTGTCCTGGTGCTTAACGTTTCGAGCTTCCCCCTTGTGCACAAGCAGAGAACCTGTGCTGCCAGCTGCACACTGGGCACCACAGAGAGGCTGTTCCACCACAGCTTTCTGCTCTAACTCAGAGCCAAGCAGAATGGATGTGAAGTGCTGCTGCTGCTGCTGTGTTTTACTAAGCACTGCACCCTGCTTTAAACCCCTCCAGGTGGCTACTGAGGATGTGAGGCACGGCAAAACATTCGCTGTGGTTCCGTCCCAGCCCTCCCTCCTCTCTAATCCAACCTCTGCCCGGGTAGCTCACACTTTCAGCTAATGAGATTTGGAAGACTGCTATCTAAGACAGGAAATGATGAATCTAAACAAGATTCCTTTGATGTTTTCCTGGATCACCTTCCTTTTCTTGCTGCTGGTTTGGTTTGGTTTTGTTTCACCTCGGGAAGGACAATGAATGTTTATGGCAGGGAACCCCAAGCAAGGAAACTTCAAACCTGCAGGTTTAGGGCATGAAAAACAACAAATAAGAAAGCAAGCTTTTATCATGTCTAATGAGTCTTTTAATTGCTTCATGTAACCCTAAACTATCCTTAGGGGACCTGCAGCATGCTTTGAAACGTGGAGTGATGTGACCAAGCCACTGAACTCTGACTGCTGGCATCTTGTGAATGGAACAAGAAGTTCATGCTTCCAGCCCCTGTCAAATCTCCACGGCTTCTCAACTGGAGACAAGTCATTGTAACAATGAAGTCATTATGACATCTCCCTCCAGCCAGATGCTGTGGGAGGTGTAGAGAACACCCTGGTTTGCTTAGGTGGTATCTAGACAGACAGCAGCAACAAAGAGATGGGGAGCTGGGCTGGGAGGGAGCAAAGCAAACTGACAGTTCAGGGGAAAAGAAACAGGCCAAGGGGGAATGGTTTGAAGCTGAGGCAGAGCAGGGTTAGGCTGGAGCTGAGGAAGAAGCTCTGCAGTACCAGGGTGGTGAGACTCTGGCACAGGCTGCCCAGGGAGGCTGTGGCTGCCTCCTCCCTGGGGGTGTCAAAGGCCAGGAGGGATGAGGCCTTGAGCAGCTGAGTCTGGTTTGAGGTGTCCCTGCCCACAGCAGGAGTGTGGAGGAGATGAGCTCTGAGGTCCCTTCCAGCCTTAGCCAGTCCATGACTCTATGTTGATGGCAATGCTAGATGCTAGCAACCCATCTAACCTGACTTTCAGGTGTCAGAAATGATACCTGCCCCAGTGGGCTTGAGGAAAAGCCTTCTGCTGTGCTCCTGTGTGCTCCCCAGGAGAGCACCCTGCTTCAGTGGCTCAGTTCCAGAGAGCCAAATCTGCTGGCATCAAGGCAGGAGGTTGGAGCAGATGGTTTCTGAGGTCCCTTCCAACCTGAGCCACTCTGGGATTCTGTGATTCTCTAAGCACGAGCTGGTTTAACCTCAGTCTCACACTGCCCCACATTAGCCAGACTTTAATGGCTACAATTCTGCACTTCTGCAACTGGACATTGCTTTAAAGGCATAAAATAAGCTATTTGATCTAAAGCCTGACTGTCCCAGTGGACACACTGGAATGTTCTAGCATGAGATCAGATTTGCTTTGCCACAGCTGCATTAAACAACAGCAACAAACCCAGACACAAACTAAAAACCCCAACCCCAACCAACCAACCCAAACCCCCACAACACACAAACACACAAAGCCAAACAACCCCCCCAAACAAGCAAACAAACCAACCAAATCTCCCTTCTGTCCACCCAGACAAGACAGAGGGCTGAGTGCTGAATTGCCAGCACCTAATAGCTGCTCACCAAATCCATTAGACTAGGGGCAAATGCTCAAAGCTCAGCCCTGCTTTGCGAAGGAACAGCAGTGGTCACTTGAAGTACCTTGAAGTACTCGAAGTTGGGATGGCATTCAACAAGTCCAAGTGCCAGGGGCTGCACTTTGGCCACAGCAACCCCAGGCAGAGCTGGGGTCAGAGTGGCTGAGAGCTGCCAAACAGAGAGGGACCTGGGGGTGCTGATTGACAGCCGCCTAAACATGAGCCAGCAGTGTGCCCAGGGGGCCAAGAAGGCCAAGGGCATCCTGGCCTGCATCAGGAACAGTGTGGCCAGCAGGAGCAGGGAGGTCATTGTGCCCTGTGCTCAGCACTGGTTAGGCCACACCTTGAGTCCTGTGTCCAGTTCTGGGCCCCTCAGTTTAAGAAGGACATTGAGAGACTTGAAGGTGTCCAGAGAAGGGCAACAAGGCTGGGGAGAGGCCTTGAGCACAGCCCTGTGAGGAGAGGCTGAGGGAGCTGGGGTTGCTTAGCCTGGAGAAGAGGAGGCTCAGGGGTGACCTCATTGCCCTCTACAACTACCTGCAAGGTGGTTGTAGCCAGGAGGGGGTTAGTCTCTTCTCCCAGGCGACCAGCACCAGAACAAGAGGACACAGTCTCAAGCTGTGCCAGGGGAAGTTTAGGCTGGAGGTGAGGAGAAAGTTCTTCATGGAGCGAGTCATTCGTCATTGGGATGTGCTGCCCAGGGAGGTGGTGGAGTCCCCATTTGGGGGGACTGGATGTGGCACTTGGTGCCATGGTCTAGTCATGAGGTCTGTGGTGCCAGGTTGGTCTCGATGATCCTCGAGGTCTCTTCCAGCCTTGGTGACACTGTGAGACTGTGATACCTTTAGAAATGCTAAGAGGCTCAGCGGTAGGTCAGAGGGAGAGGTCTTCAGATCCCAACCAGACAACCTTCCCTAGCTGACCTTCCCTGAGCAAGAGGCATGGGCCAGATGGTCTCAAGTGGTCCCTTCCAACCCCAACCAGTCTGAAAGGACTGGAAGTGCCAAGGCTTGTAGGATGCCAAGTCACAGACAAGTCCAAATGTGGATTGCTCCTGGTTGTCGTAGGTCAAATGACCTGGAGCTGGGGTTGCTTAGCCTGGAGAAGAGGAGGCTCAGGGGAGACCTCATTGCCCTCTACAACTCCCTGAAGGGAGGTTGTAGCCAGGAGGGGGTTGGTCTCTTCTCCCAGGCACCCAGCACCAGAACAAGAGGACACAGTCTCAAGCTGTGCCAGGGGAAGTTTAGGCTGGATCTTAGAAAGAAGGTTTTCTCAGAGAGAGAGATTGGGCCATTGGGATGTGCTGCCCAGGGAGGTGGTGGGGTTGAAATCCCTGGGGGGGAGGGGGGTAAGAAAAGGCTGAATGAGACACTTAGTGCCGTGGTCTGGTTGATTAGTTAGGGTTGGATGATTGCTTGGACTTGATGATCTTGGAGGTCTCTTCCAACCTGGCTGACTCTGTAGCAGGCCAAAGATACAGACTGACCTCATCAGATAGAATCTACCCAAGGCAAGCTGAGAAATGGCTTTGTGTGGCATAAACAAGCCAGAAAGGACATGACTTAATTCCACCAGAAGTCTGTCAGAAAGGCTTCCATCAGCTCTCCTCCTTGACCTAGGAATGGGGCTGAAGGGTGACTTTTCAACCACAATTTCTGGCTTGTGCTGCAGAGAACTGAAGCAGTCACTCCTAAACCGAGCCCAGCGGCCAATTCTCTCGTCTCAGGGCAGCAGCTGTGGGGATGACCCAACCCTCCTGCTATGCAGATGCATGCAAAGAGCTTCAGCACTGTTTCTAAACATAACTCCCCTGGAATTCCCTCTGAGGGAACTTGAATGTTCACCAGAAGAAGGTCTCATTTATTTTTGCGTCCCTCTCGCTCAGCGCAGTCCAACTGCTTCCTCTCAATGAAACCAGCGTGCAGGAGGCAGTAAAAGCAGCACAGCTGAGGAGGTTTTCCAGAAGGGGAACTGAATCTTTTTGCATGAAGAGTAACACCAAATGAGCAGGCTGGAAATTTCCCTTACTGCATCAAAGCTTCTCCACTCAGGAGCCTCTGAAAGGAGCAGAGGCACACATCTGGACGCTCTTCAGTTTTATGTTGGCACAACTCTGCAGCAGCAGCATCTGGTCCTGATACTAGAGTACTGGAGAGGAGAGGAGAGGGAGAGGAGAGGGAGGGGAGAGGGAGGGGAGAGGAGAGGAGATTCAAGAAGAGGAGAGGAGAGGGGAGGAGAGGAGATTCAAGGAGAGGAGAGGAGATTCGAGGAGAGGGAGAGGGAGAGGGAGAGGGAGAGGGAGAGGGAGAGGGAGAGGGAGAGGGAGAGGGAGAGGGAGAGGGAGAGGGAGAGGGAGAGGGAGAGGGAGAGGGAGAGGGAGAGGGAGAGGGAGAGGTTCAGAGAGGAGAGGAGAGGAGATTCGAGGAGAGGGAGAGGGAGGGGAGAGGGAGAGGATCGGGGAGAGGGAGAGGAGAGGTTCGGAGAGGGAGAGGTTCGGAGAGGAGAGGTTTGGAGAGGAGAGGTTCGGAGAGGTTCGGAGAGGGAGAGGTTCGGAGAGGAGAGGTTTGGAGAGGAGAGGTTCGGAGAGGTTCGGAGAGGAGAGGAGAGGAGAGGGAGAGGAGAGGAGAGGAGAGGAGAGGAGAGGAGAGGAGAGGAGAGAAGAGGAGAGGAGAGGAGAGGAGAGGAGAGGGAGAGGAGAGGAGAGGAGAGGAGAGGAGAGGAGAGGAGAGGAGAGGAGAGGAGAGGAGAGGAGAGGAGAGGAGAGGAGAGGAGGTCTGAATTGGAGTTTTGAATTTAATTGAATTAACCAGGTAAGAAAAGACCTCAAAAATCCAGTCCAACCTCTCCCCCAGCACCATCTGATCAACTGACCCATGGCACCAAGTGCCTCAGCCAGGCTCTTCCTAAGCACCTCCAGGGACGGTGACTCCACCACCTCCCTGGGCAGCACATTCCAATGGCCAATGTCTCTGGGAAGAACTTCTTCCTTACTTCCAGCCTAAACCTCCCCTGGCACAGCTTGAGACTGTGTCCTCTTGTTCTGCTGCTGGGTGCCTGGGAGAAGAGACCAACCCCCTCCTGGCTACAACCTCCTTTCAGGGAGTACTAGAATGGTAACCAGAGAGTTAAAAAAAATGGAAGGGCTCATTTTTGTCTCTGCTTGAACTGCTGCTTTTGCTTCTTCCACTCAAGTTGATTCATCACTGGTGATGCAGGGATACTACCACAGAGTTCTCTGTATCTACCAAAGAAAAGCTCCATGTGCAAAAGCACCTCCTGGGCGTTAGCTGTGGACCTGGATGTGCTCCTTCTGGAGAAGAATGACCTCACTTTTGCTAACAGTATGCTTGCTTCCTGTGGGAATGTTTCTTGCAGGCAGAAATGGATGGATGTGGACAGTTGATGATCTGGATGAGGGCATCGAGTCCATCAGCAGGAAATTTGCTGACAACACCAAGCTGGGGGCAGGAGTTGATCTGCTGGAGGGTAGAGAGGCTCTGCAGAGGGACCTGGACAGGCTGGGCAGATGGGCAGAGGCCAAGGGCAGGAGATTGAACACATCCAAGTGCCAGGTGCTGCACATTGGCCACAACAACCCCAGGCAGTGCTACAGGGTGGGGTCAGAGTGGCTGAGAGCAGCCAGGCAGAGAGGGACCTGGGGGTAGTGGTGGATGGTAGGCTGAACATGAGCCTGCAGTGTGCCCAGGCAGCCAAGAGGGCCAATGGCATCCTGGCCTGCATCAGGAACAGTGTGGCCAGCAGGAGCAGGGAGGTCATTCTGCCCCTGGACACTGCACTGGTTAGGCCACACCTCGAGTCCTGTGTCCAGTTCTGGGCTCCTCAGTTTAGGAAGGAGGTTGACTTGCTGGAACGAGTCCAGAGAAGGGCAACAAAGCTGGGGAGGGGTTTGGAGCACAGCCCTGTGAGGAGAGGCTGAGGGAGCTGGGGTTGCTTAGCCTGGAGAAGAGGAGGCTCAGGGGAAACCTTCTTGCTCTCTCCAACTCCCTGAAGGGAGGCTGTAGCCAGGCAGAGGTTGGTCTCTTCTCCCAGGCAAGCAGCACTAGAACAAGAGGACATAGTCTCAGGCTGTGCCAGGGGAGGTTTAGGCTGGAGGTTAGGAGGAAGTTTTACACAGAGAGAGTGATTGCCCACTGGGATGTGCTGCCTGGGGAGGTGGTGGGGTCACCGTCACTGGGGGTGTTCAGGGCAAGGCTTGACAGGATGCTTGGTGCCATGGGTTAGTTGCTTAGGTGGTGTTGGATGATAGGTTGGACACCATGATCTTGAAGGTCTCTTCCAACCTGGTTTATTCTATTCTATTTATTCTATTCTATTCTATTCCTGGAAGCATGGAGCTGTTTAGTTTGCAAAAGACCTTTACAATCACCAGCTCCAAGCACTCCTTGGGCCCAGCTGTCAGCCAGTTCTTAACCCAGACAAGAGTGTCTCCATCGAAGCCACGAGCAGCCCCTTTCTCCAGGAGGAGGCTGTGGCAGACAGCATCAAAGGCTTGACTAAAGCCCAGGTGGACACATCCACAGCCTTTTTCCCTCACCCACTCAGTGGGACACCTTGTCATAGAAGGAGATCAGACCAGTGAAGGAATGGAATGGAATGGAATAGAATAGAATAGAATGGAATGGAATGGAATAGACTAGACTAGACTAGAATAGACTAGAATAGAATTAACCAGGTTGGAAAAGACCTTTGAGACCATCAAGTCCAACCTCTCACCCAACACCATCTGATCAACTAAACCATGGCACCAAGTGCCTCATCCAGGCTCTTCCTAGACAGCTCCAGGGATGGGGACTCCACCACCTTTCACAGCCCCATGCTGACCTGGGCCCAGCAGGAGCAGGGAGGTCATTGTGCCCTGTACTCTGCACTGGTTAGGCCACACCTTGAGTCCTGTGTCCAGTTCTGGGCTCCTCAGTTTAGGAAGGACATTGACTCTTGAACATGTCCAGAGAAGGGCAACAAGGCTGGAGAGGGGTCTGGAGCACAGCCCTGTGAGGAGAGGCTGAGGGAGCTGGGGTTGCTTAGCCTGGAGAAGAGGAGACTCAGGGGAGACCTCATTGCCCTCTACAACTCCCTGAAGGGAGGTTGTAGCCAGGAGGGGGTTGGTCTCTTCTCCCAGGCACCCAGCACCAGAACAAGAGGACACAGTCTCAAGCTGTGCCAGGGGAAGTTTAGGCTGGCGGTGAGGAAAAAGTTCTTCACTGAGCGAGTCATTCACCATTAGGATGTGCTGCCCAGGGAGGTGGTGGAGTCCCCATCCCTGGCGGTGTTCAAGAGGGGATTGGATGTGGCACTTGGTGCCATTGTCTAGTCGTGAGGTCTGTGGTGCCAGGTTGGACTTGATGATCTCTGAGGTCTCTTCCAACCTTGGTGATGCTGTGAGACTGTGAGACTGATCCCTTGGCTGTCCTGCTGTGTATGGTGTGTGTGATGGCACTGAAGACGATTTGCTGCACAACCTTCTCCAGCACTGATGTCAGACTGACAGCCTGCAGTTCCCCTGATCCTCTTTCCAGCCCTTCTAGTAGATGGTCTTCACATCTGCTGACTTCCAGTCAGCAGGAGTGCTGGGCAGTGATTGGGAGTTCTCATTCAGAGCCTCTCAGATGGTTGTGTTCTGGGAAGGGTCCCCAGCTTGGGCAGAATCTTGCCAGCGTTTACCACTGGCTGTCCTGCACAGCTTTGCTCCGTTCAAACAGGTACATTTCATTACTCCTCCTGTATGAAAGCCACCACACTGACCCCTGAGGGGGCTCAGGGGTTGCACTCTCACTGAGGAAAAGAACTTCTTGTTTTGGTGGCACTTCATCATGTTTCTGGAGTGGTCAAAAAGAGAAACTGCAAAAGCTCTTGGGAGGGATGTCCTGCCCGCGCCTCGGCAGCCCTGCAACGCCTTGTGACGGGGAAGCTCCTTCCTCTTTCTATTTTTTGACTGCCTTGGTGTTTGAACACTGAGCTGAGGACATCAGCAGTGAGTGGGAACAGTCTGTGCCTGTACCAGGAGACACCAAATGCCCCAGCAGAGCAGGTGTGCACCAACAGCGCTCTGCTCTCCCTCTCGTCTGCCTGCCCTCCTCGCAGCCACCCGGCAGCGGTTCCCTTCAGCTGTGTTTTCCCCCACTGAAGGTACCAGCACCAGGCAGTTCTACTCCTTGCTCATTTTATGTCACACACAACTCCCTCCCCAGCATCCCCCCCCAGCAACCTCAGCTCGTACAGCACATCCCATTTCTGGCAGAGTAGTGCCCAGGCATCCACAGAGTCACAGAACGGCAGGGCCTGGGAGGCACCTCCAGAGATCATCCACTCCAAGCCCCCTGCCAGAGCAGGAGCACCCAGGGCAGCTCACACAGGGACACAGCCAGGTGGGGCTGGAAAGGCTCCAGAGAAGGAGACTCCACAACCTCTCTGGGCAGCCTGCTCCAAGCCCTGCATGGCAATGACATCTCTGTCACCACCGATGCCAGGGGCAGCACTAGGGAAGTCCCAGGCCACATTCAGGACCCAGACTCAGGAACACCTCCAGAATCCCTCTCAGGAACACATGGAGGTCAAAGGCAGCGTGGAGGGAGTCCTGCTCAGATGCTGGCCACGGGAGAGGAGGGCTCACTCCGGTGGTGCTTCAGCTTCATGCCAAAGATGAGGCCCCCAGGATGAGCGTGCTGCATTGTCTGTGTGCCTTAACAGTAGCCAACCACACAGGGGCTGTGTGCATGCCCAGTACCTGCAGCCCAGTCACCGTTCTTCTCCCACTGTGTGCCTCCTGTCCCCACCCTGTCTAGTTTCATTTCCTCTGCCATCTCAGCTTCCTCTGCCACGTTACCAGGCTGCAGCGCTCGGGGACAAACATTTGGCTTCCCACAGACCACACACAGCCTGAGATGAGGCAGGAGTTCCTTCAGCACCTGCACTGCCCCTCTGCTCATCTGCATCCTTCCATTTGCTCTCTTTCTGCTTCCTGAGGATGTTCCTCTGTCTTGCTGTACCCTTACCAGATTTACACTCCTGGTGAGCAATCACTAAGCCTCAAACCCATGCAGGTTTCCTCCCACTTTCCTCCCATGTTCCACAGTTTAAAACTCACAGGTCTCATTAGCAAGTTCTGCCTGGGACAGCAACTTGCCCTGGAGGCCAAGAAGGCCAAGGGGATGCGGGGGTGCATTAAGAAGAGTGTGTGCAGCAGACCCAGGAAGGTTCTACCCTGCCTCTACTCTGCCCCAGCGAGGGATCTGCTGGAGAGAGACCAGCAGAGGGCTATGAGGATGCTGAAGGGACTGCAGCACTGCCTGGGGAGGAGAGGCTGAGAGCCCTGGGGCTGTTCAGTCTGGAGAGGAGAAGGCTGAGAGGGATCTGATCAATCTGAGGGCTGGGGGTCAGGAGGGAGGGGACAGGCTCTGCTCAGCTGCACCCTGGGATAGGACAAGGGGCAATGGATATAAACTGCAGCCCAGAAGGTTCCAGCTCAACATGAGGAGGAACTTCTGCCCTGTGAGGCTCCCAGAGCCCTGGAGCAGGCTGCCCAGAGAGGTTGTGGAGTCTCCTTCTCTGGAGCCTTCCCCAGCCCTGTCTGGATGTGTTCCTGTGTGCCCTGTGCTGGGTTCTCTGCTCCTGCTCTGGCAGGGGTGGTTGCACTTGAAGATCTCCAGAGGTCCCTTCCAAGCCCTTAACATCCTGTGATCAGCATTCCAGAGGCTTCTCCAGCTAGCTGGATGGAAGCTGCCTGGAAGGAGGGCAGCGGTGTGGCCTTTGCCTGTGCAGGTGGCATGTCCCAGCCCAGCTGAGAGCCAGCACTGCAGCAGCCAGTGGAGCGCTGGCCTTGCTGGCAGGCAGACAGCGGAGCAGGCAGGGCTGGCAGGGTCAGGCTCCACAGCAGGTTACCCAGCTCCAGGGCTCAGCACAGTTCCTACACTGTGTGTTGCAGACATTTTGGACACTCTTGGGTTTAAAGTGTGCTTTAAAATGTTCTGGAGCCTCCCAGTTTTTCAGCTTACAATCCCGGCAGCGCTTCCTGTGCATCACAGCAGACCCCTCTCCCCCTGCCGCACGCAGCTTGTGCAAGGCTGCTATCAGGAGTCCCTCTGAGCTACCAGCTCACCTTTTCCTCCCAAGTCAGTCTTTCCAGACCATGATTACTTTGCTGCCAATGCCTCCCTCTAGAATCCTTCCAGTTTCTCAGCAGCTGTCTGTGTGAGGCCTCATCTAAAAGCAGCACTCAGGCTTTTTCCACGCTCGATGGTTGCTGACCTCATTACTGAATGAGCTCAGAGCGCCATAACATTCTTCATGCCGGCCCCTGAGTAAACCACCACCTGAGTATTTCACCTGGCTTTAGTCATGGTTTGTCTCCTACTGCCCCCCACCTCTGGGGGCTGAGCACAGCACTTTTCCTACAACGTCTCTGTGCAGTACATCAGCAACTGATGCTTTGCTGCAGGAGGTGGATCACAAACGGTAGCCACAAAGGAGAAGAGAGAGACCACAGCACAGGATCTTGCATTAGTGGAGGGCTTCAGACACTGGGGTTTGCTCATTATGTTTCCCTTTTGACTCCTTGCAACGCACAAAGGTAGCAGAGCTGATTGGTGACCTGCAGAAAGCCAGAACCAGCCAGCCCTGCTGGCTGTTGCAAACACAGCTGTCACATCTGAGGGCAGCCCCAGATTGCAACCACCCTTCTCTGCAACTGAGAGTGGGGGATGACACCAGACTGGGGAAATCCTGGCTGCTGTGGGTGGTTGAAGTGTTTTCCCCTTCATTAGCACCCACTAAAGGCAGAGCAACTGAGAAGAGCCCACTCAAAACACGAGTTAGCACAGATGCATGTGGTTCAGACTCAGATCGAATGGTTTCAGAGGGAAAAGCCCTGGAAGACCACTGGGGTGGGTTGAGGTTCCACCCCCCCCCCCAGCATTACCTGTGCCAGACCAACTCAGGCAGAAGCAACTGAAGCTGTATTTAGAAGCAAGAGCTACACTCTGCAGTGGAATGCAGTGGATGTGTACAACACAGCCAGGAGGTACAATATGATACAGGTATCTACAATGAGCAAACCACACAAAAATGCCCCTGCTCAGAGACCAGGGAAGGACTTTCTCCTCACCTCCAGCCTAAACCTCCCCTGGCACAGCTTCAGACTGTGTCCTCTTGTTCTGGTGCTGGCTGCATGGGAGAAGAGACCAACCCCTACCTGGCTACAGCCTCCCTTCAGGGAGTTGGAGAGAGCAAGAAGGTCTCCCCTGAGCCTCCTCTTCTCCAGGCTAAGCAACCCCAGCTCCCTCAGCCTCTCCTCACAGGGCTGTGTTCCAAACCCCTCCCCAGCTTTGTTGCTCTTCTCTGGACTCGTTCCAGCAAGTCAACCTCCTTCCTAACCTGAGGGGCCCAGAACTGGACACAGGACTCAAGGTGTGGCCTAACCAGTGCAGTGTACAGGGGCACAATGACCTCCCTGCTCCTGCTGGCCACACTGTTCCTGATGCAGGCCAGGATGCCATTGGCCCTCCTGGCTGCCTGGGCACACTGCAGGCTCATGTTCAGCCTACCATCAACCAGCACCCCCAGGTCCCTTTCCACCTGGCTGCTCTCAGCCACTCTGCCCCCAGCCTGTAGCACTGCCTGGGGCTGCTGTGGCCAATGTGCAGCACCTGGCACTTGGATGTGTTCAATCTCCTGCCCTTGGCCTCTGCCCATCTGTGCAGCCTGGCAAGGTCCCTCTGCAGAGCCTCTCTACCCTCCAGCAGATCAACTCCTGCCCCAGCTTGGTGTCAGCTGCAAATTTACTGCTGATGGACTCGATGCCCTCATCCAGATCATCAATGAAGATGTTAAAGAGCACAGGGCCCAGCACTGATGCCTGGGGGATCCTGGTTACTCCAGGGCACAAATTAAACCATTCTGTTACAGCAGTCTGAGAACCTTCACTTCTCACTCACTAACCCACCTGAGCCATCAGCTGCCAGACTTCCAGTACCAGGAGCCCCAAAGCTTTCATGAGACCTTCAGAGTACCCACAGGCTACCCCCTGACACAGGTGTGCTGCCTGGTGTGAGGCAGCAGCAAGGCCCTGCTCAGGTGATGAGACTGAGAGTGCTCTGAGGGACCTTGCCATCGCATAAACCTCCTCTTCCCACTCCCCAGCCAGAGCTCTTGCTCTCACCCAGGAAGGAAGCCACAGGCAGGCTGCTTTCTGGATTTTCTGGTTCCAACAGCACCTCATTGTGTAATGTGTTGTTATAATCATTGCTTGCTCCTTGCTGCTCCTGTAAGAACTTTCCAGCTAAAACAGTCTTCCAAAAGGAGTTTACAGAGCCCTGAGAGGAAACCTGGGAGAGCACCAAGGCAGGGATTGTTCCCTCCATGCCAGCTGGGCTCTGCCTGCTGCAGAACACTTCCAAGCAAAGCCTGCTTTGCAGAAATGCAAACACCCCAAGCAGAGGCTTGCACAGCTGTTTGGTTTGGGGGGTTGCATCAGCAGGATTAAAACGTGTGGTACCCTCCTGAGAGCAAAGCCCAGGGGGATCACAGCCCCCACAGGGTGTGAGGGGTTGGAAGGGATCTCTGGAGAGCTTTTGAGTCCAAACCCCCTGCCAGAGCAGGACCAGAGAATCCAGCAAGAAGGTGGTCCTCTCATCGCTGCTGAGTCACAGTATCACAGTAACTAAGGTTGGAAGAGACCCCAAGGATCATCAAGTCCAACCTGTCCCAACAGACCTCACGACTAGACCATGGCACCAAGTGCCACATCCAATCTCCCCTTGAACACCTCCAGGGATGGGGACTCCACCACCTCCCTGGGCAGCACATCCCAATGCCGAATGACTCGCTCGGTGAAGAACTTTTTCCTCACCTCGAGTCTGAACCTCCCCTGGCACAGCTTGAGACTGTGTCCTCTTGTTCTGGTGATGCTTGCCTGGGAGAAGAGACCAACCCCCTCCTGTCTACAACCACCTTTCAGGTAGTTGTAGAGGGCAATGAGGTCACCTCTGATCCTTCTCTTCTCCAGGCTAAGCAACCCCAGCTCCCTCAGCCTCTCCTCACAGGGCTGTGCTCCAGACCCCTCCCCAGCCTTGTTGCCCTTCTCTGGACACCTTCAAGTCTCTCAATGTCCTTCCTAAACTGAGGAGCCCAGAACTGGACACAGGACTCAAGGTGTGGCCTAACCAATGCAGAGTCCAGGGCACAATGACCTCCCTGCTCCTGCTGGCCACACTATTCCTAATACAGGCCAGGATGCCCTTGGCCTTCTTGGCCCCCTGGGCACACTGCTGGCTCATGTTCAGGCAGCTGTCAATCAGTACCCCCAGGTCCCTCTCTGTTTGGCAGCTCTCAGCCACTCTGCCCCCAGCCCATGGTGCACACTGGGTGGTGGTGGTGCCAAGTAGGAAGAGGACTCATGACCACTCCAATGTCATCCATGGGTGTTGGCTGGGCCTCCTTACTGGGGCTGAGCTCCTCTGTGTGGTATCTTGGGTTGAGGGTCTTGCCCCTCCTATCACAGGGTGCAACAGAGCAGTGGCTATCCCCTCCCTCTTGACACCCAGCCCTCAGTGATGCTTTGCTCTTCTTCCAATTGCCCTGTGTCCAAACACCAGCCAAAAGTAGTCCTCCACTGGCCAGGGAAAAAGAAGCCAGGCTGGTGATTTGCATGCAAACACCTCTGGAGGGAGAGGCACAGTGCCTGCCAAAGCAAAGGGAGGAAGTGCAGGAGACAAACTGCAGCTGTGTCTTCCACGTGCAGCTGGAGTACAGAGGAGGCAAGACTGAAGAGGTCCAGTGACCTCCTATTCCCAAAGCTGCTGGCTGCCCCAGCAGGCTGCCTGTGTTAGTCAGCAGCTCTGTGCTGGCATTCTGAACCCTCACACACCTGCAGTGCAGCATCTAACCCTGCTGCTGCAGCTTCTCTTCTGGTTTGCACAGGCCTTTGGTTCATCTCTTTTGGCCTGGCAGCAACCAGAGAGTGGTGGCCATGAAAATACCAGGAACCTGGGGAAGAGGGAGAGCTGAAAGCCTCTGTGTCACTGTCCCCTGAATCATGCCACTACAAAAGGCATGGCTTTATGAGTAGCCCAGAAGGCTGCTGCTGGCTGCAGCAAGAGCTGCCCTTAGCAGACAGGCAGGAAGAGCTGAGGCTCACTGCTCCTCATCAGCTGCCAATGGGGATCCCATCAGAGCAGAATGAAGAGCCAAGAAGTGATTAATCTGGCTGCCTCTGCCTGCTGTGACATTGGGTTTGCATCCCCTGCTCTGTAACCCTCCACTCGTGTCACAGGAATGTGTCCAGAGCAGGCAGCACTGCAGACTACACCTAAAGGCAGCAGTGGTCTGCCAGCCTCCAGGCTTGCCTGGCTTGGGTTCCCAGAGGTGGGAGAGGCATTTGTAAGCAATCAAATGAAGGAACTGGTTGTTTCTCAGTTAAGAAGCATCAAGCCTAAGGCTTCCCTGAGGTTTGCTCTCCATCCAGTAACTCTCACAACCTGCAGAAGAGAAGGCTGCAGGCAGCCCTAAGAGCAGCCTGCCAGGACCTGAAGGGGGCTACAAGAAGGCTGCAGAGGGACTGTTGGCAAAGGCCTGCAGGGACAGGCCCAGGGGCAATGGTTTGGAATGAGAGCAGAGCAGATTGAGATTGGATGTGAGCAACAAGTTCTGCAGCAGGAGGCTGCTGGGACACTGCAGGAGGTTGCCCAGGGAGGTGGTTGAGGCTCCATGCCTGGAGCTATTCAAGGTGAGGCTGGAGAAGGCTGTGAGCAGCCTGCTCTGGTGGAGGATGTCCCTGCTGAGTGCAGGGGGTTGGGCTGGATGATTTCTGGAGGGCCCATCCAACCCAAACCATTCTGTGGTTCTATTCCATTAGGGTTTTTCTGTCTTGTGTCTCTGGCTGTACTGAGCTGCAAATGGCTCTCAGCTCCCAGCCAGCCTTCTCTGTGTGCCTCCAGCTGTCAGAAGGCAGCACAGGAAGCTGGTGTGTGGATTTCTAGCCAGGCTTTGGTACCAGCAGCTCACTTCCTCCTGTGTCATTGAGCCCTCTCTCCCTAGTGCAGGCAGCTTCAGCCAGTTCCCCACACCCTCTGATGCATTCCTGGAAGCAGAGCTTGCTTTACAGCACCGTGCACTGAAGGGGCCAGATGAAGCAGCTGCTATACATTCTGCCTGCTTCAATTCTGGCAGGCTCCTGCCAAACAATACACTCTGGGAATGGAGCCTGGAAAGCCACAGCTCTTTCCAAAGCTCCAGACAGGGTGATGGATACTCCACTGGAGCTGGATCGTGCCACCTTAGGGATGACATACAGCAACATGTATGTGTTCAGTTACTCCAGAGAAACCCTTCCCTTCTCGAGCTCCCACCCTGCTGGCCCCCAGCCTGGGAGCACTGGCTTCTGGGGAGAGCCCAGGCACCTTCCTGCCTCCAGCTGAAGAGCAACTGCAGTTTCAGGAAAGAATCTCTCCTGCAGGGCTGTATCATAGAATCAGTCAGGGTTGGAAGGGACCACAAGGATCATCCAGTTCCAACCCCCCTGCCATGGGCAGGGACACCCCACAATAGATCAGCCTGGCCACAGCCTCAGCCAGCCTGGGCTAAAACACCTCCAGGGACGGGGCCTCAACCACCTCCCTGGACAACCCATTCCAGGGCTTCACCACTCTCATGGGGAAGAACTTCCTCCTCCCCTCCAGCCTGAATCTCCCCACCTCCAGCTTCATTCCATTCCCCCTAGGCCTATCACTGCCTGAGATCCTGAGCAGTCCCTCCCCAGCCTTCTTGGAGCCCCCTGCAGATCCTGGAAGGCCACAAGGAGGTCACCTGGGAGCCTTCTCCTCTCCAGACTGAACAGCCCCAACTCCTTCAGTCTGTCCTCACAGCAGAGCAGCTCCAGCCCTCTGCTCATCCTCCTGGCCCTTCTCTGGACACCTTCCAGCACCTCCAGATCCCTCTTGCAATAGGGGCTCCAGAGCTGGAGGCAGTACTGCAGGTGGGGTCTCCCCAGAGCTGAGCAGAGGGGCAGAATCCCCTCCCCTGCCCTGCTGGCCACACTTCTCTTGCTGCAGCCCAGGCTCTGCTTGGCTTTCCGGGCTGCAAGTGCACACTGAGAGCTCCTGGTGAGCTTCTCCTCCCCCAGCACCCCCAAGGCTCTCTCCTCAGGGCTGCTTTCCAGCCAGTCCCTGCCCAGCCTGCATTTGTGCCTGGGATTGCCTTGAGCCAGCTGCAGGACCCTGCCCTTGGTCTTGTTGAACCTCATGCCAGCAGATTTGGCTCTCTGGAACTGAGCCACTGAAGCAGGGTGCTCTCCTGGGGAGCACACAGGAGCACAGCAGAAGGCTTTTCCTCAAGCCCACTGGGGCAGGTATCATTTCTGACACCTGAAAGTCAGGTTAGATGGGTTGCTAGCATCTAGCATTGCCATCAACATAGAGTCATGGACTGGCTAAGGCTGGAAGGGACCTCAGAGCTCATCTCCTCCACACTCCTGCTGTGGGCAGGGACACCTCAAACCAGACTCAGCTGCTCAAGGCCTCATCCCTCCTGGCCTTTGACACCCCCATGGAGGAGGCAGCCACAGCCTCCCTGGGCAGCCTGTGCCAGAGTCTCACCACCCTGGTACTGCAGAGCTTCTTCCTCAGCTCCACTCTAACCCTGCTCTGCCTCAGCTTCAAACCATTCCACCCTTCTACAGTCTTCCTGTTAGGATCCCTTCAGCTATTGGAAGAAGGCTCTAGGGTCCCCCCCAGGAATCTTCTCTCCAGGCTGAACAACCCCAGCTCCCTCAGCCTGTCCTCATGGCAGAGGTGCTGCTGCTGTACCCACAACCTCCTTGGGCAACTTGTTCCAGTGTCTCACAACCTCACTCTCCCCTCTCAATCTCTGCTCAAGGTTCAATCCATTGCCTCTAGTCCCGTCACAGCAAGCCCTTGTGAAAAGTCCCTTCCTGGCTCTCTCCACTGCCTTCCCAGCATCTCCCTTTGGGCACAGGATCAACCAGGCTGGAAGAGACCTGCAAGATAAAGTCCAGCCTATCACCCAGCCCTAAATAATCAACCAGACCATGGCACTGAGTGCCACATCCAGGCTCTTCTTAAACACCTCCAGGGATGGGGACTCCACCACCTCCCTGGGCAGCACATTCCAATGGCCAATCTCTCTTGCTGGGAAGAACTTTCTCCTCACCTCCAGCCTGAACCTCCCCTGGCACAGCTTGAGACTGTGTCCTCTTGTTCTGGTGCTGGCTGCCTGGGAGAAGAGACCAACCCCCACCTGGCTACAACCTCCCTGCAGGGAGTTGTAGAGAGCAAGAAGGTCTCCCCTGAGCCTCCTCTTCTGCAGGCTAAGCAACCCCAGCTCCCTCAGCCTCTCCTCACAGGGCTGTGCTCCAGACCCCTCCCCAGCTTTGTTGCCCTTCTCTGGACACCTTCCAGCAGCTCAACCTCTTTCCTAACCTGAGGAGCCCAGAACTGGACACAGGACTCAAGGTGTGGCCTAACCAGTGCTGAGCACAGGGCACAATGACCTCCCTGCTCCTGCTGGCCACACTGTTCCTGATGCAGGCCAGGATGCCATTGGCCCTCTTGGCCCCCTGGGCACACTGCTGGCTCATGTTCAGCTGCTGTCCACCAGCACCCCCAGGTCCCTGTCTGCCTGGCTGCTCTCAGCCCCTCTGTCCCCAGCCTGTGCTGCTTCATGGGGTCACCACCATACGCTGCTGAACAGTGGAACAGGATTCAGGGTTGGAAGAGTGCAGAGCAAACCACGGCCTGGGCTGTGCCTGAAGCAGTGGTTGCTGGAGTCTCCCTCCCTGGCTTTACAGAGCGATCAGCCACGGGCACAGAGCCCTGTGCAGCAGCTGCAGGTCTCCCTGGGTGAGCTGATTGCCTCTCTCACCCTCAAGCCCTCTCCACGAGGGCTGGGTGCGCTGTCCCCCACGCAGGACCGCTCTTGCCACATCCCAGCGCTCCGTGACGAGGCACACAGGAGGGGAAAGCTGCCTTCTCACACCGACATTGCTTCACAGCCTCTCCAGGCTGTCTCTTAGCCAAGAGCTCTTGCTCCCAGCTATCATTCCAAGTGCCTCCTCACCTGTGCTTGAGCAACAGATGCCGTGGTGCAATTACTTCCTGCAAATGCAATCAGGGCAGGTTTCTCCCAGGCCTCCCTCCGTGTTGTGCCTGTACACAGACACTCACTCACACCTCCCCCTTGAAGCAGGAATCTGAAAGCCTCAGCAGGGCCCTTCAGAAACCTGCCCCTCTCTTCATCCTGTGGCCTGACTCTGAAAGGCTTTCACAGAGAGCAGCTGCTCCTCTTCAGCAGCCCAGCCCCACACACATGCCCAGGATGCACACAGCCCCACGGGCAGCTGCAGACCTGGGGATGTGTGCTTGGGAAGCTGCAGCTCAGAGAGGGACCCAGGGGGACTGGCTGACAGCTGATCAAATAGGAGGTAGCAGTACCCAGGGGGCCAAGAGAGCCACTGGCATCCTGGCTGGTGGTAGAAACAGGGTGGGCAGCAGGCACAGGGGGTGATCACCCCCCTGTGCTCAGCACTGCTGAGGACACACCTCGAGTGCTGTGTTCAGCTCTGGGCCCCTCACTACAGGAAGGACACTGAGGGGGAGACATGTCCTGAGAAGGGCAATCAGGCTGGAGAAGGGCCTGGAGCAGCTGGGCTATGAGGAGGGGCTGAGGGAGCTGGGGGTGTTCAGCCTGGAGAGGAGGAGGCTGAGGGGAGACCTCATTGCTCTCTACAGCTCCCTGAAGGGAGGTTGGAGCGAGGAGGGGGCAGCCTCTGCTCCTTGGTGGCAAGAGACAGGACCAGAGGAAATGGCTCCAAGCTGCCCCAGGGGAGATTCAGACTGGATCTCAGGAAACATTTCTTGCCAGAGAGGGTTCTCAAGACATTGGGATGGTGACACTTTTGTATGGTGAGGCTGCTGGAGCCTGGAGCAGGCTGCCCAGAGAGGTTGTGGAGTCTCCTGCTCTGGAGCCTTTCCAACCCCCCCTGGCTGTGTTCCTGTGGGCCCTGCCCTGGGTGCTCCTGCTCTGGCAGGGGGGTTGGACTGAATGATCTCTGGAGGTGCCTTCCAGCCCCTAACATTCAGTGATTCTATGCTGCCCAGTGGGTCAAGTACCCTGCATGAAGCAGCTGACACAGTCACACCTGAATTCCAGAGAAGCCCTTACCAGGACTTGCAAGTGACTTGCAGATGACATCCATCCATCCATCCTTCAGTCAAACAAAGCTGGCAAGCAGAGAGCTGGGTGTAAAGGAACTGGAATCAAAGCCTGCATGAGCCCTGGGGAGATCTGCACAGGTCAAGAGTTGCAGAGGTTGGTTTAGCTGCACTGTCTTCACCTGTCTGGTGAGGACAAGGAGCTGTACTGGCACCCCCAGAGGGAGATGTGGCCAAGGTCCCATTCTTATGGCCAACAGCACCTTCCAGTGGCTCCAGCAGCAGACATGGAGCTCTCTGACACTGCAGGAGCACAGGGACTTGCAGCTGAGCACAGCAGCCATGCAGCCCTCAGCTCTGGCCAGCTCCAGGCCACGACATACAAATGCTGGGCAGCAAACACCACCAGCACAGTGTGCAGGGGAGCAGACCTTAAACCAGCCTGCAGGTCTGCTCAGGCAGAGCAGATGGAGCTATGCAAAACCAGAATGGCTCAGGTTGGAAGAGACCTCACAGACCATCCCCTCCAACCTCCTGCCATGGGCCTCTCAACTGGACTCAAGGGCCCATCCAGCCTGGCCTTCAACACCCCCAGGCAGGAGGCAGCCACAGCCTCCCTGGGCAGCCTGTGCCAGAGTCTCCCCAGCCTGGTACTGAAGAACTCCTTCCTAATCTCCAGTCTAACCCTGCTCCCCCTCACCTTCACCATCCCCCCTTGTCCTCTCTCCAGACACCCTCAGGGAAAGTCCCTCTGCAGCCTTCCTGTAGGATCACTTCAGGCCTTGGAAGGCAGCTCTGAGGTTCTTTCCCCCTCTGCAAGGCAGGTATGATGCAGCTATCTTCAGAGAGGACAAAGTTCAAATGGGTGTTGATGAGTTCCAATTAATGAAGCTGTGGATTTCTCCAGATGACTTCAATGTTCTGGAGAAATTGCTTTACCTGGGATCCAGTTCAGTTTCCCAGGCTTTTCTGTCACCTCCTTTCCCCATTCATCTCCACAAGCCTCCTTGCAGCTTATAGTGAAGGCTAAGATAAAGATCAGTTAAATCTCTGATGCAAATACAATGAACTGGCCAAGGTGGTGCCCATCCACAGGAAGGGCTGGATGGAGGAACCTGCAAACTCCAGGCCTGGCAGCCTGCCCTCAGTGCCAGGCAAGGGATGGAGCAGAGCATCTTGAGTGCAGTCACACAGCACCTGCAGGATGGCCAAGGGCTCAGGCCCAGCCAGCATGGAGTTAGGAAGGGCAGCTCCTGCCTGACCAACCTGAGCTCCTTCCATGCCCAGGTGACTGCCTGGTGGCTGTGGGGCAGGCTGGGGATGGAGTCTGTCTGCCCTTCAGCAAGGCCTTTGACACTGTCCCCCACAGCAAACTGCTGGCCAAGCTGTCAGCCCCTGGCTGGGACAGCAGCTCTCTGAGCTGGGTGAGGAACTGGCTGGAGGCTGAGCCCAGAGAGTGGTGGTGAATGGTGCCACAGCCAGCTGGCAGCCAGGCACCAGTGGTGTGCCCCAGGGATCAGTGCTGGGCCTCAGCCTGGTCAATATCTTCATTGATGATCTGGAAGAGGGGATGGAGTCCAGCATCAGTAAATGTGCAGCTGACAGCAAGCTGGGGGCAGGAGTTGAGCTGTTAGAGGGTAGGAGAGCTCTGCAGAGGGACCTTGCCAGGCTGGGCAGATGGGCAGAGGCCAAGGGCAGGAGATTGAACACATCCAAGTGCCAGGGGCTGCACATTGGCCACAGCAACCCCAGGCAGTGCTACAGGCTGGGGGCAGAGTGGCTGAGAGCAGCCAGGCAGAGAGGGACCTCGGGGTGCTGGTTGATGGTAGGCTGAACATGAGCCAGCAGTGTGCCCAGGGGGCCAAGAAGGCCAAGGGCATCCTGGCCTGCATCAGGAACAGTGTGGCCAGCAGGAGCAGGGAGGTCATTGTGCCCTGTGCTCAGCACTGCTGAGGCCACACCTTGAGTCCTGTGTCCAGTTCTGGGCTCCTCAGGTTAGGAAAGAGGTTGAGCTGCTGGAAGGTGTCCAGAGAAGGGCAACAAAGCTGGGGAGGGGTCTGGAGCACAGCCCTGGGAGGAGAGGCTGAGGGAGCTGGGGTTGCTTAGCCTGGAGAAGGCTCAGGAGAGACCTCATTGCTCTCTCCAACTCCCTGAAGGGAGGCTGTAGCCAGGTAGGGGTTGGGCTCTTCTCCCAGGCAGCCAGCACCAGAACAAGAGGACACAGTCTCAAGCTGTGCCAGGGGAGGTTTAGGCTGGAGGTGAGGAGAAAGTTCTTCCCAGAAAGATTAACTGACCACTGGGATGTGCTGCCCAGGGAGGTGGTGGAGTCCCCATCCCTGGGGGTGTTCAAGAGGGGATTGGATGTGGAACTTGGAGCCATGGTTTAGTAGTCATGAGGTCTGTGGTGACAGCTTGGACTTGCTGATCTCTGAGGTCTTTTCCACCCTCATTGCTTCCATGATTCCACCAGAGCTCTTCTTTTTATTGATTTGGTTGGTTGGGTTTTCCCCACTCTGCCAGACCAGTGATGATCTTCTAAACATTCATTTGCTCTAAATTTGGATAGTACAATCTGCCAGAAGAGGTCCTGGAAACTCAAAAGCTCTCTCTTGCAGCAGTATGATTTAGCTACTGCATCATCTTGGCACTGGCCAGGACTCCTGGCAGCTCTTGGCTCAGCTTCCTCTCTCTGGAAGCTGAACATTTAGCCCTTCAACAAAGCATCCCCTCTCCCAGCACAGGAAAGACCCCCCTGGAGCACAGCAGCTAGCTCTGCTGTGGGAGCAGCTTCAGAGGAGGCCACAAAAATGATCAGAGGGCTGGAGCACCTCTGCTGTGAATGAAGGATGGGGTAAAATTCAGCCTGGAGAAGAGAGGGCCCTGGGGAGACTTCACTGCCCCTTCAGAACACTAAGAAGCCTCTATGGAACCTGGGGACAGACTTTTGAGCAGGGCCTCTGGGGACAGGACAAGGGGGGAGGGTTTGAAAGTAAAGGAGGGAGATTCAGCCTCAAGAGAAGGAAACCTTTTCTTTATTTTGTTTATGCTGAGGCTGGCAAGAGCCTGGCTCAGGCTGCCTAAGAGATGGGGCAGATGCCCCCTCCCTGGAACCATCCCAGGTCAGGTTGGCTGGGGCTCTGAGCTACCTGCTCCAGTTGAAGGTGCCCCTGCTGACTGCAGGGGGAGGGTTGGACTGAATGACCTTTCCAGGCTCCTTCCACCACAAACTATTTTGTGGCTTCCCTTTGAACTCCATCGAGTTGCTCTGAACGCTCTTAGCCAGAGGAGACAGATCCCTCCCTGCCATCTGCTGTGCCACCAGTCCCAGGGGCTGAGGACCCCCAGCAGGGGAGCTTTCGAGCTCTGACAGCACAAAACCTGCCCCTTGCCAAGGACTCCCAGCAGGAGAGCTCCTCCTTTTTCTGACATCCAGTCAATAAATAAAGTGTTCTAGCACCCTCCTGCCAGGGGCTCTGCATTCCTCTCTAGAGAACAGCTGTCTGAAGGCCATAACCCTGCTCCCTGCCCTGCAGGCCGGGCCCCGCGCCCCCCGCTCAGCACAGGGCGAGGCGCATTGGATTCTCCAGGTTGGCCTTCAGGCTCTCCAGAAACCTGGAAGCCAGTTCATCATCCACCACACGGCCATCACTGGACAGAGTCACTGTCAGAAGCTGCTGCTGCTCCAGGCTCTCGTTGCCTTCTTCATCCTCCACCAGCCTGAGCTCGGCCCTGGCGCGGCCCACGGCCAGGATGCAGGCCTGGGGCGGGTTGATGACGGCGGTGAAGCCGTTGATGCCAAACATGCCCAGGTTGGAGATGCTGAGGGGGAGAGAAACAAACAGAAGGGTTGCCAGTGAGGCCAGAAGAGAATCATCATACAATTGTCAGGGTTGGAAGGGACCCCAAGGCTCAGCCAGTCCCAACCCCCCTGCCCTGGGCAGGGACACCTCACACCACAGCAGCTTGCTCACAGCCACCTCCAGCCTGGCTGCAAACACCTCCAGGCAGGAGGCTGCCACCACCTCCCTGGGCAGCCTGTGCCAGGCTCTCACCACCCTCATGGGCAACAACTTCTTCCTCACAGCCAGTCTCAAGCTCCTCACTTCTAGCTTTCCTCCATCCCCCCCAGTCCTATCCCTCTCTGACACCCTCAAAAGTCCCTCCCCAGCTTTCCTGCAGCCCCCTGCAGATCCTGGAAATCCACAAGTGCCAGGGGCTGCACATTGGCCACAGCAACCCCAGGCAGTGCTACAGGCTGGGGTCAGAGTGGCTGAGAGCAGCCAGGCAGAGAGGGACCTGGGGGTGCTGGTTGATGGTAGGCTGAACATGAGCCTGCAGTGTGCCCAGGGGGCCAAGGAGGCCAAGGGCATCCTGGCCTGCAGCAGGAACAGTGTGGCCAGCAGGAGCAGGGAGGTCATTGTGCCCTGTGCTCAGCACTGCTCAGGCCACACCTTGAGTCCTGTGTCCAGTTCTGTGCCCCTCAGGTTAGGAAAGAGGTTGAGCTGCTGGAAGGTGTCCAGAGAAGGGCAACCCCCTGGGGAGGGGTCTGGAGCACAGCCCTGTGAGGAGAGGCTGAGGGAGCTGGGGTTGCTTAGCCTGGAGAAGAGGAGGCTCAGGGGAGACCTTCTTGCTCTCTCCAACTCCCTGAAGGGAGGTTGTAGCCAGGTGGGGGTTGGGCTCTTCTCCCAGGCAGCCAGCACCAGAACAAGAGGACACAGTTTCAAGCTGTGCCAGGGGAGGTTTAGGCTGGAGGTGAGGAAGAAGTTCTACCCAGAGAGAGTGATTGCCCATTGGAATGGGCTGCCTGGGGAGGTGGTGGAGTCACCATCCCTGGAGGTGTTCAAGAGGACACTTGATGGGGTGCTTGGTGCCATGGGTTAGTTGATTAGGTGGTGTTGGAGGATAGATTGGACACGATGATCTTGCAGGTCTCTTCCAACCTGGTCTGGTCTGTTCTATTCTATTCTATGAAGGAGTCCTGGGAGCCTTCTCCTCTCCAGCCTGCACAGCCCCAACTCTCTCAGGCTGTCTCCAGGGCAGAGCAGCTCCAGCCCTCTGCTCCTCCTCGTGGCCTTCTCTGGGCACCTTCCAGCACCTCCTGAAGCAGAGGCTCCAGAGCTGGACTCGGTGGGGTCTCAGCAGAGCAGCGACTGCTGTGACCCAGTGCTCCCCCAAGGCCAAACCTATCAGCTCCAAAGCAGATTCCAGCTGGGCTCATTCAAATGCCAGAGGTTTGGGATTTCTGCACTTACAACCAAGAGACCCTTTCAAGAGTCCCATTTCTTTACAGCACTGCACACAGCAGGCAGAAAGTAGGTCAGGGAAGTCCCAGCTCCAAATGAACTTGGCCTCTCTCTGTCCCAGGCCACACTGTCTTTCAGATTGAACCAAGCAATACAAAGTGGGGCATACAGGAATCCCTCAGGCACAGAAAGCCTGATGAGGCCTCTCACCCGGCAGCATTTCTGTGTCACCACACAGAGCACTAGGAAAGGCTTGGACTCTATGGTGAGAGATGGTCTAGAGAGACAGCTGAATCAGCACCCACTGCTCTCTCTTACAGCTGCTGGGCTGCATCCAAAGCAGTGTGGCCAGAGATGGAGAGAGAGGATGCTGCCCCTCTGCTCTGCTCTGTGAGACCTCTCCTGCAGGGCTGTGTCCAGCTCTGGAGCCCTCCACACAGCAAGGACATGGACCTGGTGGAGCAGGTCCAGAGGAAGGGCACCAAGATGGTCAGGGGCTGGAGCAGCTCTGCCTGGAGGCCAGGCTGAGGGAGCTGGGGGTGTTCAGCCTGGAGAAGAGAAGGCTGCAGGCAGCCCTAAGAGCAGCCTGCCAGGACCTGAAGGGGGCTACAAGAAGGCTGCAGAGGGACTGCTGGCAAAGGCCTGCAGGGACAGGCCCAGGGGCAATGGTTTGGAATGAGAGCAGAGCAGATTGAGATTGGATGTGAGCAACAAGTTCTGCAGCAGGAGGCTGCTGGGACACTGCAGGAGGTTGCCCAGGGAGGTGGTTGAGGTCCCATGCCTGGAGCTATTCAAGGTGAGGCTGGAGAAGGCTGTGAGCAACCTGCTGTAGGGGAGGATGTCCCTGCTGAGTGCAGGGGGTCAGACTGGATGATTTCTGGAGGTCCCTTCCAACCCAAACCATTCTGTGACTCTGTTCCATGAGGTTTTTCTGCTGAGAAGCTCCCAGATTCCTGGGCCACTCCTCCAGCAGCAGACATCAGTCCAGCTGCAAGCCTGGCACATCACTGCCCCTGGCAGCCACACTTCCACAGAAGCTGTGGGGTGTCACTCTCACCACACACTATGTTTGAGGAGACAGGATGAGCACTTAGAATGACCTTTCACAAGCTGACTGCCAGCCAGTTCAGCTGCAGTTTGGTTCAGCAGAGGTGTTGCTTGGTGACAGCACACTCTGCCCCTCTGGAGACACTGCTCTGAAGAGCAAACTGAAATCAACCTGGAGGTCCCTTCCAACCCCTAACATCCAGTGGACATCCTTGCCTGCCACAATACCTCTGACAAACAATTCCTTTCAGGGTCTCTGTGCTGTCAGCAAAGAGGCTGGCTGGCATTTGCAAATCCAGCTCAGCATCCTTCTGCAGCTGGGGAAAATAGGGTGGAAAAGGAGAAGTTTCATCCCCCTCAGCATGGAACACCTTGAATTCTGCACCAGCCTCTGCTGAAGGCAACCTGTACCATGAGAGTCACAGTCTCACAGGGCTGGAGGGCACCTCTGGAGATCACCCAGTCCAAGCCAGAGCAGGGCACCCAGGGCAGCTCACACAGGAACACATCCAGGGGGGGTTGGAAAGGCTCCAGAGCAGGAGACTCCACAACCTCTCTGGGCAGCCTGCTCCAGGCTCCAGCACCCTCACAAAGGTTTCCCTTCTGTTCCCCTGGCACCTCCTCTGCTCCAGCCTGCCCCCAGTGCCCCTTGTGCTGTCCTTGGCCATCCCTGAGCAGAGCCTGGCTCTGTCCTCCAGCACTGCCCTGCACAGCTTTATCCCCAGCACTGAGGGCAGCCCTCAGGCTCCTCTGCTCCCAGCTCCCAGCCCCAGCTCCCTCAGCCTGTGCTCACAGGGAGATGTTCCACTGCCTGCAGCAGCTTTGTGCCTCTGGGCTGGGCTCTCTCAAGCAGTTCCCTGAGGTCCTTCTTGGACTGATGGGACCAGAATTGGACACAGTACTCCAGATGTGGCCTCAGCAGGGCAGAGCAGAGGGACAGGAGAACCTCTCTGCACCTACTCACCACCTCCCTTCTAATGCAGCCCAGGATGCCCTTGGCCTTCTTGGCCCCAAGGGCACATTGCTGGCCCATGGGCATCCTGCTGTCCACCATCTTTTCCCCCAGACATTCAACCCAGGTTTGGCCTTCAAAATCATCCCTTGGAATTTCACCCTGACTGGAGCAGGATATTCCAATGTACAGCACTAGGACAGCACAGAACAGCTGAGATTGGAACAGTTCTGAACCCATGCACAAATCAAGAGCCACAGAGTGCTACCTGAAAGATCCTCCCTGGTACTCTTCTGGTAACAGTTTTCCATCTCTTGCTTTCTTCGCTAGGGCCTAAGGAGAATGAAAGAGGAAAAACAGGAGAGAAAAAAGAAACTGAAGTGTGGTAACAGACAAATTCGTTTGCATACAGCCATGGAAAGTCACAGATTCACAGATGGGGTTGGGCTGGAAGGGACCTTAAAGATCATCCAGCTCCAACCCCCTGCCCTGGGCAGGGACACCTCCCACCAGCCCAGGCTGCTCAGGGCCTCATCCAGCCTGGCCTTGAACACCTCCAGGGAAGGGACAGCCACAGCCTCCCTGGGCAGCCTGTGCCAGAGTCTCCCCACCCTCACTGTCAAGAATTTCTTCCTCCTCTCCAGTCTCAGTCTGCCCTCTCCCAGCTCAAAGCCATTGTTCCTCATCCTGGCACTCCCAGCCCTTATCAAAGTTCCCTCCCCACCTCCTGGAGCCCTTCAGGTACTGGAAGGCTGCTCTGAGGTCTGCCTGGAGCTTTCTCTTCTTCAGGCTGAACAGCCCCAACTCCCTTAGCCTGTTCCCATAGGGCAGGTTCTCCAGCCCTCTGATCATCTTGATGGCCTCCTCTGGACCTGCTCCAGCAGCTACTTTCAGGACTTGCCAGTGGGCTCTGGAGGGATTTTCTGTGTGTGTCCTGTGGAGATCCTGTCAGCACTTGAGCTGCAAGCCTTGAAGAAAGAGCCTTGGGGGTGCTGGTTGCTGAGAAGCTCACCACGAGCCAGCAGTGCCCTCATGCAGCTGGGCTGCACCAGAGCAGTGCAGCTTGTGCTCAGCCCTGGGAGTCCATCAGCACCCCCATGTGGACCTGGGCACATCCTGCCTCATGCCCAGCCAGCTGTCCACCAGCACCCCCAAGACCTCTGAAGACAGGCAGTTTGCAGCCACTCTGGCCCAAGCCTGGAGCTTTCACAGGGTTGTTGTGACCCAAGTGCAGGACCCAGCACTTGGCCTTGTTAAAGCTCACTGTGTTGGCCTCAGCCCATGGACTGAACCTGTCCAGATGTCTCTGCAGAGCCTTACATACATAGAATACACACATAGAATAGACCAGGTTGGAAGAGACCTGCAAGATCATCGTGTCCAACCCATCAACCAATCCAACACCACCCAAACAACTAACCCATGGCACCAAGCACCCCAGCAAGTCTCCTCCTGAACACCTCCAGTGATGGTGACTCCACCACCTCCCCAGGCAGCCCATCCCAATGGGCAATCACTCTCTCTGTGTAGAACTTCCTCCTAACCCCCAGCCTAAACCTCCCCTGGCACAGCTTCAGACTGTGTCCTCTTGTTCTGGTGCTGGCTGCCTGGGAGAAGAGACCAACCCCCACCTGGCTACAACCTCCCTTCAGGGAGTTGGAGAGAGCAAGAAGGTCTCCCCTGAGCCTCCTCTTCTCCAGGCTAAGCAACCCCAGCTCCCTCAGCCTCTCCTCACAGGGCTGTGCTCCAAGCCCCTCACCAACTTTGTTGCCCTTCTCTGGACTCTTTCCAGCAGCTCAACCTCCTTCCTAAACTGAGGGGCCCAGAACTGGACACAGGACTCAAGGTGTGGCCTAACCAGTGCAGTGTACAGGGGCACAATGACCTCCCTGCTCCTGCTGGCCACACTGTTCCTGATGCAGGCCAGGATGCCATTGGCCCTCTTGGCTGCCTGGGCACACTGCAGGCTCATGTTCAGCCTACCACCAACCAGCACCCCCAGGTCCCTTTCCACCTGACTGCTCTCAGCCACTCTGACCCCAGCCTCTAGCTCTGCATGGGGTTGTTGTGGCCAATGTGCAGCACCTGGCACTTGGATGTGTTCAATCTCCTGCCCTTGGCCTCTGCCCATCTGTGCAGCCTGGCAAGGTCCCTCTGCAGAGCTCTCCTACCCTCTAACAGATCAACTCCTGCCCCCAGCTTGCTGTCAGCTGCACATTTACTGATGCTGGACTCCATCCCCTCCTCCAGATCATCAATCAAGATATTGAACAGGCTGGGGCCCAGCACTGATCCCTGGGGCACAGCACTGGTGCCTGGCTGCCAGCTGGCTGTGGCACCATTCACCACCACTCTCTGGGCTCAGCCTCCAGCCAGTTCCTAACCCAGCTCAGAGCTGCTGTCCCAGCCAGGGGCTGACAGCTTGGCCAGGAGTCTGCCATGGGGGACGGTGTCAAAGGCCTTGCTGAAGTCCAGGCAGACCACATCCACAGCCTGCCCCACATCCAGCAGGCAGTCACCTGGGCACAGAAGGAGCTCAGGTTGGTCAGGCAGGACCTGCCCTTCCTAACTCCATGCTGGCTGGGCCTGAGCCCTTGGCCATCCTGCAAGTGCTGTCTGATTGCCTTCCTACCCTGCAGCAGCTGAACTCTGCTGCTCAGCTCAGCGTGGTGCAAACTTACTGACGGTGCCCTCCATTCCCATCACCCCAATCATTCATGAAGGGATGAAACAGAAGTGGCCCCAGTACCAAGGCACAGCAGCAGTGAGCAGCTGGATTGAACTCCTTCTGAACAGAGTCCCAGAACTCCTGGCACTTTTGAAGCCGAGGAAACGCTGGAACTGCTGCCAGTCCCTGTGCGACCTGCCTCCGTTACTGCTGCTGGGCACCTGGCTCACTCTGCACTCTCTGCTGCACAAACCATGCACTGCTCAGCCTGCTGTGGACTTGAGCCCTACCTTTGCAGAGGCAGCAATCTCCTGTATCCCCTTAGCAGCCACATCTTTGATGATGGGGGTAATGAGGCCTCGCTCGGTGGCCACAGCAATGGCGATGTCGATGGAGTGCAGCTGCCTGCAGGCTTCTCCATCCCAGGTAACATTCACAGCTGGCATTTGCTGCAGGAGGGAGAGCAAGAACAAAAGGCAGCTGTGAAAAGAGCAGCAGTGCAGGCAATTAGCAGTGCCAGCCCTGTCAGACAGACAGCTGTGTGCAGGCAGTGCCCACACTAATGAGTGCCTCCCAGGCTGCTGGCTGTCAGTGAGGGCAGGACAGGGCACAGCTGTCAGCAGGACTGCCACGAGCAGGACAAAATGAGACCCACAAAGCAGCTCACTCAGACAGGCAGTGAGCAGATGCCCTTCATCAGCTTGCAGTGCTCCTATTCAAGCTTGCTTTGGGAGACAGCAGCAAGGGGTCTGCCAGGATCTGAAAAGAGCAGGGCAGGCAAAAGGTTTTTCGGTGGTGCTGGGAAAAAAATTAACAGAAGCCTCCAAAGTCCCAGGATGGAGTCTCAGCTCCCTCCCTGGGCAACCTGGGCAGCCTGCTCCAGGCCTCCAGCACCCTCACAGCCACAAAGGTTTCCCTTCTGTTCCCATGGCACCTCCTCTGCTCCAGCTTGTCCCCCAGTGCCCCTTTGTGCTGTCCTTGGCCATCCCTGAGCAGAGCAATCCTGCACTGTTCCAGCAACCTCGTGGTGCACAACTTGTTCCTCACATCCCATTTACATCTTTAAAAGTCCATCATCCACTTACCTTCAGAGTAACTGCAGCTGCCTTGATAATAAAATCATTGACAGACACTTTAATGTCATCTGCAAAAGACACACAAAGAGAGTCAGTGCTCCAGCAGCAAAGCTTTCCTGCCAGCAACAGCTCAGCTCCACTCTCCAATTGCAGCAGCAAGGAAACTTCTCTCTCTTTTGGGAGTATTACCAAGGAGAAGTCTCCTGAGCAGAGACATCTTGCCAGGTACTGCTAGAAGGTCACAATAGCTGCAAAGCCCTCCTTATAAAGAGCAGCAGATAGGTTTTTAGGGTTCACAGACCTAGTCTCCACTGTAGGATCCACAGACACAGAGACAACGGTGCAGAGTGCTCTTGGATCTGCAGTGACTGCAGAGATGAGCTGGCATGCAGCTGGACAGCAGCAGCATCTTGCTCTCTAGTGGCCTTTGGGGCCTTTTAGTGTAAGACTTAGCAAGGTGAAGGCATCTGGCAATCCTGAAAGCAGGCTGACAATCTGTTCTCAAGCAGGCTGCAAAGCCAGTGACAGGTAAGTGCAAGGCAAAGCAACACACACAAAAGGCAGCAACAGAATCCTAGGATGGCTCAGGTGGGAAGGGACCTCAGAGATCATCTCCTCCAACCTCCCCACCATGGGCAGGAACACCTCTCAATGGGACTTGGTTGCTCAGGGCCTCATCCAGCCTGGCCTTCAGCACCCCCAGGCAGGAGGCAGCCACAGCCTCCCTGGGCAGCCTGTGCCAGAGTCTCACCACCCTGACACTGAAGAGCTTCTTCCTCAGCTCCAGCCTAACCCTGCTCTGCCTCAGCTCCAAACCATTCCCCCTTGGCCTGTCTCCAGACACCCTGATGAAAAGTCCCTCTGCAGCCTTCCTGGAGGATCCCTTCAGGTGCTGGCAGGCAGCTCTAAGGTCCCCCTGGAGCCTTCTCTTCTCCATGCTGAACACCCCCAGCTCACTCAGCCTGTGCTCACAGCAGAGCTGCTCCAGCCCTGGGACTCATGCCAGCAGCTCTGTGCCCTTCTTCTGAAGCCATACTCAAACACAGTGACCTGGAGAGAACTGGATCCACCTGAGGTGAGCCCATGAAACCCTGGGCAGCAGCACCTTAGCTTGCTTTCCCCAAAAGCTCAAGAGAGATCAGGGATAGCAACACCAGCTGCATTTGCTTGCGTGGGCTTGGTTTTGTTGTTTCTTTTCCCAGGGTTGAGGAGCCCAAAAGTGCCAACTCAAATCAAACCTAGAAGCAAAGCCTACAGGTGAGGGTGCAGAATAAAGTCACAGCTGCTGCAGGATCACCCTGAAGATGCCAGGTATTTATCACAGTATCACCAAGGTTGGAAGAGACCTCGAGCATCATCCAGTCCAGCCTGCCACCACAGACCTCATGACTAGACCATGGCACCAAGTGCCACATCCAAGCTCCTCTTGAACACCTCCAGGGATGGGGACTCCACCACCTCCCTGGGCAGCACATCCCAATGGTGAATGACTCTCTCAGTAAAGAACTTTCTCCTCACCTCCAGCCTAAACCTCCCCTGGCACAGCTTGAGACTGTGTCCTCTTGTTCTGGTGCTGGCTGCCTGGGAGAAGAGACCAACCCCCACCTGGCTACAACCTCCCTTCAGGTAGTTGTAGAGGGCAATGAGGTCTCCCCTGAGCCTCCTCTTCTCCAGGCTAAGCAACCCCAGCTCCCTCAGCCTCTCCTCTCAGGGCTGTGCTCAAGGCCTCTCCCCAGCTTTGTTGCCCTTCTCTGGACACCTTCAAGTCTCTCAATGTCCTTCTTAAACTGAGGGCCCAGAACTGGACACAGGACTCAAGGTGTGGCCTAAGCAGTGCTGAGCACAGGGCAGAATGACCTCCCTGCTCCTGCTGGCCACACTGCTCCTGATGCAGGCCAGGATGCCATTGGCCTTCTTGGCCACCTGGGCACACTGCTGGCTCATGTTCAGGCAGCTGTCAATCAGCACCCCCAGGTCCCTCTCTGTTTGGCAGCTCTCAGCCACTCTGCCCCCAGCCTGTAGCTCTGCCTGGGGTTGCTGTGGCCAAAGTGCAGCCCCTGGCACTTGGACTTGTTGAATGCCATCCTGTTGGCCTCTGCCCATCTGTCCAGCCTGGCAAGGTCCCTCTGCAGAGCCCTTCTACCCTCTAACTGACCAACACCTGCTCCCAGCTTGGTGTCATCTGCAAACTTGCTGATGACTGACTCCATCCCCTCCTCCAGATCATCAGTGAAGATGTTAAAGAGGCTGGGGCCCAGAACTGATCCCTGGGGCACAGCACTGGTGCCTGGCTGCCAGCTGGCTGTGGCACCATTCACCACCACTCTCTGGGCTCAGCCTCCAGCCAGTTCCTCACCCAGCTCAGAGAGCTGCTGTCCCAGCCAGGGGCTGACAGCTTGGCCAGCAGTTTGCTGTGGGGGATGGTGTCCAAGGCCTTGCTGCAGTCCAGGCAGACTCCATCCACAGCCTGCCCCACATCCACCAGGCACTCACTGGGCATGGAAGGAGATCAGGTTGGTCAGGCAGGAGCTGCCCTTCCTAACTCCATGCTGGCTGGGCCTGAGCCCTTGGCCATCCTTCAGGTGCAGTTATTGCCCCCAGGATAATCTGCTCCATCACTTTCCCTGGCACTGAGGTCAGGCTGCCAGGCCTGGAGTTTCCAGGTTCCTCCATCCCACCCTGCTTGTGGATGGGGACCACACTGGCCAGCTTCCAGTCATCTGGGACCTCTCCAGTGAGCCAGGACTGGAGGAAAATGATTTACATGATCCTAAATGCACCATCCTCCCAAGACAAGCAGTTACACTGCTGCCAGCTGAGCAGAGGGAGACACAAAGCCTCTTTACTCTCAGGTCCAGTTCCTGGTGCACACCTACTCTTGGGAATGCTTCTGGAAAGGGCAACCTAGAGCTGGTAGAGCCATAGAATGGGCTGGGATGGAAAAGCCCTTTCAGATCACCCAGTCCAACCATTCCCTAACCACCCAGGCTGGTGCTAAGCCACAATCCTCAGCACCACATCTCTGCCTCTCTGAATCACCTACAGGTATGGACTCAACCACCTCCCTGGGCAGCCTGGGCCAGTGCTTGAGAATCCTTTCAGTGAAGAAGTTTCTTCTCATGCCCAATCTAACCTCCCCTGGCACAATTTCAGGCCATTTCCTCTCCTCCTGTCTCTTGTGACTAGGGAGAGGAGACCAACCCCCACCTCACTGCAACCTCCTTTCAGGGAGCTGGGGGGGGAGCAAGGAGGTTTCCCTGCATCTTCCTCTTATCCAGACTAAACAACTCCAATTCCCTCAGCTGCTCCTCCCCAGACCTTCACCAGCTTCATGGCCCTTCTCTGGACCTGCTCCAGCCCCTCAATGTCCTTCTTGGAGTGAGGAGCCCAAAACTGAACCCAGGACTCAAGGGGTGGCCTCAGCAGTGCCCAGTACAGGGGGACAACTCCTGCCCTGGTCCTGCTGGCCACATGGTTCCTGATGCAGGCCAGGATGGACTTTTTGGCCACTTGGGCACATGTTGGCTCATTTTAGGCAGCTGTCACAGGATCACAGGATGTTAGGGGTTGGAAGGGACCTCTGGGGATCTTCCAGCCCAACCTCCCTGCCAGAGCAGGAGCAGAGAATCCAGCACAGGGCACACAGGAATACATCCAGGATGGGTCTTCAAAGCTGGGGAGGGGTCTGGAGCACAGCCCTGGGAGGAGAGGCTGAGGGAGCTGGGGTTGCTTAGCCTGCAGAAGAGGAGGCTCAGGGGAGACCTTCTTGCTCTCTCCAACTCCCTGAAGGGAGGTTGTAGCCAGGTGGGGGTTGGTCTCTTCTCCCAGGCAGCCAGCACCAGAACAAGAGGACACAGTCTCAAGCTGTGCCAGGGGACACTCAGGCTGGAGGTGAGGAAGAAATTCTTCCCAGCAAGAGAGATTGGCCATTGGGATGTGCTGCCCAGGTGGAGTCCCCATCCCTGGAGGTGCTTAGGAAGAGCCTGGCTGAGGCCCTTGGTGCCATGCTTTAGCTGATCAGATGGTGCTGGGTGACAGGTTAGACTCAATGATCTCAAAGGTCTCTTCCAACCTGGTTAATTCTATTCTATTCTATACTCCAGAGAAGGAGACTCCACAGCCTCTGTGGGGAGCCTGTTGTAGTGCTCTGTGACCCTCACAGTGAAGAAGCTCCTCCTCATGTCCATGATGGTTATCCCTTGGCAAGCTGTCCCATTCAGTGACCAGAGGGAACCACAGCTCAAGTCCAGGCTTCAGCACACGCTGCCTGTAGACCTGGGCAAGCTGGTGTAAGGCAGCCAAGCAGCAGGAGCAGAGGCTCCAGCCAGGCAGTTTCATCACTAACCTTTTGCCAGCTCTTTTCTCAGCCTCAAAACAGCACCAATGTCACAGTCAGCAGCAGCATAGGCATGGGGGATGGTTGTCTTGGACTCTGTCAGCCTCTTGGCAATAACTCTTCGGATGGTGCTAGCTGGGATCTCGGTGAAGGTGCCCTGGAAGGAATCACAGACTGCACAGGAAACAGCAGGAAAGCAAAGGGGGGTGTGTGTGTCCCCCCACCCCCACTGAGAAAGGCCTGCAGCACTGGCAGCTTCTCAGCAGTGACTCCTGCTCAATTCAGATATGCCTAGAGAGCAAGAACCCACCCCTGGAAGCAGCAGGGGCAAGGCCAAGCAGTGCTCTGGTCTGGCCCACTCCACTTGGAGGCACACAGCAGGGGGTGCAGGGCAAAACCAGGCTCACAGCACAGAGCTAAGCCCAGGCTTCCAGCAGGCTGCTGAGAAAAAGTCTTTGCACACATTCAGCCATGGACCCTGGGCCTGAGCACAGCAGCACTGCTGCCCTGGCCAGAGCTGCTGTGTCCAGCACAACAGGCTTGGCTCCAGTTTAAGGACAACAGAGAGCTGCCCCAGCACAACCACAGGAAGGCAGGGCTGGGAAGGGACCTCCAGAGATCAGAGCCCAGCCCCCCTGCCAGAGCAGGGCACACAGGAACACAGCCAGGGGGGGTTGGAAAGTCTCCAGAGCAGGAGGCTCCACAACCCCCCTGGGCAGCCTGCTCCAGGGCTCCAGCACCCTCACCACACAGAAGTGTCTCCTTGTGTCGAGGTGGAACCTCCTGGGTGCCAGCTTGTACCCTGCTGCTCCTTGTCCTGTCACTGGGCACCACCAAACAGGGCCTGGCCCCTCCCTCCTGACCCCCACCCCTCAGCTATTGATAGGCATTGATCAGATCCCTCTCAGCCTTCTCTCCTCCAGACTAAACAGCCCCAGGGCTCTCAGTCTCTCTTCACAGGGGAGATGCTCAAGTCCCCTAAGCATCCTCCTGGCTCTCCCTTGGCCTCTCCCCAGCAGGTCTCTGTCTCTCTGGAACTGGGGAGCCCAGAACTGGGCAGAGGATTGCAGCTGTGGTCTCAGCAGGGCAGAGCAGAGGGGCAGGAGAGCCTCCCCAGCCCTGCTGGCCACACTTCTCTTCGCTGTCCCTCTTGGCCCCCAGGGCCCATTGGCACTGCTTTTCCAGCTCCCTGAGTGGCTCTGCAGGAGAATCCTCACTGCCTGTCTCTTTTGTTCCTCCTTCCAGACACCCTGTGGCATGTTTCACTGCAGAAGTTTTCCCCAACTGCCAGTCACCTGTCAGGGAGGCTCTTGGAGTACAAGTGACTGCAGAAAGCAAGGAAATCAGCTCTGCTGTCAGGAAGATGTTGCTCAGGCTCAGCATGTGCCCTGAGACGAGAGGTGGAGAGCCCTGGGGCTGTTCAGTCTGGAGCAGAGAAGCCTGAGAGGGGATTTGATCAATGTTTGTAAGTATCTGAGGGCTGGGGGTCAGGAGGGAGGGGACAGGGACAGGCTCTGCTGAGCTGCACCCTGGGATAGGCCAAGGGGCAATGGATATAAACTCCAGCCCAGCAGGTTCCAGCTCAACATGAGGAGGAACTTCTGCCCTGTGAGGCTCCCAGAGCCCTGGAGCAGGCTGCCCAGAGAGGTTGTGGAGTCTCCTTCTCTGGAGCCTTCCCAGCCCTGCCTGGATGTGTTCCTGTGGGACCTGTGCTGGATTCTCTGCTCCTGCTCTGGCAGGGGGCTGGACTCCATGATCTTCGAAGGTCCCTTCCAAGCCCTCACATTCTGTGAGCCTCAGGAAGAATCAAAATGAGAAGGGAAAACAACACTTCAGCATCTCAGGAAGGAGCTGGCTGCAGGTCCCATCACCATGGTGCTGGCTCTGGTTGGGATGGAGCCAACTCTTCCCTGAGGTGCCCTTTCCTTGCTGGGCTTTGGAGTTGTGGCTAAAGCAGAGCTGCCATCACGCTGGTGCTTCAGCACCTGCATCAAAGCTTCCCCTCTGCTCCTGCTCTGCTCCCCACCAGAGATCACTGGATGGGCAAGAAGCTGGGAAGAGGCACAGCCAGGTCAACCAACACTGCCTGACAGAGATCACCAATGAAAAATGGAAGTGAGGAGGCTGTGGGAAGGTGGCCTCTGCTCAGGGACCGGCTGGGCACGCTGCCTGGGTGCTTTTCTATCACTTGGTTTCCTCCTCCCCTTCCTCTTTCCTCTGCTGTTAAGTCACCTTCACCTCTGCTCACACATTTTTCCCTTGGGTTTGCCCTTCCTGCTCTCCCCAACCCCTTTTCCCATGGTGAGGGCAGTGAGCTGGTCCTTCACATGGAATTCTAGAGCCAGAAAGATTCTCTCCCCTTCCCCATGTTTGGGGCAGGCTTTCCATCTCTGCTGATGTGCACTTCAGCATCAGTGGGGGAAACCCCCAGTCCCTGGCACTTCTAACACTTCCAATCAGCACAGGAAGTGTGCTGAGGTGCCAGAGCTTGAAAAGCTACTCCTCAAGGGAAGCACCAAGCCCTTCCCAACTGATCAGTGAGCATTTGCCCATCCTGAGACTGCATGAAAGCAAAGAATGAAGGACAGTAAAAATGGAGCAGGACTGAAGTCTCTCCCAGTCTGGAAATCCCACCTGACACACTGATGCTGCAGGGGCCAAGAGGAGGAGTGCATTGGTTATTTCCAAACTCCTGGCATCTTGTCTGGGGACTGAAATGAAACTGCTGCCTCCCTGACCTCCCCCTTGCCAAGGCCTGCAATGTGATGGCTTCAGTTTGCAGCCATACACAAACCAGTGTGCAGAGCATCACTGCCAGGGCTCTGCAGCCCCACTGCTTTAGAACCACCCAGACCACAAGCTTGTGAACACAGCTGAACACTGAGCTTGCAGCCTGGCTGCCCTTGGTTTGCTTCCCCCATCCAGTTCCAGAAATCTCCCAGGCTGACAGAATGGGCCTGGGTTGGAAGGGACCCCGAAAGCCCATCGAGTCCCAAGCCCCCTGCCATGACAACATTTAGCTGTAGCAATGGTGAGGACTTAGCAGAAGCATTACCAGTGCAGCAGGCTCTCCTGGGGTGGACATTGGTGGAAATGCTGGCCTTGGGGAAGCAGAAGGCACAGCTGTCGCTTGCAGAGCAGAAGGCACTGCGGCAGGCTGGGGAGGAGCTGGGGAAGCCTCGGGTTTCAGGGCAGTGGCTTTGCCCTTCTGCTTCTGCAGAAGTTTGAGAGCATCCCTGGTGATTAGAAGAGAGTGAAATGCAGACAAAGAAATGACCTCCCAAGTGCCCACAGCAGCACTGCTCCAGCACTTGCTTCAGCTCCTTTGCCAGTTCTGTGCTCTTCCCTCGCTGCTGCCAACCCAACCTCCCCCTGACCCCCCAGGGGTGCCTGCTGTTAGCTGACAGCAGTGCTGTGTCTTGTGTGACATTAGACCTTATTGCTGTCTACAACTACCTGAAGGGAGGTTGTAGCCAGGTGGGGCTTGGTCTCTTCTCCCAGACAACCTGTGACAGAACAAGAGGACACAGTCTCAAGCTGTGCCAGGGGAGGTTTAGGCTGGATGTTGGGAAGAAGTTCTTCCCAGCCAGAGAGATTGGCCCTTGGGATGTGCTGCCCAGGGAGGTAGTGGAGTCCCCATCCCTGGAAGTGTTTAAGAAGAGCCTGAATGAGGCACTTGGTGCCATGGTTGAGTTGATCAGATGGTGCTGGGTGAGAGGTTGGACTTGATGATCTCCAAGGTCTTTTCCAACCTGGTTAATTCTATTCTATTCTATTCTATGACATCCTCAGGCAGCTCTCACTCAATCCTGTGAAGAAAAGGGCAGGAAACAGTCCTGGTAGAGAAGCAGAGCATTCAGCACCACTAATGCTGAGGGGAGAAGGTAACTTGTTGGGCACTGTGTTAAGTCAGAGTGCACTTACTGGGGCTAGCAAGTCTCAGAGGAAAGCTGTCCCCCCTGCAGCTGATGTGATTGATGAGGGCTCACAGACAACTGGTACCTTGATCACTGAGTTCTCTGCACCTTTCTGACAAACACAGACAGGTGTGGGCAGCAGCCAGGCCAAGCAATCAGAAAGACAGCACCAGAGTGAAGAACCAAAGCCCAAAACTGAGCAACACCTAAGGGTCCCACGGGTGTGGGAACCTCATCCCCTGCAGTAAGATCGTCCCAGGGGCTTTACAATGATGCTGCTGCCACCACCACAGGTCCTTCTTGTGGCCACAGTGTGATGCCAGCAGGCTCCCCATCTGGAAGCTGCATCACCACAACCCCTCCAGCTGCACTCCTAAAGCAGCATGCTCAGGATTAGCACCTAGCAGGCTACACAGAGAGGACTGCAGTGCCACCAGCACTGCCAGCTGCCAGCACAATGAGCTGCAGCTGCACCTCTACCAAGTACTTTGGAGAGAACCTGTACCAGTCACAAACCTCCTCTCTTTGTCACAGAATGGCTCAGGCTGGAAGGGACCTCAGAGATAGAATAGAATAGAATAGACCAGACCAGGTTGGAAGAGCCCTTCAAGATCATCGTGTCCAACCCCTCCACCAATCCAACACCACCTAAACAACTAACCCATGGCACCAAGCACCCCATCAACACCTCCAGTGATGGTGACTCCACCACCTCCCTGGGCAGCACATCCCAATGGGCAATCACTCTCTCTGGGTAGAACTTCTTCCTCACCCTCAGCCTGAACCTCCCCTGGCACAGCTTGAGACTGTGTCCTCTTGTTCTGGTGCTGGCTGCCTGGGAGAAGTGATCAACCCCCACCTGGCTACAACCTCCCTTCAGGGAGTTGGAGAGAGCAAGAAGGTCATCCCTGAGTCTCCTCCTCTCCAGGCTAAGCAACCCCAGCTCCCTCAGCCTCTCCTCCCAGGGCTGTGCTCCAGACCCCTCCCCAGCTTTGTTGCCCTTCTCTGGACACCTTCCAGCAGCTCAACCTCTTTCCTAACCTGAGGGGCCCAGAACTGGACACAGGACTCCAGGTGTGGCCTAACCAGTGCTGAGCACAGGGCACAATGACCTCCCTGCTCCTGCTGGCCACACTGTTCCTGATGCAGGCCAGGATGCCATTGGCCCTCTTGGCTGCCTGGGCACACTGCAGGCTCATGTTCAGCCTACCATCAACCAGCACCCCCAGGTCCCTCTCTGCCTGGCTGCTCTCAGCCACTCTGACCCCAGCCTGTAGCACTGCCTGGGGTTGCTGTGGCCAATGTGCAGAACACTTGGATGTGTTCAATCTCCTGCCCTTGGCCTCTGCCCATCTGCCCAGCCTGGCAAGGTCCCTCTGCAGAGCCTCTCTACCCTCCAGCAGATCAATTCCTGCCCCCAGCTTGATGTTGTCAGCAAATTTACTGATGATGGACTCAATGCCCTCATCCAGATCACCAATAAAGACGTTAAAGATCATTGCCTCCAACCTGCTGTGGGCAGGGACACCCTCTCAGCAAGACTCAGCTGCTCAGGGCTTCATCCAAGTTGGCCTTGGACACCCCCAGGCAGGAGGCAGCCACAGCCTCCCTGGGCAGCCTGTGCCAGAGTCTCACCACCCTGACACCGAAGAGCTTCTTCCTCAGCTCCACTCTAACCCTGCTCTGCCTCAGCTTTGAACCCTTCTCCTTTGTCCTGTGCTCCAGAGGTGCAGACTGAAGTCTGTACCACACAGCCCAGGAGGGCATCACCACAGGCTGAACACAAAGGTTTCTGTACAGAAAGGTTTTGTTGCAGACACTGGAGAAGGAAATTAAGTGTAAATAAACCCCAAACACTCAGGCTTGCAGCCACAGCAGGGCTTCAAGACACAAGCCATGAACACTAAACAACAAAGCTACCTGATGGGGCCAGAGTCCCTTCAGGAGAGAGAGTCAGCAGTGGCCCAGGAGCCAGCCCTGGCAGCTGGAAAGCTCTGCTCTGGCCAATGTCTTTTACTGATTGGTGACTTGCTTCAGCTTCTTTTTGGCTTCAGCACACAGTTCAGCAAATGATGTTAAAAATGCTACAGCCTGAGCTCAGGACACCTCTCTGTCATTGCTGTTCCTTGTCCTTCCCACCAGGAAGGGTTTCCTATTGAAGAGAGCCCCTGCACTGGGGGAGAAGCTGGATTCCACTGAAGGAAAGCCATCCCCCAGCACTGCAACCTGACACAGAAGGAGGTAACTCCATGACTCCGTGCACCCTTCCCACTTCACATATTAGAAGCTCCCAAAAACCACTGCAGGGTTTTCCCTTAGCAGTCCTAAGCCAGAGAGCATCTGCTCACCAGATGAAGCTTTGAGAGCTTCTGAGATGTTCTAAAGCTAAGGAAATGCTTTAAAATTACTTCCACTCATGCTCACAGAAGGATAGGGGCTGGAAGGGACCTCCAGAGACTATGGAGTACAACCCTCCTGCCAGAGCAGGAGCACCCAGGGCAGGTCACTCAGGAACACATCCAGACAGGGCTGGGAAGGCTCCAGAGAAGGAGACTCCACAACCTCTCTGGGCAGCCTGCTCCAGGGCTCTGGGACCCTCACAGGGCAGAAGTTCCTCCTCATGCTGAGGTGGAGCCTCCTGTGCTGGAGGTTATATCCCTTGCCCCTTGTCCTATCCCAGGGTGCAGCTGAGCAGAGCCTGCCCCTGTCTCTTCCTTCCTGACCCCCAGCCCTCAGCTATTGATAGACATTGATCAGATCCCTCTCAGCCTTCTCCTCTGCAGACTGAACAGCCCCAGGGCTCTCAGCCTCTCCTCCCCAGGCAGTGCTGCAGTCCCTTCAGCATCCTTGGAGCCCTCCCTTGGACTCTCCCCAGCAGATCCCTGTCCCTCCTGAGCTGGGGAGCCCAGAGCTGGATGCAATATTCCAGGTGAGGTCTCGCCAGGGCAGAGCAGAGGGGGAGGAGAACCTCCCTGGCTCTGCTGGCCACACTCCTCTGAATGCAGCCCAGGACCCCCTTGGCCTTCTTGGCCCCCAGGGCACATTGCTGTCCCCTGCAGAACTTGCTGCCCCCCAGCACTCCCAGGTCCTTCTCCAGGGGGCTGCTCTCCAGCAGCTCCCCTCCCAGCCTGTGCTGCTGCAGTTTATTCTTCCTCTCCAGGTGCAGGACTCTGCACTCATCCTTGTTGACCCTAATTAGGTTCCTCTCTGCCCAGCTCTCAGCCTGTCCAAGTCTCTCTAAATGGCTGCACAGCCTTCAGGTGTCTCAGCCAAGCCTCCCAGTTTGGTATCATCAGCAAAATGTTTTGCTGCCTCTCCCTGACAGCCAGGCAGTGTTAATTAGTTAGCTCCAATTCCTAGAGGGTTTCCACCTGCCATAGCCTAGCAGCAGATCATAAATTACCACTGCACTTCCATAATTAAGTCAAAACTGTGGCTGATCATTTGATGTTCCATTGGATGTTACAGCTCTTATCTCATCTCAACTCCAAGCCACTGACTGCAGGAAAGAAAGAGCTGTAAAGATTCCTGCCCAAAATGCTCACAAGAGTTCCTCACTCCAAGGCTTGAGGGAAATCATTAGGTCAGAATCATAGAATCAATAAAGTTGGAAAGGACCTCAGAGATCAGCAAGTCCAAGATGTCACCCAGCACCTCCTGACAACTAAACCATGGCTCCAAGTGCCACATCCAAGCCTTTTGTGAACACCTCCAGGGCTGGGGACTCCACCACCTCCCTGGGCAGCCCATCCCAATGGCCAATCTCTCTTTCTAAGAAGAACTTCTTCCTCACCTCCAGCCTAAACTTCCCCTGGCACAGCTGGAGACTGTGTCCTCTTGTTCTGCTGCTGCTTGCCTGGGAGAAGAGCCCAACCCCCACCTGGCTACAGCCTCCCTTCAGGGAGCTGGAGAGAGCAATGAGGTCTCCCCTGAGCCTCCTCTTCTGCAGGCTAAGCAACCCCAGCTCCCTCAGCCTCTCCTCCCAGGGCTGTGCTCCAGACCCCTCCCCAGCTTTGTTGCCCTTCTCTGGACACCTTCCAGCAGCTCAACATCTTTCCTAACCTGAGGAGCCCAGAACTGGACACAGGACTCCAGGTGTGGCCTAAGCACAGGGCACAATGACCTCCCTGCTCCTGCTGGCCACACTGTTCCTGCTGCAGGCCAGGATGCCCTTGGCCTTCTTGGCCACCTGGACACACTGCAGGCTCATGTTCAGCCTACTACCAACCAGCACCCCCAGGTCCCTCTCTGCCTGGCTGCTCTCCAGATGGGATAGAAAAGACAACAAACAAAGCCACCCCAGCTTTGCTGCTGTGTTTGGGCTGGTTTGTTTGCTTCCTTCTTACCACACCTCCTGCCCCATTCTCTGCAGCTTCTCAGCAGCTTTGCTGAATTGAACCAAGTGACTTGGGCCCCCTCCCGGAACACAGCACTGGTGTTCAAAAGCAGAGGCCTTCCCAAGCTGATGGAGATGGCCCTAGCTTCCAAGGGAAGAAAGAGGGGGCAGCTCCACTGCAGGGTGCACATACTCTTTGGTGAAGATGCCTCGAGGCCCAGAAGGCTCCAGGTGGCTCGCATCCAGCCCGTGAGTCTCCAGGATGTTGCGCGCCGCGGGGCTCAGGCGAATCCTAAAGGGGGGAGGAGAAAGAACAACCTCCTGAAGCAGGGAGGGAGACTTGCTGCCCCTGATGGGCACAGAGAGAAACCACACAGCTGTGAGCCACAGAGCTCTGCTCAAAGGCTCTGATCCTAACACTGAACTTAGGCTCTGTCCCTCCACCAGGCTGGGATGCACAGAGCGGTTTGGGTTGGAAGCGATTAGAGTAGCTGGGATCTCAGAGAGGGGCAGTGGGGTAGTGGGGTGATGCTTTAGCCCCCCCCCACAAGCACAGCCTAAACTCTCACAAGTGGTCTGCTCCTAGAGCCCTGCTCTTTAGGCTGTTTAACACACAGCCCAAACATGCACTGAATGTCCTCATGGAGGAGGCAGGAGGCAGGAATGCTGTGCCCAGCTCCAACTCCATTGGTGTCCCCCAGAGCAAATGCTCTTGGACACACAGCAGGTTTCCTTTAAAGTAGCAGCTGCTGCCTGTGTGTCCCTTGTTCAGCTAACTCAGAGAGCCCTGGAGTGGGGTGGATTGGAAGGGAACTGAAGCCAGGCTGGAGGTGGCTGTGAGCAACCTGCTGTGGTGTGAGGTGTCCCTGCCCATGGCAGGGGGGTTGCCTGAGCCTTGAGGTCCCTTCCAGCCAATTCTCTGATTTGCTCAGGCACTGACTGTGGCACTGCCCTGAGCTGGGGAAGTTGCTTTAAATACAATCAATAAAAGTTAATAAAAGACAAGAAATCCCAGCATGAAGCCCCAGATCCTTCCCCAGGGCAGCAGAGCTCAGCAGCTGCTGCTTTGGAGCTGACGTGGCTGCAGCTCTTGAGCTCAGCGTTTCAGCTCCAGCTGCAGCACAGGTGTTGGCAAAGGTAGCTAAGTGAGGTTGAAGCCAACACTGAGCCCTGTCCCTGTGCTCAAGGTCTGTCAACTTCTTTCTCTTCTTGTGTAAACTCTTTTAGTCTTCCTGTTGATGCCTGCTTGGAGTGAATCTTTACTTCTCTCCTTGACTGTGGAGCCTGGCTCAGGGCGGTATGGAGCTGCTCTCTGGAGCATCCCTCTCCAGCTAATTGCAGGCTCTTTGGTGTGACCAGGCTGCAGCTGCTTGTGTATCAAAGGAGGTCAGGAAGGGGCAAGGACCTTGAGCAGGTTTGAGCACAAAAGTCACTGTCAGTGGGATTCTGGTTGCTGGGATCTCAGAGAGGGGCAGTGGGGTAGTGGGGTGATGCTTTAGCCCCCCCCCCACAAGCACAGCCTAAACTCTCACAAGTGGTCTGCTCCTAGAGCCCTGCTCTTTAGGCTGTTTAACACACAGCCCAAACATGCACTGAATGTCCTCATGGAGGAGGCAGGAGGCAGGAATGCTGTGCCCAGCTCCAGCTCCACTGGTGTCCCCCAGAGCAAATGCTCTTGGACACACAGCAGGTTTCCTTTAAAGTAGCAGCTGCTGCCTGTGTGTCCCTTGTTCAGCTAACTCAGAGAGCCCTGGAGTGGGGTGGATTGGAAGGGAACTTGAAGGTCATTGAGTTCCAGCCCCTTGCCATGGGCAGGAACACCTCCCACCAGCACAGCTTGCTCAAGGCCTCATCCAACCTGGCCCTGAACACCTCCAGGCAGGGGACAGCCACAGCCTCCCTGGGCAGCCTGTGCCAGAGTCTCCACACCCTCACTGTCAGGAATTTCTTCCTCCTCTCCAGTCTCAGTCTGCCCTCTCCCAGCTCAAAGCCATTGTTCCTCAGCCTGTCACTCTCAGCCCTTGTCAGGTATCCCTTCCCAGCTCTCCTGGAGCCCCTTCAGGTACTGGAAGGCTGCTCCAAGGTCTGCCCAGAGTCTTATACACAGATAAATTCCCCCCAAATCCCCACCACAGCCCCCCCAAAACAACCAGCCCAGGTGCTGCCTAAGGTAGTTTCCTATGCTGCTCATTGACCAGCTTTGAGTGAGCACAATTCACTCCACAGGAGGAATGAGACCTCCAGAGAGGGTGCCCCCTGCAACACAGCCCAGTGGCTTGCAGACTGCTGGCTCATGGCTGACATTCTGGGGCTAATGTGAGATGTCTGCACTGCTTAGGGTACCCTGAGAGATTAAACCCCAAACTAGCAAAGAGGACCCAAGCTGCAGTTTGGGGTTGTTTGCATTGCACTCTGATGGAAGTAAGAAGACATTTCTTCCAATACCAAAACTGCAAGAGCTTGGGAGGGGGCCTTGGAGTGTGCTGTGTGTTTGTGACCTTCCCATCCCAAATGATAAACAGAAACCAAAGGCAAAGAGAGCAGCTGGTGCATTAGAATCCAGTGCCTAGGAACACAGCTTCTTCCTAACCCCAGCCTGGCCTCCTTCACAAAGCAGCTGTCTGCTGGAGCAGAAGTGCAGCCACAGAAGGGGTTCCCAGAAGGTTACCTTGTCCAGACTGATTTATTGGGCTCACAAACAAAAGCCAGGCCAGCTTTCTTACCTGATGAGGAGAGCATCTCAGTGCACAGCAGCCTAACAACAGATAACTAGGGACAAAGGATTCCTCTTGCTTCAGCCTCACTCATCTAGGGAAGAGCTGTACCTCCGAGCAAACACACAGACTTACTGCAGCTGTCCAGGCTGCTGCTCCAGCTTAGGAGAGACTGAAACTGAGGGACCTGCAGGAGCTGAGGGAAGCTGAGGTGCTGCTGGAGCCACAGAAGATGGATCACCAGCATCAGCTGGTATTTCAACTTGCTGCCAGTCCTGTCCTTCCTCCACCAGCAGAGCGATCAGCGAGCCCAGGCGGACGTTCTTGCTGCCCTCTTGCAGCTGCGCGGGAGGCAAGGAGAGCATCGAGTCAGACACCCTGCTGCCCAGGCAGCAGCACCACAGATGGCACAGCTGCACACTGCAGACACATGCATGCCACCTCACCAAGCCAAGAGAGCTCCCTGGCCTCTGCTGCCAGCAAGCAGGCTGATGGCTGAGGTCGAAGCCAGCTGCTGCGGTAACGTCAGGCAGAGCCCCCCAGCTCCCCCACCGCTAAAGGCAGCCTGCAGAACTCAAGAGCAAATGGGGCACAGGCTACCAAGAGCCTCCACAAGGAACTGCCTCCTGCAAACAAATGTGGCAGTGGCACCCAGCAGCCCCACAGCTGAGCTGAGGAAGAGTGCTCTGGATGACTGGGGGAAGGAGCTGGAGGGGAACTGGTTGAAGGAAAGAAGTCAGAGAGCTGTGGTCAATGGGATGGAGTCCAGCTGGAGGCCTGCGCCCAGTGGAGGCCCCCAGGGGCTGCTACTGGGACCAGAGCTGTTCAATATATTCAACAACTCCCTGGATGAATCATAGAATCAATAAGGTTGGAAAATACTTCAGAGACCAGCAAGTCCAGCCTGCCACCCAGCACCTCCTGACAACTAACCCATGGCTCCAAGGGCCACATCCAATCCCCTCTTGAACACCCCCAGGGATGGGGACTCCACCACCTCCCTGGGCAGCACATCCCAGTGGCAAATTACTCTTTCTGGGGAGAACTTTCTGCTCACCTCCAGCCTAAACAAGGCACAGAGGGCACTGCCAGCCAGTCTGCTGGTGACACCAAACTGGGAACAGTGGTGACCCCCCTCAGGCTGTGCCATTCAGCCAAACCTGGACAGGCTGGAGAGCTGGGTGGAGAGAAATGCAATGAAATCAAACAAGGCCAAGGGCAGAGCCTTGCATCTGGGAAAGAACAACTCCATGGCCCAGTATAGGCTGGGGACTGACCTGTTGGAGAGCAGCTCTAGGGATAGGGACCTAGGTATCCTGTTGGGCAGAGGGATGCCCATGAGCCAGCAACGTGACTGTGTGGCCAAGATGGCCAAGGGCATCCTGGGCTGCATCCAAAGCAGTGTGGCCAGAGATGGAGAGAGAGGATTCTGCCCCTCTGCTCTGCTCTGTGAGACCTCACCTGCAGGGCTGTGTCCAGCTCTGGAGCCCTCAGCACAGCAAGGACATGGAGCTGATGGAGAGGCTCCAGAAGAGGCCACAAAGATGATCAGGGACTGGAGCAGCTCTGCTAGGAGGCCAGGCTGAGGGAGCTGGGGAAAGAGAAGGCTCCAGGCAGCCCTAAGAGCAGCCTGCCAGGACCTGAAGGGGGCTGCAAGAAGGCTGCAGAGGGACTGTTTGCAAAGACCTGCAGGGACAGGCCCAGGGGCAATGGTTTGGGATGAGAGCAGAGCAGATTGAGATTGGATGTGAGATTTCTGCAGATTCTGCAGCAGGAGGCTGCTGAGACACTGCAGCAGGCTGCCCAGGGGGGTGGCTGGGGCCTCCCCAACCACCCTGCCAAGTGAGGCTGGACAGGGCTCTGGGCAACCTGCTCTAGTTGAGGAAGTCCCTGCTGACTGCACAGAGGGTTGGACTGGATGACCTTAGGAGGTCTCTCCCAGCCCAGAGCATTCTGATAAGCTGCAGATGTGGTGCCTCAGGGTATGGTTCAGTGGTCATGGTAGCTGGGTCACAGTGGGACTTGGTGATCTTTTCCAACCTTAGTGATTGTGTGAGTCTAAGAAATGCCAAGACTGCACAGGTCTCCTTCCTGAGGGGCAACACCACATCAGCCAAGGGAGTTCAAAGCCCATTAAGCACACTTAGGGTCAGGTACCACAAGCTGCTTGCTGCTGCTGCTTGGAGGAACCAGCAAGGACTTCTCACCAGGAATGCAAGCAAACACTCATCTGGGCTGAGCAGGAGGAAATGCAGCTCCCTCAGGTCATTTCTGAGGCAGTGCACTGAGGGAGGGTCTGAAGGCAGAATGGCAGAAGGCCTACCAGTATCTTAGCCAGCACCCCCTCCTCGCTGGACTCCATGGTGATCACCGCTTTGTCCGTCTCGATCTCGCACAGCGCGTCCCCGATGCTCACCGCCTCTCCTGCAAGACACAACACCAGCAGGCCTCAGCCTGCCCTGCCCAGCCCCTGAGCCAGCCAAGGCAGGCACTGAGCCAGCTGACACACCTCAACCTCTCCACAGCCAGGGCATCCCCCCACTGACACAGACCACACTGCAGCTTTCGCTTCCAAGCGCAGACCGGCTGGGTCCGATCCGGGGGCTGAGCTCAGTGGGATGAGCTGTAACAAGGCCAAGTGCTGGGTCCTGCACTTTGGTCACAACAACCCCATGAAGGCTCCAGGCTTGGGGCCCAGGGGCTGGAAAGCAGCCCTGTGGAAAAGGATCTGGGGGTGCTGTGTTTGAGAGCTGTCTGAGCCAGCAGTGTGGCCAGCACCCTGTCCCGGACTGGAACCAGTACGGGCAACAGGAGCAGGGCAGTGAGGGTGGCCCTGAGCTCAGCTCCCAGGAGGCCACAGCTTGAGCACTGGCTTCAGTTCTGGGTGCCACAGGACAGGAAAGACACTGGAGGCTGGGGAGCAAGGAGGCTGGGGAGGAGTTTGGAGGGTGTCATATGAAGAGCAGCTGAGGCAGTTGGGGCTGCTCCATCTGGGAAGAGGAGGCTGAGGGGAGACCTCACTGCTCCCTACAGGTCCCTGAACACAGGCTGGAGTGAGGCTGCTATTGGTCTCTTCTCCCAGGTAACCAGCTCCAGGGAGACCTTAATGCTGCATTTCATAGAATCATAGAATCAATAAGGGTGGAAAAGACCTCAGAGCTCAGCAAGCCCAACCTACCACCCAGCACCTCCTGACAGCTAAGCCATGGCTCCAAGTGCCACATCCAATCCCCTCTTGAACACCTCCAGGGATGGGGACTCCAACACCTCCCTGGGCAGCACATCCCCATGGCCAATCTCTCTTGCTGGGAAGAACTTTCTCCTCACCTCCAGCCTAAAACTCCCCTGGCACAGCTGGAGACTGTGTCCTCTTGTTCTGGTGCTGGGTGCCTGGGAGAAGAGACCAACTCCCACCTGGCTACAACCTCCCTTCAGGGAGTTGGAGAGAGCAAGAAGGTCTCCCCTGAGCCTCCTCTTCTCCAGGTTAAACAACCCCAGCTCCCTCACCCTCAATATCTGAAGGGGGCCTGTGGGTAGGCTGGGGAGGGTCTGTTTAGAAGGGCCTGTGATAGGACAAGGGGCAATGCTTTGACCACAGTGAGGGTGGTGAAATACTGGAACAGGCTGCCCAGGGATGTGGTTGAAGCCCTGCCCCTGGAGACATTCAACATCAGGCAGCCTGATCTAGCAGAGGTGTCTCTGATGAATGGAGGGGAGCTGGACAGGATGACCTCTGAGGGTCCCAGCCAGCCTGATGCTAGCTGTGGAGCTGTGCTTTTGGTCTCCTGGTCTGTCATTCAGTCATCTTTCATCCAAGTGACATCCACACACAATAAAGAGAGGGGGTTAGAAGCACAGTTATTAGGAGAATGCCTTCATTGCCCAGAGGAATCAGTAAGGAACTGCATGAACAAAGAGAAGGCAATGGAAAAGCTGTCAGCTAGAATCAGCATTTCTCCTTCTGCCCTCCTGCCCTCATCTGCTCATCCTGGGCAGCCCTGCAGTCAAAACGTTGCCCATTTACACAAAGAGCAGGGAAAAGCCTCAGCGCAGCATCCTGCTGCCCCCTGCTGGTTGAGCACCGGGGACAGCATCTCACACAAGGATCCAATGGCTCAGGCTGGAAGGGTCACCACAGCTCACCTCTTCCAACCCCCCCACCATGGGCAGGGACACCTCTCAACTAGACTCAGCTGCTCCAGGCCTCATCTGACCTCACCTTGACACCTCCAGCGAGGAGGCAGCCATGGGCTCCTTGGGGAGTGTGTTCCAGAGTCTCAGCACCCTTGTACTGCTCTGCCTCAGCTTCAAACCATTCCCCCTTCTCCTGTCTCCACACACCCTCATGGAAAGTCCCTCTGCAGCTTTCCTGCAGGATCCCCTCAGGTGCTGGCAGGCAGAATATTGACAGAGGCCTCAGAGGGTCTCAGCCTTCTGAGCCTGCTGAGCAGCAAGACAACAGTGGGAAGTACAAACAACACTCTCACCTCCTCCAGTAGCACAAAGGAAAGCTCTCAAAACCAGGATTACTTGTTGGAGAGCAGCTCTGGGGAAAGGGACCTGGGAGTTCTGGTGGACAAGAGGATACCCATGAGCCAGCAATGTGCTCTTGTGGCCAAGAAGACCAAGGGTGTCCTGGGCTGGATTAGAAGGGAGGTGGTGAGCAGGTCCAGAGAGGTTCTCCTGTCCCTCTGCTCTGCCCTGCTGAGGCCATATCTGGAATATGGTGTCCTACTCTGGGTCCCTCACATGAAGAAGGACCTCAGAGAACTGCTTGAGAGAGCCCAGCCCAGAGGCACAAAGCTGCTGCAGGCAGTGCAACATCTCCCTGTGAGCACAGGCTGAGGGAGCTGGGGCTGGGAGCTGGGAGCAGAGGAGCCTGAGGGCTGCCCTCAGTGCTGGGGATAAAGCTGTGCAGGGCAGTGCTGGAGGACAGAGCCAGGCTCTGCTCAGGGATGGCCAAGGACAGCACAAGGGGCACTGGGGGCAGGCTGGAGCAGAGGAGGTGCCAGGGGAACAGAAGGGAAACCTTTGTGAGGGTGCTGGAGCCTGGAGCAGGCTGCCCAGAGAGGTTGTGGAGTCTCCTGCTCTGGAGCCTTTCCAACCCCCCCTGGATGTGTTCCTGTGTGAGCTGCCCTGGGTGCTCTGCTCTGGCAGGGGGCTTGGACTGGGTGATCTCTGGAGGTGCCTCCCAGACCCTAACACTCTGTGAGTCTGTGTAAGGCAACCTTTTGGAAGACAACTGAAGAACAACTGTTTCAAGAAGCAGTAACTTCAAAGCAGTGTTACTGAAGAAGGCAGCATCCAAAGGCAGCATCCACAGGCAGCATCCACTGACCAAATATTTTACTTCAAAGACTGAAGTACAGCCAGAAATAATTCTTAGTGGCACAGAATAAATTCCTATAGCTGAGGAACTGCAGCGAGTTCAGTCACAGAAAATGCTCTCTTACCTTCCTTTTTTAACCATTTCACAATGTTTCCTTCTTCCATTGTAGGAGAAAGTGCAGGCATGAGAACTTTGATGCCAGGTGTACCTGGAAAAGAAGCAAGAGTTCCTTAGGCTTTCCCAGGATGATCATTGTCTCAGTTTACAGCTGAACAGATACCAAACTGGAAGGCAGGAAGCTGAAAGTTGAACAGGAGCTGCATGATGAGGTTCTTTTTTAAGCTTCCACACAAGCCCTGTACTCAGCACCTTGAGTCCTGGGCCCTCTCTCCAAGAAGGACATTGAGGAGCTGGAGAAGGTCCAGAGAAGGGCAACAAAGCTGGGGAAGGGTCTGGAGCACAGGGCTGGGGAGGAGCAGCTGAGGGAGCTGGGGGGGTTTAGTATGGAGAAGAGAGGAGATGAGGAGAGATCTCATTGCTCTCTACAACTCCCTGAACGGAGGCTGGAGGAGAAGGGAGGGAGGAGAAGGGAGGGAGGAGGAGGGCGGGAGGGAGGCGGAGGAGGGAGGGAGGAGGAGGGCGGGTGGAGGAGGGAGGGGGGTGGAGGGAGGAGGAGGAGGGAGGGAGGAGGAGGGAGGGAGGAGGAGGGAGGGAGGAGGAGGGAGGTTCGGAGAGGAGAGGTTCGGAGAGGTTCGGAGAGGTTCGGAGAGGTTCGGAGAGGAGAGGTTCGGAGAGGTTCGGAGAGGTTCGGAGAGGTTCGGAGAGGAGAGGTTCGGAGAGGTTCGGAGAGGAGAGGAGAGGTTCGGAGAGGAGAGGAGAGGAGAGGTTCGGAGAGGAGAGGAGAGGTTCGGAGAGGAGAGGTTCGGAGAGGAGAGGTTCGGAGAGGTTCGGAGAGGAGAGGTTCGGAGAGGTTCGGAGAGGAGAGGAGAGGTTCGGAGAGGAGAGGTTCGGAGAGGAGAGGTTCGGAGAGGAGAGGTTCGGAGAGGAGAGGAGAGGTTCGGAGAGGAGAGGTTCGGAGAGGTTCGGAGAGGAGAGGAGAGGTTCGGAGAGGTTCGGAGAGGAGAGGAGAGGTTCGGAGAGGTTCGGAGAGGTTCGGAGAGGAGAGGTTCGGAGAGGTTCGGAGAGGAGAGGTTCGGAGAGGAGAGGAGAGGTTCGGAGAGGAGAGGAGAGGTTCGGAGAGGAGAGGAGAGGAGAGGTTCGGAGAGGTTCGGAGAGGAGAGGAGAGGTTCGGAGAGGTTCGGAGAGGTTCGGAGAGGTTCGGAGAGGTTCGGAGAGGAGAGGAGAGGAGAGGAGAGGAGAGGAGAGGAGAGGAGAGGAGAGGAGAGACCAGACCAGACCAGACCAGGTTGGAAGAGACCTTCAAGATCATGGTGTCCAACCTATCACCCAGCACCACCCAATCAACTAACCCATGGCACCAAGCACCCCATCAAGTCTCCTCCTGAACTCCTCCAGTGATGGTGACTCCACCACCTCCCCAGGCAGCACATCCCAATGGGCAATCACTCTCTCTGGGTAGAACTTCTTCCTAACCTCCAGCCTAAACCTCCCCTGGTGCAGCCTGAGACTGTGTCCTCTTGTTCTGGTGCTGGCTGCCTGGGAGAAGAGACCAACCTCTGCCTGGCTACAACCTCCCTTAAGGAAGAAACAGCCTGGAATTGTGCCAGAGGAGGTTCAGGTTGGACATCACAAGAAGCTTCTTCACTGAAGGTGTCTCAAAGCCTGGCACAGGCTGCCCAGGGAGGTGGCTGAATCCCTACCCTGGAGGCACTTCAAGGAGGCAGAGCTGTGGTGCTCAGGGCCATGGCTTAGCAGCAGCCTGGGTGGAGTGAGGGAATGGTTGGACTGGATGGTCTGAAAGGGCTTTTTCAGCCCAGCCCCACTCTATGGCTCTACCATCTCTAGGCTGCCCTTTCCAGAAGCATTTCCAAATGCTTATCCTGGAGAGGAGACTGAGGGGAGAGAAGGCAGTGACACTGCAGGGCAGCACGCTGGGTGCCAGCCAAGCAGGATTCTTCTGAGGACAGGGCTCACACCACAGCACACTGCTCAGCTTCCCAGCACATCACACCTCCTGCCATCTGAATCAGCAGCAATCTGACACACCTCTGGTCACACAAGAGGCAGCACCTTGCTGAAATCTGCAGGGCAGTTACATAGAATACATAGAATACAATACATAGAATAAACCAGGTTGGAAGAGACCTTCAAGATCATGGTGTCCAACCTATCATCCAACACCACCCAAACAACTAACCCATGGCACCAAGCACCCCATCAAGTCTTCTCCTGAAAACCTCCAGTGATGGTGACTCCACCACCTCCCCAGGCAGCCCATTCCAATGGGCAATCACTCTCTCTGTGTAGAACTTCTTCCTAACATCCAGCCTGAACCTCCCCTGGTGCAGCCTGAGACTGTGTCCTCTTGTTCTGCTGCTGGCTGCCTGGGAGAAGAGACCAACATCCATCTGTCTACAGCCTCCCTTCAGGGAGTTGGAGAGAGCAATGAGGTCACCCCTGAGCTTCCTCTTCTCCAGGCTAAGCAACCCCAGCTCCCTCAGCCTCTCCTCACAGGGCTGTGCTCTAAGCCCCTCACCAACTTCGTTGCCCTTCTCTGGACACCTTCCAGCAGCTCAACCTCCTTCCTAAACTGAGGGGCCCAGAACTGGACACAGGACTCAAGGTGTGGCCTAACCAGTGCAGTGTCCAGGGGCAGAATGACCTCCCTGCTCCTGCTGGCCACACTGTTCCTGATGCAGGCCAGGATGCCATTGGCCCTCTTGGCTGCCTGGGCACACTGCAGGCTCATGTTCAGCCTACCACCAACCAGCACCCCCAGGTCCCTCTCTGCCTGGCTGCTCTCAGCCACTCTGCCCCCAGCCTGTAGCTCTGCATGGGGTTGTTGTGGCCAATGTGCAGCCCCTGGCACTTGGATGTGTTCAATCTCCTGCCCTTGGCCTCTGCCCATCTGCCCAGCCTGTCGAGGTCCCTCTGCAGAGCCTCTCTGCCCTCCAGCAGATCAACTCCTGCCCCCAGCTTGGTGTTGTCAGTAAATTTACTGATGCTGGACTCCATGCCCTCCTCCAGATCATCAATGAAGATATTGAACAGGCTGGGGCCCAGCACTGATCCCTGGGGCACACCACTGGTGCCTGGCTGCCAGCTGGCTGTGGCACCATTCACCACCACTCTCTGGGCTCAGCCTCCAGCCAGTTCCTAACCCAATGCAGTGTGCTCCCATCCAAGCCAGGGGCTGACAGCTTGGCCAGGAGTTTGCTGTGGGGGATGGTGTCAAAGGCCTTGCTGAGGTCCAGGCAGACTCCATCCACAGCCTGCCCCACATCCACCAGGCAGTCACCTGATCATAGAAGGAGCTCAGGTTGGTCAGGCAGGACCTGCCCTTCCTAAACCCATGCTGGCTGGGCCTGAGCCCTTGGCCATCCTGCAAGTGCTGTGTGACTGCACTCAGGATGCCCTGTTCCATAACCTTGCCTGGCACTGAGGTCAGGCTGACAGGCCTGGAATTCCCTGGCTCATCCAACCTGCCCTGCTTGTGGATGGGCACCACGCTGGCAGCTTCCAGTCCTCTGGGAGCTCTCCAGTGAGCCAGGAGTGCTGGAAAAATCTGAAAAAATGCTGAAAAAAGTTCCAAGCTCAAAGAGCAAATACTACCTACAAAGATGTATTCCAGGGGAGTTTTGTCCAGCACCTGACTGAATTGTGAGGCTCTTCAATTATGGTACTGCAGCTGTCTTCAAGCAGAGCACAGAGCAGATGTCTCAGCCTGGACTGGGATCTAGGACTGGCCCAACCTAGGTGCAGGGCTTTGCACTAAAGACAAGACCTTTGCAGGTGGTGGATAACAAAGTTTACCACAGCCTAGAAGCCTCAGGGGTCAGTGCTGGGACCAGCATTGTTCAATCTACTCATCAACAACCTGGCTGAGGGCACAGAGAGCACTGGCAGCAAGTTTGCTGAGCACACAAAACTGGGAGCAGCAGCTGGCAGCCCCTCAGGCTGTGCTGCCCCTCAGCCAGACTTAGGCTGAGAGCTGGGCAGGGAGAAGTGGAATGAAATCCAACAAGGCAAAGGGCAGAGTCTTGCACCTGGGAAAGAACAACCCCTGGAGCAGGATAGGCTGGGGACTGAGCTGCTGGAGAGCAGTGAAGGGGAAAAGGACCTGGTGGACAAGAGGATGCCCAAGAGCCAGAAATGAGCCCTTGTGGCCATGGAGGCAAAGTGCATCCTGGGCTGGGGCTGTGGTAAATAGGTCCAGAGAGGCTCTCCTGTCCCTGTGCTCTGCCCTGCTGAGGCCACATCTGGAATATTGTGTCCAGTTCTGGGCCCTTCAGCTCAAGAAGGACCTCAGGGAACTGCTTGAGAGAGTCCAGCACAGAGGCACAAAGCTGCTGAAGGCAGTGGAACATCTCCCTGGGAGGAGAGCCTCAGGGAGCTGAGGGCTCTTGAGCTTGAAGAGGAGGAGACTAAGGGGTGACCTCCTTGCTGTTGCTGAAGCTGTGCAGGCTGAGTGACCAGAGGCTGGAGCCAGGCTCTGCTGGGGGATGCCCAATGCCAGCACAAGGGGCACTGGGTGAGAGTTGAGGCAGAGGAAGTGCCATGGAAACAGAAGGAAAAGTTTTGTCACTGTGAGGGTGACAGAGGCCTGGAGCAGGCTGCCCAGGGGGGCTGTGGAGTCTCCCTCTCTGGAGATATTGAAAACCCACCTGGTGATGCTACTCTGGCAGGGGGGCTGGACTGGATGAGCATTCCAACCCCTGACACTCTGTGATCCTACTGCAAAACAAACCCCTGTACCAACAGGACACCTTCTCTGTGCCCATTTCATTCAGAAGAGACCTCTGGCTCTAAGAGTCCTCTGTCCAATACTGGGCCCCTCAGTTTAAGAAGGACATTGAGAGACTTGAAGGTGTTCAGAGAAGGGCAACAAGGCTGGGGAGAGGCCTTGAGCACAGCCCTGTGAGGAGAGGCTGAGGGAGCTGGGGTTGCTTAGCCTGCAGAAGAGGAGGCTCAGGGGAGACCTCATTGCCCTCTACAACTACCTGAAGGGAGGTTGTAGCCAGGTGGGGGTTGGTCTCTTCTCCCAGGCAGGCAACCAGCACCAGAACAAGAGAACACAGTCTCAAGCTGTGCCAGGGGAGGTTGAGGCTGAAGGTGAGGAGAAAGTTCTTCACAGAGAGAGTTGTTAGCCATTGGGATGTGCTGCCCAGGGAGGTGGTGGAGTCACTACCCATGGAGGTGTTCAGGAGGGGATTGGATGTGGCACTTGGTGCCATGGTCTAGTCATGAGGTCTGTGGTGACAGGTTGGACTCGATGATCTTTGAGGTCTCTTCCAACCTTGGTGATGCTGTGAAGAGCCCATGGGCTGGCCCTGCAGGCACATCTGGCACCACAACCCCTGGTGTCACAGGTATTTTGCATTCCAGCATTCACTGGAAGGTGACCACACTGCTTAAACTACAGAATCATCTGCAGATGGAAACAAAGAAACCCAGAACTGAGCCTGCCAGCTTAATAGGAAAAGAAAACCTCAGCCTGCTCCCAGTTGCTAAGCAAATGGAATGGAGTGGAATGGAATGGAATGGAATGGAATGGAATGGAATGGAATGGAATGGAATGGAATGGAATGGAATGGAATGGAATGGAATGGAATGGAATGGAATGGAGTGGAGTGGAGTGGAGTGGAGTGGAGTGGAGTGGAGTGGAGTGGAATGGACCAGGTTGGAAAAGACCTTCAAGATCATCAAGTCCAACCTATCACCCAACACCATCTGATCAACTCAACCATGGCACCAAGGGCCTCAGCCAGGCTCTTCCTAAACACCTCCAGGGATGGGGACTCCACCACCTCCCTGGGCAGTGGACAATCTCTCCTCATGGGAAGAACTTTTTCCTCACCTCCAGCCTAAACCTCCCCTGGCACAGCTTGAGACTGCGTCCTCTTGTTCTGCTGCTGGGTGCCTGGGAGAAGAGACCAACCCCCACCTGGCTACAACCTCCCTTCAGGGAGTTGTAGAGAGCAAGGTGGTCTCCCCTGAGCCTCCTCTTCTCCAGGCTAAGCAACCCCAGCTCCCTCAGCCTCTCCTCCCAGGGCTGTGCTCCAGACCCCTCCCCAGCTTTGTTGCCCTTCTCTGGACACCTTCCAGCAGCTCAACCTCTTTCCTGACCTGAGGAGCCCAGAACTGGACACAGGACTCAAGGTGTGGCCTAACCAGTGCTGAGCACAGGGCACAATGACCTCCCTGCTCCTGCTGGCCACACTCTTCCTGATGCAGGCCAGGATGCCATTGGCCATCTTAGGCCTAACCAGGCCTCAGAGGTCATGAGGTACCCCCACCCCAACAGGGAGCATCTCCCACAGGAGCAGAGAAGAAAGAAAGGGGAAGAGAAAGAATCTGCAGCTGGATTTATAGGGCACAGGGTATTGTGGGTATGAAATACACAGCTCCCTGTGCCCAGCTCCTGGGCTGGAGCCTCGGGACACCGGAGGTGTAACTGCTGGGGCAGCCACAGCAGGCAGCCAGCCTGAACTGCCACATTCCCTTGGCACAGAGCTCCCCCTCCCCCTCCTCCTTCCCCTCCCTGACTGAGCTGAACTGAGCAGAATGAAAGGATGTGCTAACAGCTCCAGCATGTATCCCAGCAAGGCACCAGGAATAGACTTGATTTGGCAATGCTGGGGCACTGCTGTGGTGGGTTGAAGCTTCCCCCCCAGCATTACCTGTGCCAGACCAACTCAGGCAGAAGCAACTGAAGCTGTATTTACAGGCAAGAGCTACACTCTGCACTGGGATGCAGTGAATGTGTACAACACAGCCAGGAGGCACAATATGATACAGGTATCTACAATTAATAAGCAGCACAAGGAACCCCCTGGCCAAGGAGCAGGGGAAGCTACTGGCTTCCCCCTCCCTGCCTCCAACCCCTTACCCCCCTGTGCAAAGGGGACAAGAGAAAGGAGCAGAGAAGTTAAGACTTAGCCAAGGGCAGCCAAAAGCAGGTGATCCCTCCTGAGAGAAGCAAAACAGCCAGAGATCAGAAGAGGAGAGAAAAGGGAAGGATTGTTATGGTACAGCTCCTCTTATTCTATGATCTCAAAGGTCTTTCCAACCTGGTTAATCCTATCCTATCCTATCCTATCCTATCCTATCCTATCCTATCCTATCCTATCCTATCCTATCCTATCCTATCCTACCCTACCCTACCCTAACCTACCCTACCCTACCCTATCCTACCCTACCCTACCCTACCCTAGATGTTCACCCACTGAATTTGTTCAGAACAATCTTTTCCTTTTCACACCCCATAGTGATTTGTTTATCTTTTTCTGCTTTTCTGCTCAAAATCTGTAACTGAATGGCAAAGGCAGAGCCTAAACCCACCACAACTGATGGGGAAAGCAAAAACCCCAAACCCCACACAAATCAATTTGTAATTGCACTCAGCTGTGTTCAGCAAACTCCTTGAAGAGCTTCCCAGAGAGCACTCTTGGCTTGGAGTCTGCCAAGTACTTCCCTAGCTCCAAAACCCAAGCCCCTTCTCTCCCTGCATTGAAATAGTGTGGCCAGCAGGAGCAGGGAGGTCATTGTGCCCTGTGCTCAGCACTGCTCAGGCCACACCTTGAGTCCTGTGTCCAGTTCTGGGCTCCTCAGTTTAGGAAGGAGGTTGACTTGCTGGAAGGTGTCCAGAGAAGGGCAACAAAGTTGGTGAGGGGTTTGGAACACAGCCCTGTGAGGAGAGGCTGAGGGAGCTGGGGTTGCTTAGCCTGGAGAAGAGGAGGCTCAGGGGTGACCTTATTGCTCTCTACAGCTACCTGAAGGGAGGTTGTAGACAGATGGATGTTGGTCTCTTCTCCCAGGCAGCCAGCACCAGAACAAGAGGACACAGTCTCAGGCTGTGCTGGATGTCAGGAAAAAGTTCTACCCAGAGAGAGTGATTGCCCATTGGAATGGGCTGCCTGGGGAGGTGGTGGAGTCACCATCCCTGGAGGTGTTCAGGAGGAGACTTGCTGGGGTGCTTGGTGCCATGGGTTAGTTGTTTAGGTGGTGTTGGATTGGTTGATGGGTTGGACACCATGATCTTGAAGGTCTCTTCCAACCTGGTTTATTCTATGTATTCTATGTATCTCTGAAGGTCCCTTTTGAGCTCTCCTGTCCTGTGACACTGTGAACTAGTACCCATGCTGCTGCCCAGGAGTGCAGCCTGGGCAAGTGAAGCTGATTCCCCAACCCAGACACAGCTACAGTCAGCTCAGCTTCCTGATCTGGCCCCTGGTGCAGCAGTGTGAACAGATCAAGATCCAAAGTGGACAGTGGGACCTGGCACAGGATTTGGGCTAAAGCAGCTGTGGAACTACAATCCAAGAGGTTCTGCAAAGGAATGAAAGAGGGGCACTTCAGCTCCATTTCCTCCACTCCTTCCTCCCCAGCCTCACCTAGTCATTTAGGGCTCATGCATGGGGGTGTCCATGGCCACTGGACTGCAGCAGTGCTGCAGTTTAGAGCTTTGTTCAGATACACAAGAACACAGCTACAACCAGGGCCTCCTTTCAAAGCACTTCAGTGGCTTACCACACAGGGCCAAAAATCAGCCTTAAAACTTGCCTCTAAAAAGCAACACCAAAGGGACAGCCTGAAAGTCACCAGTTCCCTTCACCCACTAACTGCTACAGAGAAGTGCTAAGAAAGGAGCCCCTGCATCCCTGCAGGGTGCTTGCACAGGCCAGGCAGTCCTTACCAGCACCCCAGGAGGTGGCTTTCTCGTTATGGGTAAGTGAAAGGCGATGGCAGCTGACACAGGACCTCCAAGGGGAGCTCCTTGGCATTATGGAACAGAGAACCATGAGCACATGAAACCTGAAGCCCAGCCACCAGCCATTCATTTCACTGCTGTCAGGTGTTGCTGTGTTATTACAGATCAGCTGCTTGTGCCCCATCGAGGAGGGACAAGGAGCTGCTGGAGCAGGCTGGAGAACCTCTCCTATGGGGACAGGCTGAGAGAGCTGGGGCTGTTCAGCCTGGAAAGCAGAAGGCATCAGGAAGACCTTAAAGCAGTCTTCCAGTACCTGAAGGGGCTCCAGGAGAGCTGGGAAGGGATATTTGACAAGGGCTGAGAGTGACAGGCTGAGGGACAGTGGCTCCAAAGCCCCCTCCCAAGCTCTTGCATTTTTGGTATTGGAAGAAATGTCTTCTTACTTCCATCAGAGTGCAATGCAAACAACCCCAAACTGCAGCTTGGGTCCTCTTTGCTAGTTTGGGGTTTAATCTCTCAGGGTACCCTAAGCAGTGCAGACATCTCACATTAGCCCCAGAGTGTCAGCCATGAGCCAGCAGTCTGCAAGCCACTGGGCTGTGTTGCAGGGGGCACCCTCTCTGGAGGTCTCATTCCTCCTGTGGAGTGAATTGTGCTCACCCAAAGCTGGTCAATGAGCAGCATAGGAAACTACCTTAGGCAGCACCTGGGCTGGTTGTTTTGGGGGGGCTGTGGTGGGGATTTGGGGGCAATTTATCTGTGTATAAGACTCTGGGCAGACCTTGGAGCAGGCTTCCAGTACCTGAAGGGGCTCCAGGAGAGCTGGGAAGGGATACCTGACAAGGGCTGAGAGTGACAGGCTGAGGGACAATGGCTTTGAGCTGGGAGAGGGCAGACTGAGACTGGAGAGGAGGAAGAAATTCTTGACAGTGAGGGTAGGAAGACTCTGGCACAGGCTGCCCAGGGAGGCTGTGGCTGTCCCCTGCCTGGAGGTGTTCAGGGCCAGGTTGGATGAGGCCTTGAGCAAGCTGTGCTGGTGGAAGGTGTTCCTGCCCATGGCAAGGGGCTGGAACTCAATGACCTCAATGACCTTAATGCAAGTTTGCAGATGACACCAAGTTGGGAACAGATGTTAGTCAGTTAGAGGGTAGAAAGGCTCTGCAGAGGGACCTTGACCGACTGGACAGATGGGCAGAGTCCAATGGGATGGCATTTAATAAGTCCAAGTGCCGGGTGCTGCACTTTGGCCACGGCAACCCCATGCAGAGCTACAGGCTGGGGTCAGAGTGGCTGAGAGCTGCCAAACAGAGAGGGACCTGGGGGTGCTGATTGACAGCTGCCTAAACATGAGCCAGCAGTGTGCCCAGGTGGCCAAGAAGGCCAAGGGCATCCTGGCCTGTATTAGGAATAGTGTGGCCAGCAGGAGCAGGGAGGTCATTGTGCCCCTGGACTCTGCATTGGTTAGGCCACACCTTGAGTACTGTGTCCAGTTCTGGGCCCCTCAGTTTAAGAAGGACATCGAGACACTTGAAGGTGTCCAGAGAAGGGCAACAAGGCTGGGGAGAGGCCTTGAGCACAGCCCTGTTAGGAGAGGCTGAGGGAGCTGGGGTTGTTTAGCCTGGAGAAGAGAAGGATCAGGGGTGACCTGAAAGGTGGTTGTAGACAGGAAGGGGTTGCTCTCTTCTCCCAGGCAACCAGCACCAGAACAAGGGGACACAGTCTCAAGCTGTGCCAGGGGAGGTTTAGACTCGAGGTGAGGAAAAAGTTCTTCACCGAGCGAGTCGTTCGTCATTGGGATGTGCTGCCCAGGGAGGTGGTGGAGTCCCCATCCCTGGAGGTGTTCAAGGGGAGATTGGATGTGGCACTTGCTGACATGATCTAGTTGTGAGGTCTGTTGGAACAGGTTGGACTTGATGATCCTTGGGGTCTCTTCCAACCTTAGTTACTGTGATACTGTGATACTGTGATACTGTGACCTTCAAGTTCCCTTCCAATCCACCCCACTCCAGGGCTCTCTGAGTTAGCTGAACAAGGGACACACAGGCAGCAGCTGCTACTTTAAAGGAAACCTGCTGTGTGTCCAAGAGCATTTGCTCTGGGGGACACCAATGGAGTTGGAGCTGGGCACAGCATTCCTGCCTCCTGCCTCCTCCATGAGGACATTCAGTGCATGTTTGGGCTGTGTGTTAAACAGCCTAAAGAGCAGGGCTCTAGGAGCAGACCACTTGTGAGAGTTTAGGCTGTGCTTGTGGGGGGGGGGCTAAAGCATCACCCCACTACCCCACTGCCCCTCTCTGAGATCCCAGCAACCAGAATCCCACTGACAGTGACTTTTGTGCTCAAACCTGCTCAAGGTCCTTGCCCCTTCCTGACCTCCTTTGATACACAAGCAGCTCCAGCCTGGTCACACCAAAGAGCCTGCAATTAGCTGGAGAGGGATGCTCCAGAGAGCAGCTCCATACCGCCCTGAGCCAGGCTCCACAGTCAAGGAGAGAAGTAAAGATTCACTCCAAGCAGGCATCAACAGGAAGACTAAAAGAGTTTACACAAGAAGAGAAAGAAGTTGTCAGACCCTGAGCACAGGGACAGGGCTCAGTGTTGGCTTCAACCTCACTTAGCTACCTTTGCCAACACCTGTGCTGCAGCTGGAGCTGAAACGCTGAGCTCAAGAGCTGCAGCCACGTCAGCTCCAAAGCAGCAGCTGCTGAGCTCTGCTGCCCTGGGGAAGGATCTGGGGCTTCATGCTGGGATTTCTTGTCTTTTATTAACTTTTATTGATTGTATTTAAAGCAACTTCCCCAGCTCAGGGCAGTGCCACAGTCAGTGCCTGAGCAAATCAGAGAATTGGCTGGAAGGGACCTCAAGGCTCAGCCAACCCCCCTGCCATGGGCAGGGACACCTCACACCGCAGCAGGTTGCTCACAGCCACCTCCAGCCTGGCTGCAAACACCTCTAGGCAGGAGGCTTCCACCACCTCCCTGGGCAGCCTGTGCCAGGCTCTCATCAGAATACAAAATCAATCAGGTTGGGAAAGATCTTTGAAATCACCCAGCCCAACCTCTCACCCAGCACCATCTGATCAACTAAACCATGGCACCCAGTGCCTCAGCCAGGCTCTTCTTACACCCCTCCAGGTTTTGTTGCTGCCCCTCTTAGCTTGGCTGCATATTGAACACTCAATTATCTCCTGGTCACTGGACCCCAGACAGCCTCCAACCACCACAGCTCCCACCAGCCCTTCTCTGCTTGTAAAAAGGAGGTCAAGCAGAGCCTTGCCCCTGGTAGGCTCACGCAGCACCTGGGATAAGAAGCTGTCCTCCATGCACTCCAAGAGCCTCGTAGACTGCCTCCTCTCTGCTGTGTTGAGCTCCCAGCAGACATCAGACAGGTTCAAGTCACCCAGGAGAAGAAGGTCTGGTGATCTTGAGACAGCCTCTAGCTGCCTATAGAATAATTCACCAGCCTCTTCCTCCTGCTTGGGTGGTCTGTAACAGACTCCAACCAGGATGTCAGCCTTGTTGCCCTTCCCTCTAATTCTCACCCACAGGCACTCAACCTGATCATCCTTCATCTCTAGTTCCATGGTGTCCACAGCCCCCCTGATGTCCAGGGCCACCCCTTCTCCCTTGCCTGTCTCTCCTGAAGAGCCTGTAGCCATCAATTGCAGTGCTCCAGTCGTGTGAGTCGTCCCACCACGGCTCTGTGATGGCAACTACAGCATAACCTTCCTGCTACAGCAAGGCTTCCAGCTCCTCTTGTTGTTGCTGTGTGCATTAGTGTCCCTGCACAGCAGCTGGGCTGCTGGTTTCACCCAGCTCCAGCTTACCACCCCCAGACTCCTGCCTGGGGGGACTGGTTTCAGCCCCTTACCCCTTCAGCGCTGGGTCAAAGGTTGGACTGGATGAGCTTGGAGGTTTCTTCCCATCAGATGTTTCCTGAGACTCTAGGATAAAGGCTGATTCCATTTTTCTCTTTCCCCATACCCAAGAAAAAACCCCACCAAACCCCACCCCCCCAAAACCCAACCAAGAAACCAAACACAAAGCCAACCCCAAAACACAGCCTACAGCTCCCATGCCCTTCTCCACTTGAAACAGCACTTGCAGAGCAATGACAGCAAACGGTGAGATGGCCAAACACGGGGTAAAAGCAACCCCCAAAGCTTTAAGCAATGATCCCTACACCTAGAAAATACTCTTCCCCCGCCCCCCCCTTTCCCTACCCATAACAGAGGATTTACACATTGAAAGGCCGAACCTCTCGTCGGTGTGGTTTCCCCGCTAGACTCCAACTCCTCCCGTTTTCCCCCTCACCACCTTTTCCAGGCGTTTAAGAATTCCCACGAGTCCTCCCGCATTCCCCCCCTGCGGGCCAGGCTCTTCCTGACGTGCCCCGAGTTCACCTCCAGCCACCACACCACGCCGCAGCCTGCTGCCCTACCCGCTCCGCAGGGCCTCTCAGCCGCTGCCCAAGGGGGCATTGCTCCCCGGTGGCACCGAAGCTCCCGCACGGCGGCCCCCAGGCGGACGCCGCCTCGGCCGTACCGCCCAGCTGCGAGGCGCTGTCACCTCCGCACGGCGGGGGACACCGAGCCTCGGCAGGTCAACCGCACGGGCGCGCCCCGCCGAAGGGCGCAGGATCCGCTCCACCACTCACCCAGCAGCTCTGGGCTGCCGTGCAGACACCTCCAGCCTCCCCGCGCCGGGAAGCGCACGGCGGCGCCCAGCGCCGGCCGCCGTGCGAGCAGCAGCCTGGCCACCCCCTTGGCGCCGCCGCTCCACCACCAGGAAGCCGCCATCTTGCCTCTCGGCGCTGCCCTGCGCCCGCTGCGCCGGGGCTGCCCGGCTCACTGCCTGAGCACAAAAACAAAACCGCGCTGGCCACCCGCCGGCACCCCGCGCAGGGCAAGCGCTGCCCTTGCACCAGCCGTGGCTTCCCGGCTACCCACCCCCTCGGCTCTCACTGCTCCAGTCCCCACTGGTACAAGCATTCGTGCCCCAGCCCTACTCGCTCTACACCCCTCCCCGCCCCCCGCGAGGTACGCTCATATTTCTCTTCCAGCTACTGCCCCTGTCCTGCTTTTCCGACCCGAGGGGAGGTAGCAAGTCTCTCCAGCCCACCCTCGCCGTTCCGCCGCCCGCCCAGAGCATCGGTCGGGTCCGTGCCCTCCGTCGGGGGCAGGCAGGGGACAGGCAGGCACTTGGGGCGCACCTGCGCGGGACCCGAAAGAGGCCCCCGCGCAGGACCCCAGCGGCATGGCGGCAGTCAGCGCCAACGGCTGCGACGCCAACGGCTGCGACGCCGAGGGCTGCGGCGCCGCGCAGGTAACGGGGCCGGGCGCGCCGCGCCTGCCCCGCAGGCTGTGAGGGCTGCAGCGGGCAAGTGTAGCATCCCGCCCGAGGGGAGGCATCACCTCCACACCTGCGTGGCCTGGGGGCTGGCCTGCCGGAGAGCACGGACCTGGGAGTGCTGGTGGGGAGCCCCTGAGCCGGCGGTGTGTCCCCGGGGTGCCTGAAGAGGAGCGCGGCCAGCGGGCCGAGGGACGTTCCCCTGCCCCTCTGCCCTAGGGAGGCCACGTCCGCTGTGGACAGCTCGGTTCACAAGAGACAGGCAACCACTGGAGAGAGTCCAGTGGAGGCTGCGGAGATGCTGAAGGGGCTGAAGCGTCTGTTTGATGCCGAGGGGCTGTTGAGCCTGCAGAAGAGCAGCCTGCTCAATGCCGATCGATAGCTGAAGGGGGGAGGTCAAGAGGATGGGGCGAGGCTCTTTTCAGTAGGGCCCAGTGGCAGGACGGGGGGGAGGGGGCACGAACCTGAGCACGGGTGGTTTCACGTAGGCATAAGGAAGAACCTCCTTGCTGTGAGGGTGCTGGAGCCCTGGGGAGGAGCAGAGGGAGATGTGTTACTGCATCCCATGGCACAGAGGTGAAAGGGAAGAATGGCTTCTTTGTGTCCATAGCTCTTGGGTGGGAGAGCACAAGTTTCAGCAAGCAAGGCTGGTTGGGGGTTGGGCTCTTCTCCCAGGCAGCCAGCACCAGAACAAGAGGACACAGTCTCAAGCTGTGCCAGGGGAGGTTTAAGCTGGAGGTGAGGAGAAAGTTCTTCCCAGACAGAGAGATTTGCCCTTGGGATGTGCTGCCCAGGGAGGTGGTGGAGTCCCCATCCCTGGAGGTGTTTAGGAAGAGCCTGGCTGAGGCCCTTGGTGCCAGGGTTGAGTTGATCAGATGGTGCTGGGGGAGAGGTTGGACTCAAAGATCTCAAAGGTCTTTTCCAACCTGGTTAATTCTAGTCTACTCTACTCCTATTCTACTCCACTCTACTCTACTATTCTACTCTACTATTCTACTCTACTACTCTACTCCTGCTCTACTACTCTACTCTACTATTCTACTCTACTCCTACTCTACTATTCTACTCTACTACTCTACTATTCTACTCTACTACTCTACTCCTACTCTACTACTCTACTCCTGCTCTACTACTCTACCATTTTACTCTACTCTACTACTCTACTACTCTACTCCTACTCTACTACTCTACTATTTTACTCTACTCCTACTCTACTACTCTACTCCTACTCTACTCCTACTCTACTCCTACTCTACTCCTGCTCTACTCCTGCTCTACTCCTGCTCTACTCCTGCTCTACTCCTGCTCTACTCCTACTCTACTCTGCTCTACTCCTACTCTGCTCTAGTATTCTACTCTACTCCTACTCTACTATTCTACTCCTGCTCTGCTCCTGCTCTGCTCCTGCTCTGCTCCTATTCTACTCCCCTCGACTGCCCTCTGCTCTGTTCTATCCAGAAGATCTGTGTAAGCAGGGGCAGGTGAGCAGATTGCTGGAGCAGCTGCTGCTTGGCATTGTAGCTTTTAAAGATGAGTTCCAAGTAGAAGATTCCAAGCCTGGTCAGACTTCCTCCAGGATGCCTTCCTTCTCTCCATCACTGCCCCTTCCCTGCCTGCTGCCCCACTGCCACTGCTTCTTTCTGCCCCTGCATCCCCCACAGCAGCTCCAGCAACCCCCTGGGGCAGCTGCAGCAAGCTGCCAGTGGTCTGTCTGCTGCATTAAAGCAAGCCTCTGCTTGCTGGCTTTCTAAGAGCCAGGAGACAGTCTTAAGGCAGTCCTAGTACCACTTACCTCATGGCTTGGAGTCCTCAGCCCAACAAGGATCACTGAGTGTTCAGCTTCAGCCTTACAGTCTCTTGGGAAGGTTCTTTCCTGGGCATCAGTGACTGAGCTGAGCAGCAGAGCCACTGACTGCTTGTCACTGTTGCTGGTGGTGTGTGTGGTGACTTAATCTCCCTGCTGCAAGACCTGGGGGGGCCACTGCACTTGAATAACTTGGAGATGAGACCTTCCCTGGGAAGGGCAGAGCTGCATTTTACTGGGGAGTGCTGTGTGTTCCAGGTGTGAGTGGCCCCTGCAGACTGCAGAGGGCATTGTGCAGCCATGCAGGCACTGAGCAGCTGGGGTGGGTGAGCCCAGAGCAGCCTGCCACGCTGCAGTGTGGAGGTGCTGCTCCTCTGAACCCTGCTGCAGGGCTGAAACTCAGGGCTGGCAGGCTTTGGATGGGGCTGAACTGCTTGCTTTCATTTCTGCTTAGGACAAGCTGCATCCAAGGAATCTCATCCCAGAGCTCTGCAGACTGTTCTATGGCCTGGGCTGGGTAACAGGAACTGGAGGAGGAATCAGCTTGAAACATGGGTGAGTGAAGACTGAAGAGAAAGACAGTGGTGGTCAGAGAAGGGGGGGCTGTGTGCAGGGTGGGGGAGGGCAGGGGGAAAGTCAGGAACAGGCAAGAAGGTGGAAGAGGAAATGAACAGTAGCCAAAAGGGAACCTGCAGAAGGGAGGTGGCTGCCCTGAGTTAATCACTGCAGGACAGGGGAGAGAGGGAGGGCTGCAGGGGGACTGGGCCCAGGGGAAAGGGAGGGCTGCAGGGGGACTTGGCCAGGGGAGAGAGGGAGAGAGAGCTGCAGGGGGACTTGGCCAGGGGAGAGAGAGGGGGAGAGAGCTGCAGGGGGACTTGGCCAGGGGAGAGAGGGAGAGAGAGAGAGCTGCAGGGGGACTTGGCCAGGGGAGAGAGAGGGGGAGAGAGCTGCAGGGGCACTTGGCCAGGGGAGAGAGGGAGAGAGAGCTGCAGGGGGACTTGGCCAGGGGAGAGAGAGGGGGAGAGAGCTGCAGGGGGACTTGGCCAGGGGAGAGAGGGAGAGAGAGCTGCAGGGGGACTTGGCCAGGGGGAGAGGGAGGGAGAGAGCTGCAGGGGGACTTGGCCAGGGGAGAGAGGGAGAGAGAGAGCTGCAGGGGCACTTGGCCAGGGGAGAGAGGGAGGGAGAGAGCTGCAGGGGGACTTGGCCAGGGGAGAGAGGGAGAGAGAGAGAACTGCAGGGGGACTTGGCCAGGGGAGAGAGGGAGAGAGAGCTGCAGGGGCACTTGGCCAGGGGAGAGAGGGAGGGAGAGAGCTGCAGGGGGACTTGGCCAGGGGAGAGAGGGAGAGAGAGAGAGCTGCAGGGGGACTTGGCCAGGGGAGAGAGGGAGAGAGAGAGAGCTGCAGGGGGACTTGGCCAGGGGAGAGAGGGAGGGAGAGAGCTGCAGGGGGACTTGGCCAGGGGAGAGAGGGAGAGAGAGAGAGCTGCAGGGGGACTTGGCCAGGGGAGAGAGGGAGGGAGAGAGCTGCAGGGGGACTTGGCCAGGGGAGAGAGGGAGAGAGAGAGAGCTGCAGGGGGACTTGGCCAGGGGAGAGAGGGAGGGAGAGAGCTGCAGGGGGACTTGGCCAGGGGAGAGAGGGAGGGAGAGAGCTGCAGGGGACTTGGCCAGGGGAGAGAGGGAGAGCTGCAGGGGGACTTGTTCCTGTCCATTTTGTCCCTTCATTAAGGTTAAAGCTGTCTTTGTGGAGCAGTGCATTCCTCCTGCTTCAGTTCACTGCCCAGGCTCCAAACTTTCCCATGCTGTGCTTTGAGCAGGGGACTCTCTCCCTTCCCCCTCTGCAGGCAGGAAGGGATCTGCTGGAGAGAGAATCCAGAAGAGAGCTACTGCAGTAACTGGGGGACAGGAACATCTCTGCTGTGAGGAGAGGCTGAGAGCCCTGGGGCTGTTCAGTCTGGAGGGGAGAAGGCTGAGAGGGATCTGATCAATATCTGTCAATAGCTGAGGGCTGGGGGGCAGGGTGAAGGGGCCAGGCCCTGTTTGGTGGTGCCCAGTGACAGGACAAGGAGCAGCAGGGTACAAGCTGGCACCCAGGAGGTTCCACCTCAACATGAGGAGCCACTTCTGTGTGGTGAGGGTGCTGGAGCCTGGAGCAGGCTGCCCAGGGGGGTTGTGGAATCTCCTCTGGAGCCTTTCCAACCCTCCTTGGCTGTGTTCCTGTGTGCCCTGCCCTGGGTGCTCTGCCCTGGCAGGGGGCTTGGACTGGGTGAGCTTTTGTGTCTGTAGCTGGTCTCATTGTTCACTAGATGTCTCTCTGCTCCTGGATTCAGTGTGCTCCTCTTGACACTACAGAGTGATTTACAGCAGGCTCAGAAGCTCTGGGCTTGGGTTTGGGGTGGGTTTGTTGTTTGCCTGTTTGCTTTTTTGGGGGGGGTTTGGTTTGGGTTTGGTTTTGTTTTTTTCCTATTACTGAAAATAGTTCAGAAAACAACTTAAAAGTTATCTGAATTTAAAGGCATTTGTTGGAAGCCTTTCTCCATGTCACTCTGACAGGGTTTGCATGAAGAAGATTCCCTTCTACTTGATGCCCTGCTACAACAGCCAGCAGTGTGCCCAGGGGGCCAAGGAGGCCAAGGGCATCCTGGCCTGCAGCAGGAACAGTGTGGCCAGCAGGAGCAGGGAAGTCATTGTGCCCTGTGCTCAGCACTGGTTAGGCCACACCTTGAGTCCTGTGTCCAGTTCTGGGCTCCTCAGGTTAGGAAAGAGGTTGAGCTGCTGGAAGTTGTCCAGAGAAGGGCAACAAAGCTGGGGAGGGGTCTGGAGCACAGCCCTGTGAGGAGAGGCTGAGGGAGCTGGGGTTGCTTAGCCTGCAGAAGAGGAGGCTCAGGGGAGACCTCATTGCTCTCTCCAACTCCCTGAAGGGAGGTTGTAGCCAGGTGGGGGTTGGTCTCTTCTCCCAGGCACCCAGCACCAGAACAAGAGGACACAGTCTCAAGCTGTGCCAGGGGAGGTTTAGGCTGGAAGTGAGGAAGAAGTTTTTCCCAGACAGAGAGATTGGCCCTTGGGATGTGCTGCCCAGGGAGGTGGTGGAGTCCCCATCCCTGGAGGTGTTCCAGAGGGTCTTGGATGTGGCACTTGGAGCCATGGTTTAGTTGTCAGGAGGTGCTGGGTGACAGCTTGGACTTGCTGATCTCTGAGGTCCTTTCCAGCCTCATTGATTCCCTGATTCTGTTTGGATTTCAGCCCTTTGATTGCATTGCCTCCAGGGCTGTGCTTTTCCCAAGAGGAAGGAGCATCTGATGCACTAAAAGCCTGAGGTGCAGAGCTCAGCCCCCAGGGTGCCTGGAGCACTGGAGAGCAGCACAGGGGATTCATGTGCTCAGAGGTGCTCAGTGGCTTTTCAGCTGAGAGTTTTGCCACATCTTCTGTCAGAGCTCAAGAGCTGCTTCCAGTTTCTCAGCTTCCAGTTTTATTTGGAGTTCCAGGGGGTTGGGATTCTGGCAGGGGGAAGCTGAGTGGTGTTCTTTGTAGGAGAAGTGAGGCTGTAGTGAGCCTGAGTATGGCTCAGGTTGGATGGGAGCTCAGAAGTCATCCACTCCAACCTCCTGCTGTGGGCAGGGACACCTCTCAACTAGACTCAGCTGCTCAAGGCCTCATCCAGCCTGGCCTTGAACACCCCCAGGCAGGAGGCAGCCACAGCCTCCCTGGGCAGCCTGTGCCAGAGTCTCACCAGCCTGGTACTGAAGAACTTCTTCCTCAGCTCCAGTCTAGCCCTGCTCTGCCTCAGCTTCAAACCATTCCCCCTTGTCATAGAATCACAGAACTGTCAGGGTTGGAAGGGACCCCAAGGCTCAGCCAGTCCCAGCCCCCTGCCATGGGCAGGGACACCTCACACCACAGCAGCTTGCTCACAGCCACCTCCAGCCTGGCTGCAAACACCTCCAGCCAGGAGGCTGCCACCACCTCCCTGGGCAGCCTGTGCCAGGCTCTCACCACCCTCCTGGGCAACAACTTCTTCCTCACAGCCAATCTCAATCTCCCCACTTCTAGTTCTGCTCCATCCCCCCCAGTCCTATCCCTCCCTGACACCCTCAAAAGTCCCTCCCCAGCTTTCTTGGAGCCCCCTGCAGATCCTGGAAGGCCACAATGAGGTCTCCTGGGAGCCTTCTCCTCTCCAGCCTGCACAACCCCAACTCTCTCAGGCTGTCTCCAGAGCAGAGCAGCTCCAGCCCTCTGCTCCTCCTCATGGCCCTTCTCTGGACACCTTCCAGCCCCTCCAGAGCCTTCCTGGCACAGAGGCTCCAGAGCTGGCCCCAGAGCTGCAGCTGTGGTCTCAGCAGAGTGGAGCAGAGGGGCAGAATCCCCTCCCTGGCCCTGCTGGCCACACTTCTCTTGCTGCAGCCCAGGCTCTGCTTGGCTCTCTGGGCTGCAAGTGCTCCCTGCTGGCTCCTGCTGAGCTTCTCCTCCCCCAGCACCCCCGCTGTCTCCAGACACCCTCATGGAAAGTCCCTCTGCAGCCTTTCTATAGGATCCCTTCAGGTATTGGAAGGTAGCTCCAAGGTCCCTCTGGAGCCTTCTCTTCCCCAGGCTGCACAGCCCCAGCTCCCTCAGCCTGTGCTCACAGCAGAGCTGCTCCAGCCCTTGGATCATCTTTGTTTCCTCCTCTGCACTCTCTGCAGCAGCTCTGTGTCCTTCTGCTGGGGACACCAGCACTGGAGGCAGGATTGGAGGTGGGCTCTCAGCAGAGCAGAGTCAGGGGGCAGAATCCCCTCCCCTGCCCTCTGGCCACCCCCTTGCTGGTCAGGACAGGCTTTGCCCTGGGTGCTGTGTGAGGGCAGTGGCAGCTCCCGGTCAGCTCTCTGGGCAGGTTGGAGGTTGGTGGTGGTGCCCCCAGGTCTGAGGTCTGCCTTGGTGTGGTTGGGCTCTGCTGTGGGAGCAGCTGGGAGGGGCTGGAGCTGCTGTGTGCTGCTGGGGGTGCAGAGCTCTGCTGCCTGTGCAGCAGCCTCCCCTTCATCCCTCCCCCCTCTCACTGTCTTTCCTAGGGAGGAGATCTACATCGCTCCCTCGGGGGTGCAGAAGGAGAGGATCCAGGTGTGTCCAGCTGCCCTGCTGCCTGCCAGCTCAGCCTGCCAGGGATCCAAGTGCCCAGAGCCCCAGCTCTCCTGGGGACAAGCCAGCAGCTGCATCTGCTCTTGGCTGCCTTCTGGAAACAGCAGAGGATTGTGCCACAGCCAGCCAGGCCGCTTCAGTGCCCAGGGTGCATGAGTCTGGGTGGCTTCTTGGCTCCCACACAGCAGGCTCTGAGACCTGGACCTGACTGAAGTCCACCTTTGCTCTTGGCTGGCTTTAAAAGTGCCTGGCTGCAGCTTCAAGTCCCAGTGGCACTACACTCAGCTCTGTACTTGCATTTGAGTGATTGCAAATCTTGGGCTTCATTTGCTCAGTAAACAGGGGGCTTCTGCCCAGGAGAGGGGGGGCCACCTCCCCAGGAGAGGGGAGGCCTCCTCCCCAGGAGAGGGGGGGCCACCTCCCCAGGAGAGGGGAGGCCTCCTCCCCAGGAGAGGGGGGGCCTCCTCCCCAGGAGAGGGGGGGCCTCCTCCCCAGGAGAGGGGGGGCCTCCTCCCCAGGAGAAGGGGAGGCCTCCTCCCCAGGAGAGGGGGGCCTCCTCCCCAGGAGAGGGGGGCCTCCTCCCCAGGAGAGGGAGACCACCTCCCCAGGAGAAGGGGAGGCCTCCTCCCCAGGAGAAGGGGAGACCTCCTCCCCAGGAGAGGGGGGGCCTCCTCCCCAGGAGAGGGGGGGCCTCCTCCCCAGGAGAGGGGGGGCCTCCTCCCCAGGAGAGGGGGGGCCTCCTCCCCAGGAGAAGGGGAGGCCTCCTCCCCAGGAGAGGGGGGGCCACCTCCCCAGGAGAAGGGGAGGCCTCCTCCCCAGGAGAGGGAGACCACCTCCATCTGTCTCCTTTCCAAAAAAGCTCTGAAGTATCAGTGGAGGCCAGAAGGGACCTCAAAGACCATCCAGTTCCAAGCCCCCTGCCGTGGGGAGGGACCCTTCCTGCTATGCCAGGGTGCTTAAGGCCCCATCCAACTTGGCTTTGAACACTTCCATGCTTGGAGTCCCCACAGCTTCTCTGGGCAGCCTGTGGCAGGGCCTCAGCAGTCTCATCACAGGCAAGAACTTCTTCCTGCTGCCTGATCCAAATCCAGCTTCCTGCAGCTGGAAGCCATCCCCCCTGGCACTGTGCTCCTTTGTGAAACACCCCTCCTGCAGGCCTCCTTCACACACTGGAAGGCTTTCCCAGAGCCTTCTCTTCTCCAGGCTGAGAGCCTGAGCCCCAGCTCTAGAGCTCAAGCTCAGCATCAGCTGTGGGAAGGGACAGCACAGCCCCAGGGAGGCTCAGCAGGCAGAGTCAAGGTCACCTCTGCCAGTTCCAGCTGCCTTAGCAGCCAGGTTTGTCTCTGTGCCCACAGACTGCTGGTGGCCCCATGGTGCTGTAGCCCACCCAGGGCTGCACATGACTGAGCTCAGGGTGAGCCCCCAGCTCCACAGGGCAGAGGTGTGCTCCCTTCTTGCTGTCCACAACTCCCTGAAGGGAGGTTGTAGCCAGCTGGGGGTTGGGCTCTTCTCCCAAGCACCCAGCCCCAGAACAAGAGGACACAGTCTCAAGCTGTGCCAGAGGAGGTTTAGGCCGGAGGTGAGGAGGAAGTTCTTCCCAGCCAGAGAGATTGGCCACTGGGATGTGCTGCCCATGGGAGTCCCCATCCCTGGAGGTGTTTAGAAAGAGCCTGGCTGAGGCACTAGGAGCCATGGTTTAGTTGTCAGGAGGGGTTGGGTGAGAGGTTGGATTTGATGACCTCAAAGGTCTTTTCCAACCTGGTTGATTCTGTTCTGTTCTATTCTCAGGAGTTAAGTGGGACAAGTTTGCTCACAGTCCTTGAGGGAGAAGGCAAATGTCTGAGGGGTGGGTGTCAAGAAGAGGGGGCCAGCCTCTTTTCAGCTAGGGCCAGGGGCAGTGGAGACAAGCTGGAACCTGGGGAGTTCCATCTCAACACCAGGGGAAACTTTTACACTGTGAGGGTGCTGGAGGCCTGGAGCAGGCTGCCCAGGGATGTTGTGGAGTCTCTTTTCCTGGAGACTTTCAACACCCAGCTGGGTGCATTCCTGTGTGACCTGCCCTGGGGGCTCCTGCTCTGGCAGGGGGCTTGGCCTCCATGATTTCCAGAGGTCCAACCCCTGCCATGCTATGAATGTGTGAAGCACAACTCTTCAGGTGCTCCCAGGTGACTCTCTTCTTTCTTGCAGCCAGAAGACATGTTTGTGTGTGACATGAGTGGCCAGGACATCAGTGGTCCTCCCCTGCACAAGAAGCTGAAGAAGAGCCAGTGCACTCCTCTCTTCATGAATGCCTACAGGATGAGAGGTGCAGAGCAAGTGCTGCAGTCCAGCAGTGCCTGAGGCAGGCCCTGCACAGCTTCATCTTCCATAGCACAGCCCTCAGGCAGGGCAGCTCCAGGGCAGTCTGAGGCTCAGTCACCTCCTAGCAGTTGTAGGCAGCTCTGGCTGTGATCATAGAACCACAGAATGGCTAAGGCTGGGAAAGGCCTTGAGGGTCATGGAGCCATAACCCAGCTGCCATGGCCACTAACCCATGTCCTGAAGCACCACAGCTACAGCTTCTGGAGCCCCTCCAGGGATGGTGACTCCACCACCTCCCTGGGCAGCCTGTTCCAACCCCTCACCACTGTCCAACCTAACCCTTCCCTGGCACAGTCTAACCCCCTTTGCTGCCATCATTAGAAGGACACAGAGATGTTGGAGAGAGCCCAGAGGAGGCCACAAAGATGGTTCAAGGGCTGCAGCAGCTCTGCTGTGAGCACAGGCTGAGGGAGCTGGGGGTGCTCAGCCTGGAGAGGAGAAGGCTCCAAGAGGACCTCAGAGCAGCCTGCCAGGACCTGAAGGGATCCTGCAGGAAGGCTGCAGAGGGACTTTCCATGAGGGTGTCCAGAGCCAGGCCAAGGGGGAATGGTTTGAAGCTGAGGCAGAGCAGGGTTAGAGTGGAGCTGAGGAAGAAGTTCTGCAGTACCAGGGTGATGAGACTCTGGAGCTGCCCAGGGAGGCTGTGGCTGCCTCCTGCCTGGGGGTGTTGAAGGCCAGGCTGGATGAGGCCTGGAGCAGCTGAGTGTAGCTGAGAGGTGGCCCTGCTGCAGCAGGTGAGCTCTGAGGTGCCAGCAGGCTGGGCCACTGCATGGTGCTGTGAGGTGAGTCGGTCTGTCAGGGCCATGTCCTCAATGAGCACATCTCCAGGTGAATTCTCAAGATGCTCTTTTTGTTTCTTGCTGTGTTTTCAGGGGCAGGGGCAGTGATCCATACTCACTCCAAGGCTGCTGTCATGGCTACCCTTCTGTACCCAGGGAGTGAGTTCATCATAACCCACCAGGAGATGATAAAAGGCATCCAGAAGTGTAGCTCAGGAGGCTACCACCGGTACTGTCTCTGACACTCTGCCTTGCTCTTCTCATCTTGCTTGGTCCTTTGTTTCCTCCAGTCTGAAGTCCCTGGAGCTGAGTGGTAAACTGTGTAAATGATCTGGTGGAGAGCAGCCCTGGGGAAAGGGACCAGGGGGTCCTGGTGGGTGGAAGGTTGACCATAAGCTGGCAACATGCCCTTGTGGCCAAGGGCATCTTGGGCTGCATTAGAAGGGCTGTCCTGAGTAGGCCCAGGGAGGTTCTCCTCCCCCTCTACTCTGCCTTGCTGAGGCCACATCTGGAATATTGTGTCCAGTTCTGGGCCCCTCAGGTCAAGAAGGACCTCAGGGAACTGCTTGAGAGAGCCCAGCCCAGAGGCACAAAGCTGCTGCAGGCAGTGGAACATCTCCCTGTGAGCACAGGCTGAGGGAGCTGGGGCTGGGAGCTGGGAGCAGAGGAGCCTGAGGGCTGCCCTCAGTGCTGGGGATAAAGCTGTGCAGGGCAGTGCTGGAGGACAGAGCCAGGCTCTGCTCAGGGATGGCCAAGGACAGCACAAGGGGCACTGGGGGCAGGCTGGAGCAGAGGAGGTGCCAGGGGAACAGAAGGGAAACCTTTGTGAGGGTGCTGGAGCCTGGAGCAGGCTGCCCAGAGAGGTTGTGGAGTCTCCTGCTCTGGAGCCTTTCCAACCCCCCCTGGATGTGTTCCTGTGTGAGCTGCCCTGGGTGCTCTGCTCTGGCAGGGGGCTTGGACTGGGTGATCTCTGGAGGTGCCTCCCAGCCCCTAACATTCTGTGAGTCTGTCAAAGTGTTAGGAATAAGAAGGAAGAAGACCTCTGAGCTAATCAGTCATTGGCTAGAGTTCTCTAAGAGGGTCTGAAGCCTGTGGAAGGACTCTGAGATAAAATCCTGTCCTGTCAAGGGTGTTGTGGCCTGTTGAGCTTCAGAAGCCAAAGAGCCCTGCCCTGCCAAATCTCTCAGGGGCAGAAGTGTTGCACAGCCTTGCAGTGTTCCACTGAAACCAGAGCCAGCCAGCACTGCCTTGGATTGCTAAGGTACAAGCTACCTTTGGGTGGACTTCACGTGGCATTGCCTGTGCTAGTTCAGGGCATGTCAGGAGAGTGGAGGATTTGAGCTTTGACTTGACAGCCTTTGAAAGCAAACTCAGACAGGCAGCTCCTGACTGCTCCTGTTATTCCTGTGCAAGGCTGAGCTCTGAGCTCAGTGCTGAGTTATTCCAGAGTATGTGTGATGGCTTGTTTGGAGGGCTCCACCCACAGAGGCTTGAGCTGGGATCTGCAAACAGCATTTATGTAACACCTGACAGGCAGGGGAGAAATGGAAATGCTGAAGTCCTTTCCAGCTTGTGAGGTTCATTTTTGGGTAGCTCCCTGTTGCCCTTTGGCAAGGGAGCCTGCAAGCTGCCTGCTGTGGGACTGTGTGCCTCCATTCACTTCTGGCTGACTTGGCCAGCTCTGCCTTCTTGTCAGCAGCAGCAGGTTGATTGTGCATGTGCTAAAAGACTGCCCTGATGCTGACTGGTCTGACAGCACTGCTTTGAGATGCAAACACCCAGCAGTGTTGCTTGGTGGATATGAGCTTTGCATTCTGAAGCCCTCCTCAGGGGCACTCAGGAGGCTTAGCACTGATTTGGTCTCCTGGTTGCCCTGTGCCATCCTCATGGTGCTGCAGGAAAGCAATGGCAGCTGCAGCCTGCAGGCTGCCTAAGGAGTGCAGGGTAATAGAATCAGAGAATCCTTGAGCTTGGGGAAGGCCTTCAAGATCATGGAGTCCAACCAGTAACCCTGCTCTACCAAGGGCACCACTAAGCCACACTCCCAAGCACCACATCTGCACAGCTCTGCAACACCTCCAGGGGTGGGGAGTCCACCAGCTCCCTGGGCAGCCTGTGCCAGTGCCTGACAACCCCTTCTGGGACAAAATGCTTCCAGCCTAAACCTCCCCTGCTGCAACTTGATGTCTTCCATGTTCCTTTCAAGTATCACTTGGGTGGTTGGTCCATGGGATGTGACTGAGGTAAGAACCATACCCTGGTTTGTCACTGATCTCATGCCCTGCAAGGGCCCAAAGCTGTGCTCAGAGCCACCCCAGGCTGGTTCCAGCTCACACAGGGTGCCCTGGATTCAAAAGAAATTCAGGACATTCTTTGTCTTGCTCTTCACTACTCAGAGCAGCTCTCAGGAATCTCAGACACTGGAGGTAGGAGAGCAGGACTGGAGGGAGGAAGACTCTGCACTGGTCAGTGAGGACTGGGTTAGAGATGGCTTGGAGGGAATGAAAGTGCACAAATCCCTGGGCCCTGATGGGTGCACCCCCAAGTGCTGAGGGAGATGCTGGTGGGTTGCTGAGTCATTTCTGAGAGGTCATGGAGAACAGGGGAGGTGCCTGAGGGATGGGAGAGGGCCAGTGGCACTGCAGGCTTCAAAAATGGCCAGGAAGAAGATCCAGGAGACTCCCAAGCAGTCAGCCTGGAAAGGTGATGGAAGAGCCCCTTCTGGAGGCCATCTCCAAGCACATGAAAGAAAAGAAGGTTATCAGGAGTAGGCAGCATGAGTTCACTAAGGGGCCACCCTGCCTGACCTGAGAAGGCAGGACCAAAGGGGTAGGTGAGGGGAGGGAGAGCAGTGGATGGGTTCTGCTGTGACTTCAGCAAGGCTTTGGAGGTTGTCTGCCATCACAGCCTCAGAGGTGAGCTCCAGTGGGTTACAAGAGTGGGCCCTGAGACAGCAGGTTCCAGCTCAGCATGAGGAGACACTACTTTATGGTGAGGGTGGTGTAGGGGCAGACTGCCCAGAGAGGTTAGGGAGTCTCTTTCTCAAGAGAGATTCAAAACCCACTCAGGAGAACTTCCCTTGGGCTGTTGGTCACACTCCTAATGGACCCCAGGATCCCCTGGGCCTGCTTGGCCCCAAGGGCCCATGGCTGGCTCATGGGGAGCTTGTTCCCCACCAGCACTCCCAGCTCCTTCTGCACAGAGCTGCTTCCAAGCAGCTCAGCCCCCAGAGTGCTTCAGGCAGCATTTAGATGCAGGAGCTCAGAGGAGCAGCAGAGAGCTTGGCATGGCAGGACACGGTGGCAGAGTCATGCCTCAGGGGCTGGCAGCCTGGCAACCTCAGCAAGCTTCAGGGCAGCAGGCCTGGGGCTGCCAGGAGGAGGGCAGGTCAGGTGCTGGGCTGCTGGCACAGGACAGGCTGGCTTGCTGCAGACGTGTGGCCCCTCAGGTGACTCCCTCCAGCCACCCAGAGGTGCTGAGAGATGGCTGCTCAGGCAGCAGGAGCCTGCAACAAACAGGGCCCTGGGTCCTTGTGCCCACAGTGGGGGAGGAAGCAGCAGGGCAGGAGCCTTGCTGTCAAGTGAGAGTCTGTGAGCAGCTCCCTGGAGTCAGCACTGCTGCACAGAGCTGCCTCAGGGACTGCAAGAGGCACGAGGGGTGGGTGGCAAGCTGGAGGTGCCCAGTGACAGGAGAAGGACCAGCAGGGCACAGGCTGGAACCCAGGGGGTTCCACCTCAACATGAGGAGAGCCTTGTGTGTGGGGAGGGTGCTGGAGCCCTGGAGCAGGCTGCCCAGAGAGGTGGTGGAGTCTCCTTCTCTGGGGACTTTCCAAACCCATCCTGTGTGACCTGCCCTGGCACCCAGCACCAGAAAAAGAAGACACAGTCTCAAGCTGTGCCAGGGGAAGTTTAGGCTGGTGGTGAGAAGAAATTACTTCACTGAGAGAGTTGTTAGCCATTGGGATGTGCTGCCCAGGGAGGTGGTGGAGTCCCCATCCCTGGAGGTGTTCAAGAGGGGATTGGATGTGGCACTTGGTGCCATGGTCTAGCCATGAGGTCTGTGGTGCCAGTTTGGACTCAATAATCTTTGAGGTCTCTTCCAGCCTTAGTGATACTGTGAGGCTGTGACTCTGCTCTGGCAGGGGGGGTCGGGCTGGAAGGTCTCTGGGGTCCCTTCCAAGCTCTGCCTTTCTGGGGTTCTGTGAGCACAGAATGGGATCTTTCCAGAAAAGAGGCTGAGGATGTGTTGGGTTTCATTCCATAAACCTTCCCTGGGGGCTTTCCAGGAGAGTGGTATGGAGGGGATAATGAGAAGTGTCTGTTGGCCTGAAGAGGAGCCCAGTGAGGCCAGAGCAGCTTTACTTGGGGCCTGAAGACGAGCCCAGTGAGGCCAGAGCAGCTTTCCTTTGGCCTGAAGAGGAGCCCAGTGAGGCCAGAGCAGCTTTACTTGGGGCCTGAAGAGGAGCCCAGTGAGGCCAGAGCAGCTTTCCTTGGGGCCTGAAGAGGAGCCCAGTGAGGCCAGAGCAGCTTTACTTGGGGCATGAAGAGGAGCCCAGTGAGGCCAGAGCAGCTTTACTTTGGCCTGAAGAGCAGCCCAGTGAGGCCAGAGCAGCTTTCCTTGGGGCCTGAAGAGGAGCCCAGTGAGGCCAGAGCAGCTTTCCTTGGGGCCTGAAGAGGAGCCCAGTGAGGCCAGAGCAGCTTTCCTTCTGGCCTGAAGAGGAGCCCAGTGAGGCCAGAGCAGCTTTCCTTGGGGTCTGAAGAGGAGCCCAGTGAGGCCAGAGCAGCTTTCCTTGGGGCCTGAAGAGCAGCCCAGTGAGGCCAGAGCAGCTTTCCTTGGGGCCTGAAGAGGAGCCCAGTGAGGCCAGAGCAGCTTTCCTTGGGGCCTGAAGAGGAGCCCAGTGAGGCCAGAGCAGCTTTCCTTGGGGTCTGAAGAGGAGCCCAGTGAGGCCAGAGCAGCTTTCCTTGGGGCATGAAGAGGAGCCCAGTGAGGCCAGAGCAGCTTTCCTTGGGGTCTGAAGAGGAGCCCAGTGAGGCCAGAGCAGCTTTCCTTGGGGTCTGAAGAGGAGCCCAGTGAGGCCAGAGCAGCTTTCCTTTGGCCTGAAGAGCAGCCCAGTGAGGCCAGAGCAGCTTTCCTTCTGGCCTGAAGAGGAGCCCAGTGAGGCCAGAGCAGCTTTCCTTTGGCCTGAAGAGGAGCCCAGTGAGGCCAGAGCAGCTTTCCTTCTGGCCTGAAGAGGAGCCCAGTGAGGCCAGAGCAGCTTTCCTTGGGGCCTGAAGAGGAGCCCAGTGAGGCCAGAGCAGCTTTCCTTGGGGCCTGAAGAGGAGCCCAGTGAGGCCAGAGCAGCTTTCCTTGGGGCCTGAAGAGGAGCCCAGTGAGGCCAGAGCAGCTTTCCTTGGGGTCTGAAGAGGAGCCCAGTGAGGCCAGAGCAGCTTTCCTTCTGGCCTGAAGAGGAGCCCAGTGAGGCCAGAGCAGCTTTCCTTGGGGTCTGAAGAGGAGCCCAGTGAGGCCAGAGCAGCTTTCCTTGGGGTCTGAAGAGGAGCCCAGTGAGGCCAGAGCAGCTTTCCTTGGGGCCTGAAGAGGAGCCCAGTGAGGCCAGAGCAGCTTTCCTTGGGGCCTGGAGAGCAGCCCAGTGAGGCCAGAGCAGCTTTCCTTGGGGCCTGGAGAGCAGCCCAGTGAGGCCAGAGCAGCTTTCCTTGGGGTCTGAAGAGCAGCCCAGTGAGGCCAGAGCAGCTTTCCTTGGGGCCTGAAGAGGAGCCCAGTGAGGCCAGAGCAGCTTTCCTTGGGGCCTGGAGAGGAGCCCAGTGAGGCCAGAGCAGCTTTCCTTGGGGCCTGAAGAGGAGCCCAGTGAGGCCAGAGCAGCTTTCCTTGGGGCCTGGAGAGGAGCCCAGTGAGGCCAGAGCAGCTTTCCTTGGGGCCTGAAGAGGAGCCCAGTGAGGCCAGAGCAGCTTTACTTTGGCCTGAAGAGGAGCCCAGTGAGGCCAGAGCAGCTTTCCTTTGGCCTGAAGAGGAGCCCAGTGAGGCCAGAGCAGCTTTCCTTGGGGTCTGAAGAGGAGCCCAGTGAGGCCAGAGCAGCTTTCCTTGGGGTCTGAAGAGCAGCCCAGTGAGGCCAGAGCAGCTTTCCTTTGGCCTGAAGAGGAGCCCAGTGAGGCCAGAGCAGCTTTCCTTGGGGCCTGAAGAGGAGCCCAGTGAGGCCAGAGCAGCTTTCCTTGGGGTCTGAAGAGGAGCCCAGTGAGGCCAGAGCAGCTTTCCTTGGGGCCTGAAGAGGAGCCCAGTGAGGCCAGAGCAGCTTTACTTGGGGTCTGAAGAGGAGCCCAGTGAGGCCAGAGCAGCTTTCCTTGGGGCATGAAGAGGAGCCCAGTGAGGCCAGAGCAGCTTTCCTTGGGGCCTGAAGAGGAGCCCAGTGAGGCCAGAGCAGCTTTCCTTGGGGTCTGAAGAGGAGCCCAGTGAGGCCAGAGCAGCTTTCCTTGGGGCATGAAGAGGAGCCCAGTGAGGCCAGAGCAGCTTTACTTGGGGTCTGAAGAGGAGCCCAGTGAGGCCAGAGCAGCTTTCCTTTGGCCTGAAGAGGAGCCCAGTGAGGCCAGAGCAGCTTTCCTTGGGGCCTGAAGAGGAGCCCAGTGAGGCCAGAGCAGCTTTCCTTCTGGCCTGAAGAGGAGCCCAGTGAGGCCAGAGCAGCTTTCCTTGGGGTCTGGAGAGCAGCCCAGTGAGGCCAGAGCAGCTTTCCTTGGGGCCTGGAGAGCAGCCCAGTGAGGCCAGAGCAGCTTTCCTTGGGGTCTGAAGAGGAGCCCAGTGAGGCCAGAGCAGCTTTCCTTGGGGTCTGAAGAGGAGCCCAGTGAGGCCAGAGCAGCTTTACTTGGGGCATGAAGAGGAGCCCAGTGAGGCCAGAGCAGCTTTCCTTGGGGCCTGGAGAGCAGCCCAGTGAGGCCAGAGCAGCTTTCCTTGGGGTCTGAAGAGGAGCCCAGTGAGGCCAGAGCAGCTTTCCTTGGGGCCTGGAGAGCAGCCCAGTGAGGCCAGAGCAGCTTTACTTGGGGCATGAAGAGCAGCCCAGTGAGGCCAGAGCAGCTTTCCTTGGGGCCTGGAGAGCAGCCCAGTGAGGCCAGAGCAGCTTTCCTTGGGGCATGAAGAGGAGCCCAGTGAGGCCAGAGCAGCTTTCCTTGGGGCCTGGAGAGCAGCCCAGTGAGGCCAGAGCAGCTTTCCTTCTGGCTTCAGCCGAACAGCTCCATGGTCAATAGCTTTGAAAGGGCCACTCTGACACAGGACATTTTTTGGGTGAAGGTTTGCCTAAATGGGGGCTGCTTGCATTTCCATCAGACTAAAGAGATAGCCAGTCTTCAGCTGGTCCAGAGTCCTCTCAGGGGTCCTTGCTGATACATAGAATACATAGAATAAACCAGGTTGGAAGAGACCTTCAAGATCATCGCGTCCAACCCATCAACCAATCCAACACCACCTAAACAACTAACCCATGGCACCAAGCACCCCAGCAAGTCTTCTCCTAAAAACCTCCAGTGATGGTGACTCCACCACCTCCCCAGGCAGCCCATTCCAATGTGCAATCACTCTTTCTTTATAGAACTTTTTTCTAACATCCAGCCTGAACCTCCCCTGGTGCAGCCTGAGACTGTGTCCTCTTGTTCTGGTACTGCTTGCCTGGGAGAAGAGACCAACCTCCGTCTGTCTACAACCTCCCTTCAGGTAGTTGTAGAGAGTAATAAGGTCACCCCTGAGTCTCCTCTTCTCCAGGCTAAGCAACCCCAGCTCCCTCAGCCTCTCCTCACAGGGCTGTGCTCCAAGCCCCTCCCCAGCTTTGTTGCCCTTCTCTGGACACCTTCCAGCAAGTCAACCTCCTTCCTAAACTGAGGGGCCCAGAACTGGACACAGTACTCGAGGTGTGGCCTAACCAGTGCAGTGTACAGGGGCAGAATGACCTCCCTGCTCCTGCTGGCCACACTGTTCCTGATGCAGGCCAGGATGCCATTGGCCCTCTTAGCTGCCTGGGCACACTGCAGGCTCATGTTCAGTCTACCGTCGACCACCACCCCCAGGTCCCTCTCTGCCTGGCTGCTCTCAGCCACTCTGCCCCCAGCCTGTAGCTCTGCCTGGGGTTGCTGTGGCCAATGTGCAGAACCTGGCACTTGGATGTGTTCAATCTCCTGCCCTTGGCCTCTGCCCATCTGCCCAGCCTGTCGAGGTCCCTCTGCAGAGCCTCTCTACCCTCCAGCAGATCAACTCCTGCCCCCAGCTTGGTGTCATCTGCAAATTTACTGATGATGGACTCGATGGTGCTGACCAGGAGTCAGTATCTCCCCCTGCCCCTAGGCTGAAGTAGAAAGCTGTGAGGTCAATCCCTCTGCTCCTTTGGCCTCACTAGTAGCAGAGACTCTGGCTCTGGTTTGGATGATCAGAATAGGTCAGAGTCAAAGCCAACTTGGGCAGAGCAGGGCACTGCAGTGCCTTCCTGGAGTGCCCTGGCATGGCAGGCTGCCAGGGCTGAAAGCCTTTGGGCTCTGAGGATCTGCTCTGCTGGGTTGTTCTCAGCAGCACTCGGTGCTCCGTGCTTCGCTCAAGCGCTGCTAGCACCCGCTCCTGAAGTCTCTGTGTGATCTCAGGGATGGAGTTCAGCCCCAGCTGGGGGCTTCTTACATCTATTTGAACAAGTTTCTGCCAGTGTTAATTGAGGTTCAGCCCATGCCAAATATCCCAGTCCTCCTGCAGCAGAAACTGCTAGGCAGGCTGCACCGAGGAGCGTGCTCCGTCTTGTCTTTGGAGCTGGGCTTCTCAGGCTTGCTGCAGATCACATGTAGCCCACCACTGACTCCATCACACACTCTTCTCATCTCCTGACTCTGCTTTCTGTTTATATGTCTTAGCAGGGCAATCTTCTGGGCTCCTCAGGTTAGGAAAGAGGTTGAGTTGCTGGAAGGTGTCCAGAGAAGGGCAACAAGGCTGGGGAGGGGTCTGGAGCACAGCCCTGGGAGGAGAGGCTGAGGGAGCTGGGGTTGCTTAGCCTGGAGAAGAGGAGGCTCAGGGGAGACCTTCTTGCTCTCTCCAACTCCCTGAAGGGAGGTTGTAGCCAGGTGGGGGTTGGTCTCTTCTCCCAGGCCCCCAGCACCAGAACAAGAGGACACAGTCTCAAGCTGTGCCAGGGGAAGTTTAGGCTGGAAGTGAGGAAGAAGTTCTTCCCAGCCAGAGAGATTGGCCCTTGGGATGTGCAGCCCAGGGAAGTGGTGGAGTCCCCATCCCTGGAGGTGTTCAAGAGGGGCTTGGATGTGGCACTTGGAGCCATGGTTTAGTTGTCAGGAGGTGTTGGGTGCCAGGTTGGACTTGCTGATCTCGGAGGTCTTTTCCAACCTTGTTGATTCCCTGATTCTTTCCAGGGGCTTTTTGGACTACCTAAGGGATTTTTCCCCCCCCTGCTCTCCAGCAGACAGCTCCATTGTGTGGTTCTTCGAAAGGCTGTGAGCTGAGGTGAAGCTTGGAGGTGATGCCACTGCATGATGAAGGGAGCCTGAGAAGGTGATCAAGGGACCCAACAGCAAAGTGATGTGTGAGCAAACAGCTACACCCAGCACATCAAAGTGCTGTTTTGCTGTGCCCCAGATGGAGCTCAGGTGTTGCCAGCACAGCTAAAGGTTTGGGTGTGAGAGGAGTTCCTGAGAGCTCCTCTGACACAGAGTGAAGCTGGTGAGAGAATGTGCTGAGAACCTGCTGCCACCATGGTGCAGAATGGGATCATGGAATCACAGACTGGGAGGGGTTGGAAGGCACCTCCAGAGAGCACCCAGTCCAACCCCCCTGCCAGAGCAGGATCACCTAGAGCAGGTCACACAGGAACACATCCAGGTGGGCTTGGAAAGTCTCCAGAGCAGGACACTCCACAAGCTCTCTGGGCAGCCTGCTCCAGGGCTCCAGCAGCCTCTCAGAAGAGTCTCCTGAGGTTGAGGTGGCATTTCCTGTGACTTGAGTTTACATCCATTGCCCCTCCTCCTGTCCCTGGGTACCACTGAAAAGAGCCTGGCTCCATCCTCCTGACAGCCACCCTGCAGAGATGTGTAGACATTGATCAGATCCCTCTCAGCCTTCTCTTCTCCAGACTAAACAGCCCCAGGGCTCTCAGGCTTTCCATGCTCCTTCAGAGCATGCTCCTTCATCATCCTCATAGCCTCCATAGGGCTCTCTCCAGCAGATCCCTGTCACTCTGGAACTGAGGAGCCCAGAAGTGGAAACAGGATTCCAGGTGTGGTCTCAGCAGGGCAGAGCAGAGGGAGAGGAGAACTTCCCTGGACCTGCTGGAGACACTGTTTTTGATACACTGAGTATCCCATTGGCCTTCTTGGCCTCCAGGGCATGTTGCTGTCCCATGGAGAACTTGCTATCAACCAGCTCTGCAGGTTCTTCTCTGTGGAGCTGCTCTCCAGCAGGTCCTCCCTCACCTGCCCTGGTGCAGGGGGTTGTTCTTCCCCAGGTGCAGCATCCTACTCTTGTCCTTGTTGAACTTCATGAGGTTCCCCTCTGCCCAACTCTCCAGCCTGGCTGAATGGCAGCACAGCCTGAGGGGTGTCAGCCACCCCTCCCAGTTTGCTACCATCAGCAAACTGCCTTAGGGGACACTTCATCCCTTCATCCAGGTCATTGGTGAAGATACTGAGCAAGGCTGCAGCCAGCACTGACCCCTGGGGAGCACCACTAGATAGGGGCCTCTGCACTGTTGGTCACAACCCTCTGTGTTGTGGGCTGTAGCCAACTCCTGACCCAGCTCCCTGTCTGCTCTTCTGAGCCACACTTGCTGGGCTCTCCCATGAGGATGGTGTGGGAGACTGTGTCAAAAGCCTTGCTGCAGTCAAGGCAGGCTGTGGTGGGGTTAGGCTGTGCCTTTAACATTCAGTTACAGATTCTGAGCAGGCAAGTACAACACTAACAACAAATCACTGTTGGGGGTAAAAGGGAGAACAAAAGGCTGTTCTAAACAGATTCATCTGGGGAAATACAGAATCACAGAATCAACCAGGTTGGAAAAGACCTCAGAGATCATCAAGTCCAACCTGTCACCTAATACCTAACACCTCCTGACAACTAAACCATGGCTCCAAGTGCACATCCAAGCCTTTTTTGAACACCTCCAGGGATGGGGACTCCACCACCTCCCTGGGCAGCACATCCCAGTGGCCACTTACTCTTTCTATGAAGAACTTTCTCCTCACCTCCAGCCTAAACCTCCCCTGGCACAGCTTGAGACTGTGTCCTCTTGTTCTGGTGCTGGGTGCCTGGGAGAAGAGACCAACCCCCACTTGGCTACAACCTCCCTTCAGGGAGTTGGAGAGAGCAAGAAGGTCTCCCCTGAGCCTCCTCTTCTGCAGGCTAAGCAACCCCAGCTCCCTCAGCCTCTCCTCACAGGGCTGTGCTCCAGACCCCTCCCCAGCCTCATTGCCCTTCTCTGGACACCTTCAAGTATCTCAGTGTCCTTCTTCAATTGATATCTAGGATAGGAGGAGCTGTACCATAACAATCCTTCCCTTTTCTCTCCTCTTCTGATCTCTGGCTGTTTTGCTTCTCTCAGGAGGGATCACCTGCTTTTGGCTGTCCTTGGCTAAGTCTTAACTTCTCTGCTCCTTTCTCTTGTCCCCTTTGTACAGGGGGGTAAGGGGTTGGAGGCAGGGAGGGGGAAGCCAGTAGCTTCCTTCAGCCCTTGGCCAGCGGGTTCCTTGTGCTGCTTCTTAATTATAGATACCTGTATCATATTGTACCTCCTGGCTGTGTTGTACACATTCACTGCATCCCAGTGCAGAGTGTAGCTCTTGCCTGTAAATACAGCTTCAGTTGCTTCTGCCTGAGTTGGTCTGGCACAGGTAATGCTGGGGGGGAAGCTTCAACCCACCACACAGACAGCGTCCCCTGGCCCCCGGCAGCCACCCATTCAGTCCTGCTTCCTGAAGGAGAAGTTTCCTGCATCCACAGGCAGCACTGGTTTGAAATCCATCACCCCTTTCTCTTCCAGCTATGATGACACCCTGGTGGTTCCCATTGTGGAGAACACCCCAGAGGAGCAGGACCTGAAGGAGAGGATGGCTCGTGCCATGGCGGCGTACCCCGACTCCTGCGCGGTGCTGGTGCGGCGCCACGGGGTCTACGTCTGGGGGGAGACGTGGGAGAAAGCGAAGACCATGTGAGTACAGGCTGGGAATGGAGCAGCTGCTGCTCTTGTACCTCACAGGCTCAGTGGCCTTCAGGTTAGGTGCAGTTCCAAGCCATGGGACAAGGGATTAGACAGCAGCAAGTTCTGGTCTCCCTGAACGTCTGGGGAGCTGTTGGGAACGGATTCGAGCCCCGATTCTGCCGCTTGGTTTCCCTTTCATATCATTGCTGGCTGATAGAGTTGCAGAGGTTTTCTTTCATATGGACACATCCCTCCCCATGAGAAGCCTGCAGCAGTCTCTGCTTCTGTATGATAGCTGCCAACAGAGTCACAGAATGGCTCGGGTTGGAAGGCACCTCAGAGCTCATCCCCTCCAACTTCCAACCTAACCCTGCTCTGCCTCGGCTTCAAACCATTCCCCCTTGGCCTGGCTCTGGACACCCTCCTGGAAAATCCCTCTGCTGCCTTCCTGGAGCATCCCTTCAGGTATTGAAATGCAGCTCTAAGGTCTTCTCCAGGCTGAAGACCCCCAGCTCCCTCAGCCTGTCCTGACAGCAGAGGTGCTCCAGCCCTTGGATCATTAGGTGTTCAGGCGGGGATTGGATGTGGCACTTGGTGCCATGGTCTAGTCATGAGGTCTGTGGTGACAGCTTGGACTTGATGATCCTTGGGGTCTCTTCCAACCTTGGTGATTCTGTGAGACTGTGATCTTTGTGGCTCTCCTCCTATTTGGGTAGCATCCCCTAGTCCCATTTGGGGAACTTACTTCTTCATTTGCTGATAGGAAAGCAGGATCAGGCAGGGAAAATGCTGGGCACTTTCCATGGGAGCAGATGCTGAGAGAGCTGTGTGGTCAGACTGTCAGCCTGGGGCTGTGCAGCTGAAGGGAGAGAACCATTCATTCTCATGAGAAGTGGCAAAACTGGATTCTGCTGTAGCACTGCAGGGTGCTCCTCACAGGAACAGGATCAGAGGATGGGAGGGGATGGAAGGGTCTTCTGGAGATCATCCAGTCCAACCCCCTGGCAGAGCAGGAGCAGAGAATCCAGCACAGGGCACACAGGAACACATCCAGACAGGGCTGGGAAGGCTCCAGGGAAGGAGACTCCACAACCTCTCTGGGCAGCCTGCTCCAGGGCTCTGGGAGCCTCACAGGGCAGAAGTTCCTCCTCATGTTGAGCTGGAGCCTCCTGTGCTGGAGTTTCCATCCATTGCCCCTTGCCCTATCCCAGGGTGGAAGATCAGCAGGGTGCACAACTCTTCTCCCTCTCGTTCCAGGTGTGAGTGCTACGACTACTTGTTCGACATCGCGGTGCAGATGAAGCAGCATGGGCTGGATCCCTCCAAGCATCCAGCAGGAGAAAATGGCATCATGTAGATGGCAACAGGTGTGGATTCTCTCTCTGATGCTCTGTTTGCAGGGAGAGGCTACAGCTGACACTGTCACAGAAACACGGAATTGTCAGGGTTGGAAGGGACCTCAAGGCTCAGCCAGTCCCAAGCCCCTGCCATGGGCAGGGACACCTCACACCACAGCAGCTTGCTCACAGCCACCTCCAGCCTGGCTGCAAACACCTCCAGGCAGGAGGCTGCCACCACCTCCCTGGGCAACCTGTGCCAGGCTCTCACCACCCTCATGGGGAAGAACTTCTTCCTAACATCCAAACTCAATCTCCACACTTGTAGTTTTGCTTCATTCCCCCCAGTCCTAACACCCTCAAAAGTCCCTCCCCAGCTTTCTTGGAGCCCCCTTCAGACACTGCAAGGCCACAATGAGGTCTCCTTGGAGCCATCTCCAGCCTGCAAAACCCCAACTCTCTGTCTGTCTCCATAGCAGAGCAGCTTCAGCCCTCTGCTCATCCTCTTGGCCCTTCTCAGGACACATTCCATCATGTCCATATCCTTCTTGTATGGGGCTCCAAAACTCTCACCCCAGCCTGCTTTCCCACTCAGTGTAGCACAATCTCCCCACCCCACTCCCTTAGCACTGCAAGTGTAGTGATGCCTGGAGCCATCCTCCCATGCCACAGCGTGCAGCAAAAGGCTCTGCAGCAAGAATAGGATAGAATTAACCAGGTTGGAAAAGACCTTTGAGATCATCAATTCCAACCTATCACCCAACACCTAACTAAACCATGAGTGGAGCATGTCCTGTGCATGCCTCAGCACCTGTGGGCAGCACGGGGTGCAGCTGCCTCTGCAAGCTGACCTCTATCAGGCATCACCAGAGAAGGGCAGTGGAGACCAGAAGCCCCAGGCTTTGCCAGCTCTCCTGTCCAGGGCTGCTTGAACCCCACCTGTGTTCTGCAGCAGCCTGCAGGAGCAGCTTTGAGTTCAGTCTGTCTCAGTGGTTATCACTTCAGTGGTGGGTTGGGGTTTGTTTTTTCCCTCAGCAAAAAGGTTTGCTTGCAGTGTGATGAAGCTTTGGTGATTCCTGTCCCCATGCAGCAGGTCACCCTGTCATCCTGTTTGCCTGTGTGGCAGGGCTCAAAGGTGGGCAAGTTTCCATACCTCATGTTTTACAGTAAAAGCACAGAGGTAACATGATCAGACTCCCAGGATGGTGGTAGGGGTTGGAAGGCACCTCCAGGGACCATCCAGTCCAGCCCCTCCTGCTACAGCAGGTCTGGTTGCACAGGATTGTGCCTAGGGGGTTTGGAAAGTCTCCAGGGAAGGAGACTGCACAACCTCTCTGGGCAGCCTGCTCCAGAGTTCCAGCACCATCACACCCAAGAAGTGTTTCCTGAGGTCTAAGTGAAACTTCCTATGTTCCACTTTGTGCCTATTGCCCCTTGTCCTGTCCCTGGGCACCACTGAGAAGAGCCTGGCCCCAGCCTCTTGCCCCCCATGCTTTAGCTCTTGTTGAGCATTGATCAGATCCCCTCTGGTGCTGCTCATCTCCAGGCTAAGGGCTCTCCTCCAGGGCTCTCAGCCTCTCCTTGTCACAGATGTTTCAGCCCCCTCAGTGTCTTTGTGGCCTTCCACTGCACTGTCTCAAGTAGTTCCCTGCCCCTCTTCGACTGAGCAGCCCAAAACTGGACCCAGTACTGCCTCACCAGGGCAGAGTAGAGAAGGAGAACTTCCCTTGGGCTGTTGGTCACACTCCTAATGGACCCCAGGATCCCCTGGGCCTGCTTGGCCCCAAGGGCCCATGGCTGGCTCATGGGGAGCTTGTTCCCCACCAGCACTCCCAGCTCCTTCTGCACAGAGCTGCTTCCAAGCAGCTCAGCCCCCAGAGTGCTTCAGGCAGCATTTAGCTGCAGGAGCTCAGAGGAGCAGCAGAGAGCTTGGCATGGCAGGACACGGTGGCAGAGTCATGCCTCAGGGGCTGGCAGCCTGGCAACCTCAGCAGGCTTCAGGGCAGCAGGCCTGGGGCTGCCAGGAGGAGGGCAGGTCAGGTGCTGGGCTGCTGGCACAGGACAGGCTGGCTTGCTGCAGACGTGTGGCCCCTCAGGTGACTCCCTCCAGCCACCCAGAGGTGCTGAGAGATGGCTGCTCAGGCAGCAGGAGCCTGCAACAAACAGGGCCCTGGGTCCTTGTGCCCACAGTGGGGGAGGAAGCAGCAGGGCAGGAGCCTTGCTGTCAAGTGAGAGTCTGTGTGAGCAGCTCCCTGGAGTCAGCACTGCTGCACAGAGCTGCCTCAGGGACTGCAAGAGGCACGAGGGGTGGGTGGCAAGCTGGAGGTGCCCAGTGACAGGAGAAGGACCAGCAGGGCACAGGCTGGAACCCAGGGGGTTCCACCTCAACATGAGGAGAGCCTTGTGTGTGGGGAGGGCGCTGGAGCCCTGGAGCAGGCTGCCCAGAGAGATGGTGGAGTCTCCTTCTCTGGGGACTTTCCAAACCCATCCTGTGTGACCTGCCCTGGCACCCAGCACCAGAACAAGAGGACACAGTCTCAAGCTGTGCCAGGGGAAGTTTAGGCTGGTGGTGAGAAGAAATTACTTCACTGAGAGAGTTGTTAGCCATTGGGATGTGCTGCCCAGGGAGGTGGTGGAGTCCCCATCCCTGGAGGTGTTCAAGAGGGGATTGGATGTGGCACTTGGTGCCATGGTCTAGTTGTGAGGTCTGTGGTGACAGGTTGGACTCTTCCAGCCTTAGTGATACTGTGAGACTGTGACCCTGCTCTGGCAGGGGGGGTCGGACTGGAAGGTCTCTGGAGGTCCCTCCCAGCCCCTGCCATTCTCTGAACCATTCCTAAGATTGCTGCTCAGCCCCTGCAGTTCAACAGGCTGGGCTGGCACCGTGGCACCAGTGTTCCTTTGCCTGTTTCCTGTGGCTAAGTCTCTGGGTTTAGAAGAGGTTCACTTTGCTCTTGTCTCTCTTCACAGGTTTCTTACCTGCTGGTGGCAGCTCCAGACTCTCCCTCATGCTATCAGCACCAGAAGGTGGTGCTGACTGACAGATGTGAGCAGTCTGGTTAAACACAGCCAGGAAAAGGAGACTTAAAGAAAACAGCAACTGAACTGTGCCTTGCTACTTCTGCTGGAAATTCAGGCCCAAACCCAAGGTTCTGGGGGGAAGCTCCAGGGGGCTAATGTGATGGGCTTTAAAAATCCCCAATCCAGCAACCTGCCCTTCAGCTGCTGTGCACCATTTGGCTTGTTCTAGCTCACAGCTGCCCGAGGACATGGTGGCCTTTCTTTTTTGGTGGAGAAACAGGGTGGACCACCCTTTACTTAGAAGTCAGATCCAAAGCTTAAAGCCTGGCCTCAGGTGCTGGTTCATTTGTGCCCCAGGGGGGTTGAAATCCAGCCTGCAGCATGTGTGTTTTGAGATGTTCTTCAATGTCTTTGCCTTGAATAGGAAGCAGAATTTCACAGCTTGAGAGGCTGCTCTGTGCCTTGCCTGCTGTTTAACTTCTTCCTTCACTCTCAGTGAGGTTTTGGTGGTGGCCACTCTGAAGCAGCTGTTGGGGATGGGTTAGCTGGTGTCATGCTGTTAGGTCATAGCTTGGACTTGATCACCTCAGAGGTCCTTTCCAGCCTCAATAATTCTGTGACTCTGTAATTCTGTGCTGTGTGCTCAGCCAGCCTGAGGGAGAGTTCATCAAACTGCTGATTAAATCATGATCTCACCTAGTCATGTGCCTCAGTGTCTTCTTTCCAAACCTCCTGGAGTGGCCCCCCAGTAGCACCAGTCTGAGCCTTACCTGACCAACCTCCTGCCAGGACAGGGTGAGCACCAACTGACCTTGCCTTTTGCTGAGGGCCATTCCCACCTCTTCACCTTGCATCACCTCTGGATCTTGAGCTGCTGTGAGGTGAACTGAACTTCCAAGTAAGAGAGGAGTGCTGTGGGGCTCAGGGGAAGAACATCATCCTGCTGTTCCCTAAGGAAAGCCAGTGGTGAAAACTTGCATCAGTTCAGAGCTGGGGCAGAGGAGCTGAAGCCAGAGCTGGCAGACAGCACTTGCCCCATTTCTTTGGGACTGTCAGCTCCCTGTGGAGAGGCATCTCCTGAAGGGTTCAGGAAGAGCTGAAAGCTGTGGGGAGTACCCTGCTGACCAAGAGCTCATGAAGATGCAGCTTCTTACAGTCTCCCCTATTGCTGAGCACTGACCTCTCTGGGGTTTGTGTCTGAGCACTGGTTGCAGCACAATGTGGGACCAGGGCTGTTCAACATCAATGACAGAGAGTGAGACTGAGGCCCCCTCAGCAAGTCTGCAGGTGACACCAAGCTGAGTGCTGTGGTTGCTCAGTCTGAAGGACAGGATGGAGGCATCCAGAGGCACCTGGCCAGGCTGGAGAGCTGGCTGAGGAGAGCCTCAGGAGGTTCAACAAGGCAAAGTGCAAGGTCCTGCACCTGGGTCAGGGCAATCCTAGAGATCAGTCCAGGCTGGGGGAGGATGAGATTGAGAGCAGCCCTGCAGAGAAGGACTAGGGGGGCTGGTGGGGGAGAAGCTGGACAGGAGCCAGCAGTGTGAGCTGGCAGCACAGAAGGCCAAGGGCAGCCTGGGCTGCATCCAAAGCAGTGTGGCCAGAGATGGAGAGAGAGGATCCTGCCCCTCTGCTCTGCTCTGTGAGACCTTTCCTGCAGGGCTGTGTCCAGCTCTGGAGCCCTCAGCACAGCAAGGACATGGAGCTGATGGAGAGGCTCCAGGGGAGGCCACCAAGGTGATCAGGGGCTGGAGCAGCTCTGCCTGGAGGCCAGGCTGAGGGAGCTGGGGGTGTTCAGCCTGGAGAAGAGAAGGCTGCAGGCAGCCCTAAGAGCAGCCTGCCAGGACCTGAAGGGGGCTACAAGAAGGCTGCAGAGGGACTGTTGGCAAAGGCCTGCAGGGACAGGCCCAGGGGCAATGGTTTGGAATGAGAGCAGAGCAGATTGAGATTGGATGTGAGCAACAAGTTCTGCAGCAGGAGGCTGCTGGGACACTGCAAGAGGTTGCCCAGGGAGGGAGTTGAGGCTCCATGCCTGGAGAGGTCAGGCTGGAGAAGGCTGTGAGCAACCTGCTCCAGTGAGCAACTTGCTCTAGTGGAAGATGTCCCTGCTGACTGTAGAGGGATTTGGACTGGATGCCCTTTGAAGGTCACTTCCAACCCAAACCATTCTGTGATCCCCTGTGCCCTTGGTCTCTAGTTGGTGGTAATTGCACTGTGCTGAGCTTGTGCCACAGGCAGCCCTCTTTGCCTGGCTGGGTGTTCATTCCCCACGGGCAGTCTGGCCCTGGGCTCTGACACAACTCTTCTGCAGTAAGGCCTTGTGGTACAAGCTGATGGCTGCTGTTGGCCTGATCCAACCTGCTAGCTACTGGCTGTTTCTAAGCAGCAGGCTGTGCTCTGACAGCCTGGTGTAGCCACCAGAGCACCAGCAACCAGCTGCTTCTGATCTCCACATCCTTGGAGCAGCTACAGCCTGTCTTCCTGTCTATCTGCTGGTATCAGACCAACAGCAGCTGCCAAAGATGACATCAAGACTGTTGAAGTTACCTCTCCACAGGTACAGGAATGATTGTAGGTCACAGTCCACTTAGTCTTACTCTCCTGTTGCCATCTCTTGACCATGACCTTTAATGCTTTAGCTGAACTGCCAGGCTCCTGCCCAAAGTACTCTGCTGTGGCCTTCTCCTGATGCAGTTAGAGCAGGGCAGACTTGAGCCATTCTGTGATCCTGCTGCTCTGCAGGATGAAGATGGCTTCACCCTGGTTGTGTTTTGCATGTGTGAGGACAGGCTACAAGAGGACACTCTCAGGGAAAGGGTTTTGCACCAAACACACTCCTCTGGCACCCTGTTGATTGCAAATATTCCCATCCTCATCCAGCTGCAGTTTGCTGCTCTGAGCCTTTCTGAAACCTGGGTGGAATGCCACATTTCTTTGCTAGTAGCTGAGTTCATAGAATCACCCTAGAATGGCTCAGGTTGGAAGGGACCACAGGCCTCATCTCCTCCAACCTCCCTGCCATGGGCAGAGACACCTCTCAGCCACACTCAGCTGCTCAAGTTCTCTCACACAGGATTGCAAGATGCTCCAAGTCCCATTCAGTGATAGAGGAATGAGCTAAATTCTCCCTTCCCCCTTCTGTGTGTGTGTGTGAACTCTCACCAAGCAATCATTTCTTCTACAGCTCAGCAGCTTGGGAAACTCCTGGGATGATTGTGGAGCTGGCACCTAGGGACACGGTTTGGTGTTGCTGAGTCAAAGGTTGGACTGGATGAGCTTGGAGGTCTCTTCCAAGCAGCTGTGTTCTGTGGCTCTGTGGTTGGCTGGCCATGGTGGTGGCAGGCTGATGGCTGGATTGATGATCTTGGAGAGCTCTTCCAACCCATCCAGGCTGTGATTTCTGTGTCCCCCAGTGTTTAGAAAACTTAGAGCTCACCTCCAGCTGTGTAGAATAAACCCAGGAACATTTCCTATGGGATTAAAGCTTCCAAACTCCCAGCACTTCTAACTCTGCCTTGTTCCCTGATGTGAGCTGCAGGCTTAACAAAACCAGCTCAGTGTTTTACAGGCTGGCAGCAGAGACTCGGTCTGCACCAAGGGCAAGGTTGAGCCTCACCAGGGAGGCTTATGCAAAACTGACAGTGGCTCCTCCAGCAAGCTCATTGAGTTCCACTATTTCCCAATAAAAGCCTTTTCCTAGGACACATCCAGCTTGCTTTCCAAGAAGGAAATGAAACTGCAGCATGCAGCACCTTGAAACATGAAGAGAGAGATCTCTAACTCCCAGGGAGCAGCAGTGCTGCCAGTCCAGGTCCTGCAGAGAGCGCTGGGGTGCCTCAGCCACTGCCTTGGGGCTTTCCTTTCCCTCTGAGATCCTCAGGGGAGAAACAAGTGGCCAAGCTGTCAGCCCCTGGCTTGGATGGGAGCACACTGCATTGGGTTAGGAACTGGCTGGAGGCTGAGCCCAGAGAGTGGTGGTGAATGGTGCCACAGCCAGCTGGCAGCCAGGCACCAGTGGTGTGCCCCAGGGATCAGTGCTGGGCCCCAGCCTGTTCAATATCTTCATTGATGATCTGGAGGAGGAGATGGAGTCCAGCATCAGTAAATGTGCAGATGACACCAAGCTGGGGGCAGGAGTTGATCTGCTGGAGGGTAGAGAGGCTCTGCAGAGGGACCTCGACAGGCTGGGCAGATGGGCAGAGGCCAAGGGCAGGAGATTGAACACATCCAAGTGCCAGGGGCTACACAGTGGCCACAGCAACCCCAGGCAGTGCTACAGGCTGGGGGCAGAGTGGCTGAGAGCAGACAGGCAGAGAGGGACCTGGGGGTGCTGGTCGATGGTAGGCTGAACATGAGCCTGCAGTGTGCCCAGGCAGCCAAGAGAGCCAATGGCATCCTGGCCTGCATTAGGAACAGTGTGGCCAGCAGGAGCAGGGAGGTCATTCTGCCCCTGTACACTGCACTGGTTAGGCCACACCTTGAGTCCTGTGTCCAGTTCTGGGCTCCTCAGTTTAGGAAGGAGGTTGACTTGCTGGAAGGTGTCCAGAGAAGGGCAACAAAGTTGGTGAGGGGTTTGGAACACAGCCCTGTGAGGAGAGGCTGAGGGAGCTGGGGTTGCTTAGCCTGGAGAAGAGGAGACTCAGGGGAGACCTTATTGCTCTCTCCAGCTCCCTGAAGGGAGGTTGTAGACAGGCAGAGGTTGGCCTCTTCTCCCAGGCAGCCAGCACCAGAACAAGAGGACACAGTCTCAGGCTGTGCCAGGGGAGGTTTAGGCTGGAGCTTAGGAGGAAGTTCTACACAGAGAGAGTGATTGCCCATTGGAATGAGCTGCCCAGGGAGGTGGTGGAGTCCCCATCCCTGGAGGTGTTCAGGAGGAGACTTGATGGGGTGCTTGGTGCCATGGGTTAGTTGATTAGGTGGTGTTGGTTGATGGGTTGGACTCGATGATCTTGAAGGTCTCTTCCAACCTGGTCTGGTCTATTCTATTCTATTTTATTCTATTCTATCCTATCCTATCCTATCCTATCCTATCCTATCCTATCCTATCCTATCCTATCCTATCCTATCCTATTCTATTCTACTCTACTCTATTCTACCATCTCCCAAAGCCCACTGACTAGTGGCACCAGACAGATCAACCAGCAGCCTTCCTCTACATGACTTCTTGTTTGTTTGTTTTAACCACAGGGTTTGGTAAAGATCTTTGTAACCCTTTAGGGTTTGTTTTTTTTGGCCATTTTACATCAGATTCCCAAATCATTTAAAACAAAACAAACCAACCCCTCCCCCCCCCAAGAAAAACCACCAAACCCAAACCAAAACAACACAAAACTAAACCCAAAACAAGTCAAAACAACCCCCCCACCAGACCTGGAGCACTCCAGGTGGCTTCCTTCTGTATCAAGGAACAGAAGAAATAAGGTTTCATAGTCAGGCTTCCTAATTACAAAGTGGTTTACAGCCCTCTGAGGGAGTGCTGAGGTTGAGACATCCCCAGTGCAGGGAGCTGGCAGTGATGCTCTTCAGAGAGGGCAAGGGCAAAATGCTTCATTCCCAAAGCCCCTTGGGGGTTATAGTTCCCTTTTGCTCTGAGGGGAGGGGAACCCCTGCAGGCTTTGTCCTTCTTTTCTTTCTCTGTGTGTAAGGTGAGAGGAAAGTTGTGCCTGACAGGCCCAGGTGAGGTAACAGAGCTGAGAATAGAATAGAATAGAATAGAATAGAATAGAATAGAATAGAATAGAATAGAATAGAATAGAATAGAATTAACCAGGTTGGAAGAGACCTTCCAGATCATGGTGTCCAACCTATCATCCAACACCACCCAATCAACTAACCCATGGCACCAAGCATCCTGTCAAGCCTCGCCCTGAACACCCCCAGCGACGGCGACCCCACCACCTCCCCAGGCAGCCCATTCCAGTGGGCAATCACTCTCTCTGTGTAAAACTTCCTCCTAACCTCCAGCCTAAACCTCCCCTGACGCAGCCTGAGACTGTGTCCTCTTGTTCTGGTACTGGTTGCCTGGGAGAAGAGACCAACCTCTGCCTGTCTACAACCCCCCCTCAGGTAGTTGTAGAGAGCAATAAGGTCACCCCTGAGTCTCCTCCTCTCCAGACTAAGCAACCCCAGCTCCCTCGATCTCTCCTCACAGGGCTGTGCTCCAAGCCCCTCACCAACCTTGTTGCCCTTCTCTGGACACCATCCAGCAAGTCAACCTCCTTCCTAAACTGAGGGGCCCAGAACTGGACACAGGACTCCAGGTGCGGCCTAACCAGTGCAGTGTCCAGGGGCAGAATGACCTCCCTGCTCCTGCTGGCCACACTGTTCCTGATGCAGGCCAGGATGCCACTGGCTCTCCTGGCTGCCTGGGCGCACTGCAGGCTCATGTTCAGTCTACCATCAACCAGCACCCCCAGGTCTCTCTCAGCCTGACTGCTCTCAAGCCACTCTGACCCCAGCTTGTAACTCTGCATGGGGTTGCTGTGGCCAATGTGCAGAACCTGGCACTTGGATGTGTTAAATCTCCTGCCCTTGGATTCTGCCCATCTGTCCAGCCTGTCGAGGTCCCTCTGCAGAGCCTCTCTACCCTCCAGCAGATCAACTCCTGCCCCCAGCTTGGTGTCGTCAGCAAATTTACTGATGATGGACTCGATGCCCTCATCCAGATCATCAATAAAGATGTTAAAGAGGATGGGGCCCAGCACTGATCCTTGAGGCACACCACTGGTGCCTGGCTGCCAGCTGGCTGTGGCACCATTCACCACCACTCTCTGGGCTCGGCCCTCCAGCCAGTTCTTAACCCATCGCAGTGTGCTCCCATCCAAGCCAGGGGCTGACAGCTTGGCCAAGAGTTTGCTGTGGGGGACGATGTCAAAGGCTTTGCTGAGGTCCAGGTAGACTACATCCACAGCCTGCCCTGCATCCACCAGACGGGTCACCTGATCATAGAAGGAGATCAGGTTGGTCAGGCAACAGAGAATATAGGCTCACAGAATGGGAGGGGTTGGAAGGGACCTCCAGAGGTCATCCAGTCCAAGCCCCCCTGCCAGAGCAGGAGGCCCCAGGGCAGCTCACACAGGAACACAGCCAGGTGGGGTTGGAAAGTCTTCAGGGGAGGAGACTCCACAACCTCTCTGGGCAGCCTGCTCCAGGGCTCCACCACCCTCACCATACAGAAGTGTCTCCTTGTGTTGAGGTGGAAGCTCCTGGGTGCCAGCCTGTACCCTGCCGTTCCTTGTCCCATCACTGGGCACCTCCAAACAGAGCCTGCCCCCCACCCCTCAGCTATTGATAGACATTGATCAGATCCCCTCTCAGCCTTCTCCAGACTGAACAGCCCCAGGGCTCTCAGTCTCTCTTCACAGCAGAGATGTTCAGGATGTTCTGGTCCCCCAACCCCCTGTAGGTGTCCATTGGACTCTCTCCATCGAATCTCTCTCTCTTAAACTGGGGAGCCCAAACCAGACACAGTATGCCAGGTGTGGTGCCAATAGGCAAGAGTAGAGGGGGAGAAGAACCTCCCCAGCCCTGCTGGCCACACTCTTCTTGATGCACCCCAGGATGCCATTGGCCCTCTTGGCCACAAGGTCACATTGCTCCCCTGGAGAACTTGCTGACCACCAGGGCTCCAAGGTCTTTGTCCAGCAGGATGACCCCTGGTCTGTACTGGTGCCTGGTGCTCTTCCTCCCCTGGTGCAGGATCCTGCACTTGTGCTTGTTGAACTTCATGCTCTCCAGCCTGGCAGCACAGCCTGAGGGAGTGCCAGCCCCCCCTGCCTCTGGCTGTGCTTTGCTGCCATCTAATCAAGGCTTGCACAGGAGTCACTTAAACCATCTGTAGCTTTGGGGCAATTTGAAGTCCACTGAATGTTTTCAGGCTTGTTACACCACAAGGATGCTCCCTGAGGCGAGCCCCAAGCCTGAAACAGAGCTCTCAGGCACTGCTCCTGGTTCTGCCCAGGGGCTCCCTGCACAAATCAGAGGCTTAGTAAAAAGCTCAGTGGTTTTTTTGGCTGAGCCTGGGGACCTCTCTCCACTCAGTTTGCAGCTAGTGCTTCATCTTAACCAGGGCACCACTGCAAAAGCCTTGTGGAAGGGAAAGCTCTGGTGGAAGCACAGCTCTTGGCTACTGCTGAGCATTTCAATCTCTTGGAACCAAAATCCATTGCAAGCAGTCATTTTGGGCTGCTTTGTGTCTTTTCCCCTGTGTATCCTCAGAGCTAATCTGGTCTCTGGCAGATGCTGCTAGAGCAGTCAGCAAGGGCTACTGAGCAGCTGGTGCTGGCTGCCAAAAATGGGCTGAGCACCTTTGACTGGGTGGGGGTTAATGGGGGCTGCTGGGAGTTCGAGTTGCAGGCACCCCCTCCCCCTTCATGTGGATTTCTTGGGCTCTAAAGAGCCTCTGGGGAGGGGAGGGGAGGGGAGGGGAGGGGAAAGGTTCGGAGAGGTTTGGAGAGGAGAGGAGAGGTTTGGAGAGGAGAGGTTTGGAGAGGAGAGGTTTGGAGAGGAGAGGAGAGGTTTGGAGAGGAGAGGTTTGGAGAGGAGAGGAGAGGTTTGGAGAGGAGAGGTTTGGAGAGGAGAGGAGAGGTTTGGAGAGGAGAGGTTTGGAGAGGAGAGGAGAGGAGAGGAGAGGAGAGGTTTGGAGAGGAGAGGAGAGGAGAGGTTTGGAGAGGAGAGGAGAGGAGAGGTTTGGAGAGGAGAGGAGAGGAGAGGAGAGGTTTGGAGAGGAGAGGAGAGGTTTGGAGAGGAGAGGTTTGGAGAGGAGAGGAGAGGAGAGGAGAGGAGAGGAGAGGAGAGGAGAGGAGAGGAGAGGAGAGGAGAGGAGAGGAGAGGAGAGGAGAGGAGAGGAGAGGAGAGGAGAGGAGAGGAGAGGAGAGGAGAGGAGAGGAGAGGAGAGGAGAGGTTTGGAGAGGAGAGGAGAGGAGAGGAGAGGAGAGGAGAGGAGAGGTTTGGAGAGGAGAGGAGAGGAGAGGTTTGGAGAGGAGAGGAGAGGTTTGGAGAGGAGAGGAGAGGAGAGGAGAGGAGAGGAGAGGAGAGGAGAGGAGAGGAGAGGAGAGGAGAGGAGAGGAGAGGAGAGGAGAGGAGAGGAGAGGAGAGGAGAGGAGAGGAGAGGAGAGGAGAGGAGAGGAGAGGAGAGGAGAGGAGAGGAGAGGAGAGGAGAGGAGAGGAGAGGAGAGGAGAGGAGAGGAGAGGAGAGGAGAGGAGAGGAGAGGAGAGGAGAGGAGAGGAGAGGAGAGGAGAGGAGAGGAGAGGAGAGGAGAGGAGAGGAGAGGAGAGGAGAGGAGAGGAGAGGAGAGGAGAGGAGAGGAGAGGAGAGGAGAGGAGAGGAGAGGAGAGGAGAGGAGAGGAGAGGAGAGGAGAGGAGAGGAGAGGAGAGGAGAGGAGAGGAGAGGAGAGGAGAGGAGAGGAGAGGAGAGGAGAGGAGAGGAGAGGAGAGGAGAGGAGAGGAGAGGAGAGGAGAGGAGAGGAGAGGAGAGGAGAGGAGAGGAGAGGAGAGGAGAGGAGAGGAGAGGAGAGGAGAGGAGAGGAGAGGAGAGGAGAGGAGAGGAGAGGAGAGGAGAGGAGAGGAGAGGAGAGGAGAGGAGAGGAGAGGAGAGGAGAGGAGAGGAGAGGAGAGGAGAAGAGTTTAATCTCCAGAAACTAGATCAACAAGAATTAATTTAAATAGTTCAGCATAAATTCTTGCTTCTTAATGAGCCCCAGCTTGGCTCCCATTGCTTGAATGGTAATTTCTGGTAATTACAAACAGAATACACTGGATGGAGAAGAAAGAGCAGGGCTTACATTTTAAAGCTGAGAGCTGGAAGTCTAGATTCTGTGCCTGATGCAAGTGTTACCTTAAGGTCATGCCTTGAACAGTTCACTTTGATAGGAGTTTCAAAAGAGCTGGGATGAATCAGAGGCTGCCCCAAATCCCACTGGAAAGTTGGGTTCCCTTCAGCTCCCCCGTCACAGGACTGAGCTCTCTGTGGTTTGGATGGGGTTAAAAAGGAAAAGGGGGGAGGTGGAGGGCACCCCACTACTAGCTGCCAGCTTATCTCTAGAGATTGACAGCATGTGCCTAAGTGGTACTTTTTTGCCCTAAAAGGAGAGATGAGCTCTTCTACTTAGAGCTCTTATACTGGAGACCCTTAGTCCAGGGCCTGGAGAAGAAATGTGATGGAGAGAGGCTGAAGGAGCTGGGGATGGTTAGTGTGAAAGAGAGGAGGCTGAGGGGAGACCTCCTGGCTGTCTACAGCCACCTGAAAGGAGGTTGTGGAGAGGCTGCTGCTGGTCTCTTCTCACAGGTAATTAGTGACAGAGCAAGAGGGAATGGCCTCAAGCTGCCCCTGGGGAGGTTTAAACTGGACCTTAGGAAGCAATTGTTCCCATCCAGAGTGGTCAGGGTTTGGAAAGTGCTGCCCAGGGAGGTGGTGGAGTCCCTGACCCTGGCTGTGTTTGAAGGTGGTTTGGCTGTGGTGCTTGGGGCTACGGTTTAGGGGTGAGCCTTGCAGAGCAGGGTTCTGGGTTGGACTTGGTGATCCTGAGGGGCTTTTCCAACCTGTTTCTGTGCTTCTCTGATAAGGAAGAGGTTCCCTAGGATCGTTTTGCCTAGCAGAGGTTCGCCAAAAGCAGCCTGGGATCTGAGCTCCCCTGCTTGCCCCAGATGCCCCCAACACAACTTCCTGACTTCAGTCCCACCCCTCCCAAGGGCTACCAGCCGTCTGTCACTGTCAGTGAAGCAGCTCGAGTTCCTGTTCTCCAAACAGAGCAGATTACCCTGCAAGCAGAACTCCCCCAGTGGCTGGCTGCAGGCAGCAGTGCTGGGGGCAGAGTGCCGGGGTCCGGCAGGCTGCGTCACCTTCCTTCCCTCGAGTGGCTTTCCTTCCCTCTTTCCCTCAGCTCTAATCCTGCTTTCCTGCAAGGTTTTTCCTTCTCCCCCACTCCCTCCCACCCCCACCCCGTTTTCCTTATGCTCTTTCAAACCAAATGTAAACTTCAATGCAGTTTGCATTCTGCTTGAAGGACCTGGGAGTGCTGGGGGGCAGCAAGTTCTGCAGGGGACAGCAATGTGCCCTGGGGGCCAAGAAGGCCAAGGGGGTCCTGGGCTGCATTCAGAGGAGTGTGGCCAGCAGAGCCAGGGAGGTTCTCCTCCCCCTCTGCTCTGCCCTGGGGAGACCTCACCTGGAAGATTGCATCCAGCTCTGGGCTCCCCAGCTCAGGAGGGACAGGGATCTGCTGGAGAGAGTCCAAGGGAGGCTGCAAGGATGCTGAAGGGACTGCAGCACTGCCTGGGGAGGAGAGGCTGAGAGCCCTGGGGCTGTTCAGTCTGGAGAGGAGAAGCCTGAGAGGGGATTTAATCAATGTTTATCAGTATCTGAGGGCTGGGGGTCAGGAGGGAGGGGACAGGGACAGGCTCTGCTCAGCTGCACCCTGGGATTAGGACAAGGGGCAATGGATAGAAACTGCAGCACAGGAGGTTCCAGCTCACCATGAGGAGAAACTTCTTCCCTGTGAGGGTTCCAGAGCCCTGGAGCAGGCTGCCCAGAGAGGTTGTGGAGTCTCCTTCTCTGGAGCCTTCCCAGCCCTGTCTGGATGTGTTCCTGTGTGACCTGTGCTGGATTCTCTGCTCCTGCTCTGGCAGGGGGGTTGGACTCCATGATCTCCAGAAGTAACTTCCAGTCCCTAGCACCCTGTGAGCCTGTGAACTTCCAAACCCTGGAATACTTCTGTGTTAGGAAAGGCATCTCCTTCCTGCTTCGGCTGCTACATCCCTGACACATCCCAGCACGTCCTGGTTATTTGCACGTGTGCAGCGTGCCGGGGCTGCAAGGGTTAATGTGCCTTTTGTACCTCAGACACGCAGGGCTTTTGCAAGCAAATGGCTGTTGGTTGCAAGAGCTTACCAGCAAGTCTAAGGCTAATTTCCTGTTAAGGAGTCGCTACATTAAAAGGGAATTTGCATAATCATAGAGTAAGATAATGCAGGGAAAACCCCAGGCTTGGTTCCGCTGCCAGGGTGAAGCCAAGCCCAACATGTAATTTATTTGAATGCATGAAAGCTGCTGCTTATCTCTCCCTCCTATCTCCAGTCCCCAAGCACTGTAGTTGGCAGCAGCAGGCTCTGACTCCTCCTGGCTAATTCATTATCCTCAACAACTTTTCAAAGGGTTATTTTAAGTTTAACTCAGCAGTCCCTGCAACTTAATTCCTACCATAAAAAGAAAGACAAGGATTCCTTTTCTGGCTCCAGCTCCCACATCCTCCCTGGGCACCGCTTCTGCTTTGAATGCCCTCGCCTTCAGGTCATGAAAACTCCTGAAATAGCCACAAGGACCACAAGAAGAAAGGTCCAGGGCTGCACCTAGGGTGAAAGCACAGCCGAAGCCAGGGAGGTTTCATCAAGCAGGGAGGTGGTTCAGCTTGTACAGCGTGTGGCCAGGCAGGAGGGTGGCAGAAGGGCCTCAAGAGAAGGTGCACAAGCAATGAGCAGTCCTAGGATGGCTCAGGTTGGAAGGGATCTCCAAGATCATCTCCTCCAACCTCCCCACCAGGGGCAGGGACACCTCTCAACAAGAGTCAGCTGCTCAAGGCCTCATCCAACCTGACCCTGAACAGCCCCAGGCAGGAGGCATCCACAGCCTCCCTGGGCAGCCTGTGCCAGAGTCTCACCAGCCTCATATTGAAGAACTTCTTCCTCAGCTCCAGTCTAACCCTGCTCTGCCTGAGCTTCAAACCATTCCCCCTTGGCCTATCTCTAGACACCCTCATGGCAAGTCCCTCTGCAGCCTTCCTGTAGGATCCCTTCAGGTCCTGGCAGGCAGCTCTAAGGTCCCCCTGGAGCCTTCTGTTCTGGCTGAACACCCCTAGCTCCCTCAGCCTGGCCTCACAGCAGAGGTGCTGCAGCCCTTGGATCACCTTTGTGGCCTTCTTCTGGACTCATTCAAGGTATTTAAATGTTTCTGAACAGGTTAATACTTGGTCAAGGCTGGTGGTCCCTGACTCCCATTCTAAGTCCAATTGCATGCTTTAAATTTTTTCTGTGGAGACTCCTGTTGCCAAAGTGAAGAACTGGTCACCCTTATGGAAAGAGAGAAAGGAGAAAGAGAGAGAGAGAGAGAGAGAGAAAGAAAGAAAGAAAGAAAGAAAGAAGGAAAGAAGGAAGGAAAGGAAGGAAAGATGGAAGGAAAGAAAGGAAAAGAAAATAAAAGAAAGGAAAGGAAAAGGAAGGAAAGGAAAAGGAAGGAAAGGAAAAGAAAGGAAAGGAAAAGAAAGGAAAGGAAAAGAAAGGAAAGGAAAAGAAAGGAAAGGAAAAGAAAGGAAAGGAAAAGAAAGGAAAGGAAAAGAAAGGAAAGGAAAAGAAAGGAAAAGGAAGGAAAGGAAAGGAAAAGAAAGGAAAGGAAAAGAAAGGAAAAGAAAGGAAAGGAAAGGGAAGGAAAGGAAAAGAAAGGAAAGGAAAAGAAAGGAAAAGAAAGGAAAGGAAAAGGAAGGAAAGGAAAAGAAAGGAAAGGAAAAGAAAGGAAAGGAAAAGAAAGGAAAAGAAAGAGAAAGGAAAAGAAAAGAAAAAAAAAGGAAAAGAAAGGAAAAGAAAGGAAAGGAAAAGAAAAGAAAGAAAAGAAAAAAGAAAGAAAAGAAAAAGAAGGAACGAAGGGAAAGCAAGAACAAAAATAAATAGGGAAGGAAGGAAGGGAAGGAAAGGAAGGAAGGAAGGAAAATAGAAAGAAAGAAAGAAAGAAAAAAGAAAGAAAAGAAAGAAATAGAAAGAAAGAGAAAAAAAGAAAGAGAAAGAAAGAAAGAAAAGGAAAGAAAGAAAGAAAAGAGAAAGAAAGAGAAAGAAGGAGAAAGAAAGAAAGAGAAAGAAAGAAAAAGAAAGAGAAAGAAAGAAGGAAAGAAAGAAAAAGAGAAAGAAAGAAGAAGGAAAGAGAAATAAAAGAAAGAGAAAGAAAAAAAAAGAAAGAGAGAAAGAAAGAAAGAAACCCCCAACCAACCCCCCCCCCCCCCCTCCCCCAATGCACCAATGATCACAAAAGGAAAGGCACCCCCCCAAAAGCCCAGGGCTTGTTTAAGACACAGAGAGATGAGTGGGAGAGGGCAGCTGGTGCTCCTGAGCAGCAGCGGGGGCAGGGGCAGCTGTTCAGCGGTGTTTCAGTGCCGGCTCAGTCTGACAAGCCCGAAGCCAAAGCGTGAGAGAGGAATCGAGTTTCCGGTGAGGGAAGGGCAAACATCATGAGAACAAATGATTTAATTGTGGTGAGGACAAGAAGATAGAATATGGCAGAATGTGATTGATGGCTGGAACACCTCCACCAGAAAGTGCTTATTGCTTCATGGGCTGCAGCAGGAGAAGTGGTCTGCTGGCGTTCTGCCCCTCTGCTCTGCTCTGCTGAGACCTCACCTGCAGCACTGCCTCCAGCTCTGGGGCCCCCAGCACAAGAGGGACATGGAGCTGCTGGAGAGGGGCCAGAGGAAGCCACCAAGATGATCAGAGGGCTGCAGAACCTCCCCTGTGGGGACAGCTCCAGCTCCACACTCTGCTTGGACACCCCCAGGGATGGTGACTCCAGCACTGCCCTGGGCAGGGCATTCCACTGGCTGAAAATCCTCTCTGGGAAGAAAGATTTCCTAGCACCCAGCCTGAACCTGCCCTGGGGCAGCTTGGAGCCATTTCCTCTGGTCCTGTCTCTTGCCACCAAGGAGCAGAGGCTGCCCCCTCCTCGCTCCAACCTCCCTTCAGGGAGCTGTAGAAAGCAATGAGGTCTCCCCTCAGCCTCCTCCTCTCCAGGCTGAACACCCCCAGCTCCCTCAGCCCCTCCTCATAGCCCAGCTGCTCCAGGCCCTTCTCCAGCCTTGCTGCTCTTCTCTGATGTGTTCCAGCCCCTCGAGGTCCCTCCTGTAGTGAGGGGCCCAGAACTGAACACTGGTGGCTTCAGCAGTGCTGAGCACAGGGGGGTGATCACCTCCCTGCCCCTGCTGCCCACCCTGTTTCTACCACCAGCCAGGATGCCAGTGGCTCTCTTGGCCCCCTGGGCACTGCTGGGTCCCTGGGACCCCCCTGGGTCCCTCTCTGAGTTGCAGCTTTCCAAGCACACATCCCCAGGCCTGTAGGGGCTCACTATGAGGCTGTTGTGATGCAGGTGCAGGACCTGGCACTTGGCCTTGTTGAACTTCATGCAATTGGCTTTGGCCCATGGGTCTCACCTGCCCAGGTGCCACTGCAAAGCCTCCCTACCCTCTAGCAGATGGACACAGCCACCCAGCTCGGTGTCAGCTGCCAACTCACTGAGGGTGCCTCAATCCCCTCATCCAGCTCACTGGTAAAGATACTAAAGAGGGCAGGTCCCAGCACTGAGCCCTGGGGGACAACACTGGTGAGTGGGTGCCAGCCAGACTTCAATCCATTCACCAGCACTCCTTGGGCCCAGCCATCAGGCAGTCTTTATCCAGTGTAGAGTGCACTTAGCCAAGCCCTGTGCCAGGAGCTTCTGATGGAGAATGCTGTGGGAGACAGTGCCAAAGGCTTTGTCAAAGGCTTTACCAAAGTCCAGTCGGACAATGGGCTTTAGTGAGGCCTTTGACACTGTCTTGCATGTGAAAAAAAGGAGAGAAAAAAGGATGGAGCTGGCAAAGCTGAGTGGCTGGGTGGCCAGAGCTGGCCTGGTGCTGCAGATCTCAGCCAGGTCAGCAGAGTTCCCCCTGCAGCATTTGTCACACAATCAGCTGTGAGACGCAGATGCAAATGTCAGGTGCTCAGAGGCTGATCGGGAGATTAAGAGCTTGCAGATTCCTCCCACGAGCAGCAGCTGAGGTACAGCTGTAAATATCTTCTCCTTCCAAAAGAAAGGGGCTGGATATTTCTCTCTGCAAGCTTCCCCAGATCCCAAGGTTGCTATTTCAAAGAGCAGTTGACTGAGATTCACTTTCCTTGGTCTGTATTGCTGGGCCAGAAGGATCTTGAGAGGCTTGAGAAGTGGGCAGGTGCCAGCTGCATGAGGCTCAACAAGCCACAGTGCAAGGTCCTGCAGCTGGCTCAGGCCAAGCCCAGGCACAAATCCAGGCTGGGGGCAGAGTGGGTTGAGAGCAGCCCTGAAGAAAGAGACTTGGGGCTGTTGGGTGCTGAGCAGCTCCCCAGGAGCCAGCAGTGCCCTCCTGCAGCCCAGCAGGCAGCTGTGTGCCAAGCTGCAGCCAGAGCAGTGTGGGCAGCAGGGCAGGAGAGGGGATTCTGCCCCTGGGCTCTGCTCTGCTGAGACCTCACCTCCAATCCTGCCTCCAGTTCTGGTGTCCTCAGCATATGAATGACACAGAGCTGCTGGAGTGAGTCCAGAGGAGGCCACAAAGAAGATTCAAGGGCTGGAGCAGCTCTGCTGTGAGCACAGGCTGAGGGAGCTGGGGCTGTGCAACCTGGAGGAGAGTCTAGTTGAGAGGCATCCCTACCCATGGCAGGGAGGCTGGGGTAGGTTCTGTGATTCTGCTTCACCCTGAGCAGCCAGTCTGGCTGCAGTGTCAGAGTTCACACCTGCAAAGAGAAGCAGCTCCTTCTTGCAGAAAGAAGCAGAAGGCAGGCAGCTGGAATGCAGCAGGAATCACAGGCTGCTGCTAGCCAGGAGAGCTGCAGGAGGTGGAATCCACCCTTGCTCAGCTGGGCACTCAGGCTGTAGTTTTGAACATTGCTGGTGTGTGTCCATAGAGGAAATTTTCACTGGCTTCCATGTTCTTTACATTGGGCAGAAGGACTAAAAGATCAGAGGCACCAAGTGCCTCATCCAGGCTCTTCCTAAACACCTCCAGGGATGGGGACTCCACCACCTCCCTGGGCAGCACATCCCAGTGGTCAGTTAATCTTTCTGGGAAGAACTTTCTCCTCACCTCCAGCCTTAACCTCCCCAGGCACAGCTTGAGACTATGTCCTCTTGTTCTGGGGCTGGGTGCCTGGGAGAAGAGACCAACCCCCACCTGGCTACAACCTCCCTTCAGGGAGTTGGAGAGAGCAAGAAGGTCTCCCCTGAGCCTCCTCTTCTCCAGGCTAAGCAACCCCAGCTCCCTCAGCCTCTCCTCCCAGGGCTGTGCTCCAGACCCCTCCCCAGCTTTGTTGCCCTTCTCTGGACACCTTCCAGCAGCTCAACCTCTTTCCTGACCTGAGGAGCCCAGAACTGGATACAGGACTCAAAGTGTGGCCTAACCAGTGCTGAGCACAGGGGCACAATGACTTCCCTGCTCCTGCTGGCCACACTGTTCCTGATGCAGGCCAGGATGCCATTGGCCTTCTTGGCTGCCTGGGCACACTGCTGGCTCATGTTCAGCCTACCATCAACCAGCACCCCCAGGTCCCTCTCTGCCTGGCTGCTCTCAGCCACTCTGACCCCAGCCTGTAGCTCTGCCTGGGGTTGCTGTGGCCAATGTGCAGCACCTGGCACTTGGATGTGTTCAGTCTCCTGCCCTTGGCCTCTGCCCATCTGCCCAGCCTGGCAAGGTCCCTCTGCAGAGCCTCTCCACCCTCCAGCAGATCAACTCCTGCCCTCAGCTTGGTGTCATCTGCACATTTACTGATGCTGGGCTCCATCCCCTCCTCCAGATCACCCATAAAGCTATTGAACAGGCTGGGGCCCAGCACTGATCCCTGGGGCACACCACTGGTGCCTGGCTGCCAGCTGGATGTCTCCTTCTCTGGAGACTTTCAAAACCCACCTGTGTGACCTGCCCTGGCAGAGGGGCTGGCTTCAGTCTCTGGAGGTCCCTTCCAACCCCTAACATTGGGTGAGTCTGTGAGTTCAGCTTCCAAGCAGCACATCAGCAGTGTACAGTCACAAGGTCCTGCCAGGCTTGGGCTCAGAGAGGACACAGGTGGAGCTGCCCGGTCAGGGTTCGTAACCAGGTAATTAACCTCAGGCCTTTGCCTCATCTGTGATCCACCTCAGCTCTGTAAAGCTTTTGCACTTCTGTCAAGCATGTATAGCTTGGAAGTGCTGTCCAAGGAAAGGAAGGGGAAAGTGCATTTGTGATGCTCTAACCTGCTGCCTCAGAACCTCTTTGTCCTCCCGCTTGGAAAGGGATTGGTGTTCTGCCGAGGCAGGCTGTGTGTGCAGGACAAGGAGCTGCCCCTCACAAGCAGCACAAACAGCAGCAGGTCTTTAACCCCACACAAGCACAGAAACATTCAGGTTGGAAAAGACCCTTGGGACCACCAAATCCAACCATTAACCCTACTCTACAAGGGTCACCCCTCAACCATATCCCAAAGCACCACAACCTTGAAACACAGCCAGGCTTGGGGACTCCACCACCTCCCTGGGCAGCACTTTCCAATCCCTGACCACTCTTGCTGGGAACAAATTTCTTCCTTGGTGCAGAGACCATTCCCTCTTGTTCTGTCACTAATTACCTGTGAGAAGAAACCAGCAGCAGCCTCTCCACAACCTCCTTTCAGGTGGCTGTAGACAGCCAGGAGGTCTCCCCTCAGCCTCCTCTCTTTCACACTAACCATCCCCAGCTCCTTCAGTCTCTCTCCATCAGATTTCTTCTCCAGGCCCTTCCCAGCTTCCTTGCCCTGCTCTGCACTCACTCCAGCACTTCCACATCTCTCTTGTACTGAGGTGCCCCAAACTGAAGCCATTTCTGGGTGTTAGACTGAAAGCAGCAGAAAGCAGCCTTCATCTGTCAGAGAAATCTCAGCCTGGGATCTGTTCTTCAAGGTGAATGCTGAAGCATTCATAGAACTGCCTTTGGACAAAAGGTAAGCAGGGGTTACCAATCTATTCCTGAGGAGAAGGACCTACCATCCCCTTCAGGTGGTACCCAGGCAATTAATGGCCCCACTCAGTGTGGCCAACACCTGCTACCTTTTGGGACTCAATGGTTGGAACTGACCTCTGCAGGTCATCTAGCCCAACCCCCCTACAGCAAGCAGGGGCATCCTCCACTGGATCAGGTAATGAGGAGGTGCATTTCCACAAAGAGAGCTAAACCTTCAGCTGTTCTCATTTTGGAGGCAGTGCTCCCATTCCTTCTGGCTGAAGATGCTGTGAAACTACTCACTGGCTCAGAAGGAGATAGCAGTGGGCACCTATGAATCCTCAAGCAGCCAGCAGATCATTTCTGTGGGGAGGCAGAGTCTTGAATCCTGATCTGTGTTTGATTTGCTTGGATAATTGGAGACTTGGATCTGCAGCCCATGGCTTTTTGTGGGGTTGTTTTTTAGCTGGAAAGCTGAGTCAGCAGAAGGAAGTTAAAGCACCCTCACATATCAAAGCTTTTGTCGTGGGAGATCACAGAATGTTAGTGGCTGGGAGGCACCTCCAGAGATCATCCACTCCAATCCCCCTGCCAGAGCAGAGCACCCAGGGCAGCTCACACAGGAACACATCCAGGGGGGGTTGGAAAGGCTCCAGAGCAGGAGACTCCACAACCTCTCTGGGCAGCCTGCTCCAGGCTCCAGCACCCTCACAAAGGTTTCCCTTCTGTTCCCCTGGCACCTCCTCTGCTCCAGCCTGCCCCCAGTGCCCCTTGTGCTGTCCTTGGCCATCCCTGAGCAGAGCCTGGCTCTGTCCTCCAGCACTGCCCTGCACAGCTTTATCCCCAGCACTGAGGGCAGCCCTCAGGCTCCTCTGCTCCCAGCTCCCAGCCCCAGCTCCCTCAGCCTGTGCTCACAGGGAGATGTTCCACTGCCTGCAGCATTTTGTGCCTCTGTGCTGAGCAATCCCTGAGGTCCTTCTTGACCTGAGGGGCCCAGAACAAATATCCAGAGATGCAACTGTGAAGTCCCCAAGCAGAAGCAATTGCAGTGTCTTGGAGATTCATTGAATGAGTTCCCTTTCTAAAACACAGGATATAAATCTCTCTCCTTCTGTGTCCCTCAGTTGTGAGAAAGGTTTTACTGAGAGCCTAACCCAGATGTGCTTACACCCTGCAAAGATACAACAAGTCTCTGGTTCCTGAAAGGGCCTGGGTTTTATGGAGGTGCTGAGGTGCTCAAAGCTTTTGGTGACTGTCCACAGCTCTAGGAGAAATGTAGGTAACAAGGCCAAGTCACAGAATCACAGAATGGGCTGAGTTGGAAGGGCTCTCCAAAGGTCATCCAGTCCAACCCCCCTGCAGTCAGCAGGGGCAACTTCCACAAGGCTCACAGCCTTGTCCAGCCTCACCTGGGAGCCTCAACCACCTCCCTGGGCAACCTCTTGCAGTGTCCCAGCAGCCTCCTGCTGCAGAACTTGTTGCTCACATCCAATCTCAATCTGCTCTGCTCTCATTCCAAGCCATTGCCCCTGCTCCTGTCCCTGCAGGCCTTTGCCAGCAGTCCCTCTGCAGCCTTCTTGTAGCCCCCTTCAGGTCCTGGCAGGCTGCTCTTAGGGCTGCCTGGAGCCTTCTCTTCTCCAGGCTGAACACCCCCAGCTCCCTCAGCCTGGCCTCCTAGCAGAGCTGCTCCAGCCCCTGATCACCTTGGTGGCCTCCTCTGGAGCCTCTCCATCAGCTCCATGTCCTTGCTGTGCTGAGGGCTCCAGAGCTGGACACAGCCCTGCAGGAGAGGTCTCACAGAGCAGAGCAGAGAGGCAGAATCCTCAATCTCCATCTCTGGCCACACTGCTTTGGATGCAGCCCAGGCTGCCCTTGGCCTTCTGTGCTGCCAGCTCACACTGCTGGCTCCTGTCCAGCTTCTCCCCCACCAGCCCCCCAAGCCCTTCTCTGCAGGGCTGCTCTCAATCTCATCCTCCCCCAGCCTGGACTGATCTCTAGGATTGCCCTGACCCAGGTGCAGGACCTTGCACTTTGCCTTGTTGAACCTCCTGAGGCTCTCCTCAGCCAGCTCTCCAGCCTGGCCAGGTGCCTCTGGATGCCTCCATCCTGTCCTTCAGACTGAGCAACCACAGCACTCAGCTTGGTGTCACCTGCAGACTTGCTGAGGGGGCCTCAGTCTCACTCTCTGTGCCATTGATGAAGATGTTGAACAGCCCTGGTCCCACATTGTGCTGCAACCAGTGCTCAGACATAAACCCCAGAGAGGTCAGTGCTCAGCAATGGGGGAGACTGTAAGAAGCTGCATCTTCATGAGCTCTTGGTCAGCAGGGTACTTCCCACAGCTTTCAGCTCTTCCTGAACCCTTCAGGAGATGCCTCTCCACAGGTAGCTGACAGTCCCAAAGAAATGGGGCAAGTGCTGAGAAGGGGGTGCCCTATGGATGGCTAAGAAGGGGGTGCCCTATGGATGGATGGGAAGGGGGTGCCCTATGGATGGATGAGAAGGGGGTGCCCTATGGGTGGATAAGAAGGGGGTGCCCTATTGATGGATGAGAAGGGGGTGCCCTATGGATGGGATGAGAAGGGGGTGCCCTATGGATGGGATGAGAGGGGGGGTGCCCTATGGATGGGATGAGAAGGGGGGGGCCCTATGGATGGGATGAGAAGGGGGTGCCCTGTGGATGGATGGGAAGGGGGTGCCCTATGGATGGGATGGGAAGGGGGTGCCCTGTGGATGGATGGGAAGGGGGTGCCCTATGGATGGGATGAGAAGGGGGGTGCCCTATGGATGGGATGAGAAGGGGGTGCCCTGTGGATGGATGGGAAGGGGGTGCCCTATGGATGGGTGAGAAGGGGGTGCCCTATGGATGGGATGAGAAGGGGGTGCCCTGTGGATGGATGGGAAGGGGGTGCCCTATGGGTGGGATGGGAAGGGGGTGCCCTGTGGATGGGATAAGAAGGGGGTGCCCTGTGGATGGGATGCCTCTAAGAGAGCTCCTTCAGAAGGCCTGCACAATGATCAATCCCAGTTCCCATGCCTTGCTTTTCACAACCCTCCCCCCTCCTCTTTTGCTTTCCATGATTCTCACAGTCTCTCCTGGTCCTGGAGATGATGACAGATGCTTTTAGCAATCATTCATCTCAGCAAATGTTTCATTTTCCCAATTAGTAGCCTTTAATAACCACACCCCTGTGATTTGCATTGATAATCCTTTTCCCTGGAAGAGTGGGTGTTGCTGCAGGAACATGTCCAAGGGTTGCTCTCCAACCAGTGCCTACTGAAAGGAGCACCATGCCAGTATCTATGATGACTCAAGAACAGACTGAAATCTCTTGTTCTGGGATAAGAGTTCTCAGAGGACTTCCAGTAATAGTGAAGCATCTTCACCAAAGGCAGACAGGCCAGGGGAATTCCTGGTGGCTCCAGGATAAGGAGGACACAGACCTCTTGGAGTGAGTTCAGAGATGATCCAGGGGCTGCAGCACCTCTGCTATGAGGACAGGCTGAGTAAGTTGGTATTGTTCAGCCTGGAGAGCAGAAGGCTTCTAGGGGAACCTCAGAGCTGCCTTCCAATACCTGAAGGGATCCTGCAGGAAGGCTCCAGAGGGATTTTCCATGAGGGTGTCTGGAGACAGGACAAGGGGGAATGGTTTGAAGCTGAGGCAGAGCAGGGTTAGACTGCAGCTGAGGAAGAGGTTCTTCAGGGTGAGGGTTGTGAGAGACTGGCACAGGCTGCCCAGGGAGGCTGTGGCTGCCTCCTCCCTGGGGGGGTTCAAGGTCAGGTTGGATGAGGCCTTGAGCAGCTGAGTCCAGTTGAGAGGTGTCCCTGGGCATGGTGGGGAGGTTGGAGGAGATGAGCTCTGAGATCCCTTCCAGCCTGAGGAGCCATTCTATGACCTGTGTGCCACATAAGCACTCAAGACACTGCACCCCAGCCACCCAGAGCCAGGCTGAGAGTTCAGGTGCTGGCACACAGAGTGATGCCATATCAAGACAAGGCAGGGACAGACAGGTTGTGCCTTTGTGAGTGCTGTCTTGGTACTGTGTTGTGATTGGGCTCAGCTCACCTGGAATCAAAGCCCCTTGGGGTATGTCCTATCAGAGGGGGTTTGTTGTATCCATGCAGCGGTAGCATCGTAGCTGGTGGAGGCTGGTAGCCTAAGGCTTTTATCTGGGAATAGGAGCATCCACCTTAGGACTTGAGTAAACCACCTCTTATGCATGGCCTACTGAAGCTTGGTACTGATCTTTATGTAGACTGCCTGATTCCTTCTGTCCACAGGCAAGCATGGAACATGGGAAGTTCCACCCCTACCCAAGGAGCCGCTTCTGTGTGGTGAGGGCGCTGGAGCCCTGGAGCAGGCTGCCCAGAGAGCTTGTGGAGTCTCCTGCTCTGGGGACTTTCCAAATCCACCTGGATGTGTTCCTGTGTGACCTGCCCTGGGCAGCCCTGCTTTGGAAGGGGGATTGAACTCCATGGCCTTTGGAAGTGCCTTCCAACCCCTACCACACTATGATTCTACGAAGCTAAAAGCTGTTGGGGAAACCTTGTGATCTGAAACTGCTTTCAAGATCATTGAGGGGAAAAAAATGGTTCTCACTTGAAATTTGGAAAAGCCCAAAGTTCAGGGTGGTTTGGTGTTATGTTTTTTCCTTGTATCAAACAAACATCCCTTCAGAGTCCCAGATTCACAGGTTGCACTGGGAAGGAAGGGACCCTCAAAGGCCATCTTGTCCAACCCCCTTGCAGTCATCAGGGACACCTCCACCTGGGTCAGGCTGCCCACATCGAGTCTGATCTTGGATGTTAGAAACATGGAATCCAATCATTAGAGGCATTGATAACCTCATTTCCATGCCCACAAACAAGAGGACACAGTCTCAGGCTGCGCCAGGGGAGGCTTAGGCTGGATGTCAGGAAGAAGTTCTACCCAGAGAGAGTGATTGCCCATTGGGATGTGCTGCCTGGGGAGGTGGTGGAGTCACCAACCCTGGAGGTGTTCAGGAGGAGACTTGATGGGGTGCTTGGTGCCATGGGTTAGTTGTTTAGGTGGTGGTGGATTGGCTGATGGGTTGGACATGATGATCTTGAAGGTCTCTTCCAACCTGGTTTATTCTATTCTATTCTATTCTATTCTATTCTATTCTATTCTATTCTATTCTATTCTATTCTATTTTATTCTATTCTATTCTACTCTACTCTACTCTACTCTACTCTATTCTATTCTATTCTATTCTATTCTATTCTAACAGGGGCTGATTCTGTCCTGGTTTCAGAGGTTAAGGTTTGGAGTGAGAACTCGGAGTGATAGGGCAGAAGTCCTTCTGCTTTGTAAATGAGACTGAGGGAAATGTGTCACTCAGATAACCTTCCCTCCCCCAGTCAGTCACTCAGATAACCTTCCCTCCCCCCAGTCAGTCACTCAGATAACCTTCCCTCCCCCCAGTCAGTCACTCAGATAACCTTCCCTGCCCCCAGTCAGTCACTCAGATAACCTTCCCTCCCCCCAGTCAGTCACTCAGATAACCTTCCCTCCCCCCAGTCAGTCACTCAGATAACCTTCCCTCACCCCAGCCAGCCGCCACAGGGGAGGGCAGACAAACCCACAAACACTGTTTGACCTTCATTTGTACCTGCAAACCAAGTCCCTCTTGTCTTCTCCCTGTGCACCTTTCCCCCTTGCCCTCCAGTAGAACAGGGATGGAATTCAGTGAAATACATAGAACAGAATAGAATAAACCAGGTTGGAAGAGCCCTTCAAGATCATGGTGTCCAACCCATCAACCAATCCAACACCACCTAAACAACTAATCCTTGGTCCCATTTTCACCTTGGTTTTGATCAGCTGTGGTCACTGCTGTCAGTAACATGTCTGGAGGGTGGCAGGGGTCACCTTTTCTTGCTGGGTCAGGGTGGGATTTTCTGTGCAAGCATTTGTCACATACTTTACCTGGAGTTAAACCCCGAGGCCGCTGCTGCCGCCGCTGCTGCCAGAGCCGCTGAGGAGCTGCCACCAAAACCTTTCCATTCTTTCATTTCCACAGTGACTGCGTCATTAACTTGTGTGTCTCCTGGTGTCTCAAGAGGTGTGCACTGCTCTACTTACCTGAGGTCTGCACTACAGGTGGTCTGCAGCTGATGAGGCAGCCTGTAACCTGAGATCATTGCCGCTGATGCGAGTGGAAAGACATCCACTGGGCAAAAAGGCCCAGGGGTAGCAGCCACGGGGGATAAAATGTTCTGCATGTAAAAGTACAGGAGAAAAGAGAAGGAAAAGAGATGGAAGGGGGGAGAATAATTCAATGAAAAAAAGAGACTAAAGAGAAATGAGGAAAGAGAAAAGAGAAAGGAAAAAAGAGAAAGGAGAAAGGAGAAAAGAGATAAGAGAAGAAACAAAAGAGAAAAAAGAATGAAATGGGAAACATCCAGTCTGAATCTCCCCATTTCTGGTTTTAGTTCCATTCTCCCCAGTCCTATCCCTCCCTGACACCCTCAAAAGTCCCTCCCCAGCTTTCTTGGAGCCCCCTGCAGCTCCTGGAAGGCCACAATGAGGTCTCCTGGGAGCCTTCTCCTCTCCAGCCTGCACAACCCCAACTCTCTCAGGCTGTCTCCAGAGCAGAGCAGCTCCAGCCCTCTGCTCCTCCTCGTGGCCCTTCTCTGGACACCTTCCAGCACTTCCTCTGTCCTTTCCCCTTTCCCCTTTCCCCTTTCCCCTTTCCCCTTCCCTTCCCAAACCTTCCCTTCCCAAACCTTCCCTTCCCAAACCATCCCATCCCATCCCATCCCATCCCATCCCATCCCATCCCATCCCATCCCATCCCATCCCATCCCATCCCATCCCATCCCATCCCATCCCATCCCATCCCATCCCAAATGGTCTCACACTTGAAAGTGTCTGGTTTCCTGACCTGGGTTATGTCAAGGCACTGCCTGGCCAGGGACTTGTTTCCCTTATCTGTGGAAGGAGGATAAAATTCCTTTCTGCTGTGCTTTGCAGCTTGTGGCCAGCATGATGGGGGGTGGGGGGGTGGGGTGTGGAACAACAGAGGATGAATGACTTGGAACAAGAGTATCTGAAGGGCAGGAAAGCAGCAGCACTTGGGGGACTATTTCCTTCCTAAAGATGGCTGATACCAGAACAAAGAGAGGCTGCCTCCTGAAACCATGAGTACCCTGTGGGAGAGCATCCATCCGCTGCCCCATGCTGGAAAAACAAGTTTCCTCCCTCTGCAATTGCTTTCAGCTCTCTGTGGTGCAGCCAAATGTCCTGGACCCTTCTGAGATCCCCACAGAGCAAAGCAGCTGCAAGCAAGTCGCCTTGAGGGCTGCTGAGGCTGCCTTGAGGCTCTGTGTGTCCAGAGCAGGGCCAGGAGGATGAGCAGAGGGCTGGAGCTGCTCTGCTGTGAGCACAGACTGAAGGAGTTGGGGCTGTTCAGTCTGGAGAAGAGAAGGCTCCCAGGTGACCTCATTGTGGCCTTCCAGGATCTGCAGGGGGCTCCAAGAAGGCTGGGGAGGGACTGCTCAGGATCTCAGGCAGTGATAGGACTAGGGGGAATGGAATGAAGCTGGAGGTGGGGAGATTCAGGCTGGAGGGGAGGAGGAAGTTCTTCCCCATGAGAGTGGTGAAGCCCTGGAATGGGTTGTCCAGGGAGGTGGTTGGGGCCCTGTCCCTGGAGGTGTTTAAGGCCAGGCTGGCTGAGGCTCTGGGCAGCCTGATCTAGTGTGGGGTGTCCCTGCCCATGGCAGGGGGGTTGGAACTGGATGATCCTTGTGGTCCCTTCCAACCCTGACTGATACTATGATACTATACTATGAGTTTAGCAACAATTAGGCTGATTAGCAGCTTTGAGAAGAGTGCTTCCAGTCTTCCCCACGATGGCTGGAGCTGGCTTGGACTGCTGCTTTCGGTGTGTGGGGTGCAGTTAGCAGGTCACTGCTGAGCCTCTGGAGCACAGGTTTTCCCTTTTCTTCCTTTTCTCTCTCTCTGGAAACTTTCAAAGTCAGCAGATCAATGGGGTTTAGGCTCTGGTTAGTCTTTCTCTTATTCACCCATCAGCATCGACTGAAGCAGTTGGGTGTGACTTCCATTTTTGACCTTGGTGTTGATGTTGGTTCAGCTCATCCATCCCACCCCCCACCCCCCCCTGCACTGTGAGCTTCAGGCTATACTTAAATTAAAAAACACTTAAAGAATCCAGAGAGAGTGGAGAGCAGCCAGGCAGAGAGGGACCTGGGGGTGCTGGTTGGTAGTAGGCTCAACATCAGCCAGCAGTGCGCCCAGGTGGCCAAGAAGGCCAAAGGCACCCTGGGTCTGTATCAAGCACAGTGTGTCCAGCAGGAGTAGGGAAGTGATCAGCACTGGTGAGGCTGGATGTTAGGAAGAAGTTCTTCACAGAAAGAGTGATTGGCCCTTGGGATGTGCTGCCCAGGGAGGTGGTGGAGTCACCATCCCTGGAGGTGTTTAGGAAGAGACTGGATGGAGGGCTTGGTGCCATGGGTTAGTTGAGTCGATGGTGTTGGGTGATAGGTTGGACTCAATGATCTCAAAGGTCTCTTCCAACCTGGTTAACTCTACTCTACTCTAAGTGGAGGGAGATGGTCACTCTGCCACCAGTCCTTGAGGCAGGGAACAGCCAGGGGCTCCCAGGTGAAAAACCACATCCACATCTGTGGGAGCTGTAGGGAGAACAAATGGAAGAGCCAGCTTGGAGGGGATCTGTGGGGAGCAACCTGCTGGGAGAAGTCTTTCATGCACGGCTGGGGAGTACCTACAACTCTGGTGCTGAATCATCTCAGTCTCAACAGGTTTCTGCTGGGTTTGATAGAAACCTGACAGCAATCCAAGGAACTTTGCAAGGAAAGGAGGCTGGGGGGCTGGGGGGGAGCTTGGGGTGTGTTTTTTTTTTCTCAGGGTGACACAATGAAATAAAAAGAGGGATCCTGTTTTGCAGAAGAAGAAGCAAAATCCTTGAGGATTGGCTACCACTCTCCTCTCTCCTCAGGATGCTGCATTGTTTTGCACAACGAACACTGAAGTTTTCCAAAGTGGATTCTGCTCTTGCCTGCCCATGCCTCACTCCACGTGTCCAGTGCCCCTGTTAAATCACACAGGCGCCTTGGATCCCCAACTCCACACGTGCAGCACGTGCAAAAATGTGTGTTTGGGTTCCAAAAGGTGGTCCAGTGAGGTCCTGACTGTAACACAGCTCTGGAAGACAGAACACCAGCTTCAGGCAGCTGAATAAAAAACCTTCACTAGGGATGTCCTGAGAAAAGAAGGCTGAGAGGGGATCTGATCAATGTCTATCAATAGCTGAGGGCTGGGGGTCAGGATGAAGGGACCAGGCTCTGTTTGGCATTGCCCAGTGATGGGACAAGGAACAACAGGAGCAAGCTGGAACCCAGGAGGTTTCACCTCAACACAAGGAGACACTTCTGTAGGGTGAGGGTGCTGGAGTCCTGGAGCAGGCTGCCCAGAGAGGTTGTGGAGTCTCCTGCTCTGGAGACTTTCCAACCCCACCTGAATGTGTGTTCATAGAATCACAGAATCAATACAGTTGGAAAAGACCTCAAAGATCATCAAGTCCAACCTGCAACCCAAGATCTCATGACCACTAAACCATGGCTTCCAGTGCCAGTGTTGCTGGGTGACCTGCCCTGGGTGCCCCTGCTCTGGCAGGGGGGCTGGGCTGGATGATCTCTGCAGGTCCCTTCCCACCCCTACCATTCTGTGAACCTGTGAATGTCTCAGTTTCATCCCTGGGGATGGCTAAACAACAACCTGCAAGCAAAGTCTAGGCCCTGACTTTTTCACAAGTCCTTTAAGACTGCAAGACTGAGTAATCAGGCCAGGTGGTTTAGCAGTACTGATGTATGGAGCAGGGAAGGATGAAGATCTGGGCTGGCTCTAGCAGGTTTTTACTCAGCTGCTGCTGTACCGTGCAAGCACATCTGTGTCTTGCTCCCTCACATCAGGCTGGGAAGAAAAGCCACCCCCAAGCAGCTAGAAAGTGCCTGCCACCAGTTTGTGCAAACAGCTGGTGGGGAGAAGCCCTGCAAAGAGGGAACTTGCCGTGGAGCATGCATGTGATGCTGTGAGGCTGCGTGTCTTCACCCAGGGCAGGAACAAATCGCTGCCCCCACCCTGCACGCAATGACATCTCCTGAGCTCGGCATGAAAGGGCAGGTGGGAAATGGATCTGAGTACAAAGTTTAAACAAAGAGCTGCCAAGTAATAATTAACCCAGCCTCTCATTTGTTGTGATTAGACCCAAGGTAAGGTCAGTTTCTTTTAATGCTGCTCAAAGAACGTGCTCATTTGAGAACAGGTATGACCAGTTGCGCAGGGGTTTCAAAAGGCACAGTGTTCTCCTCCTAGCTTAGTGATGCGCTCCACACTCCTCATTACTGCTGGTTTTGACCCAATTATTGATATCACAGCCAAGGTGTCGTGCTAAGAGCCAAGTCATGCTCAGGTTATGACCCAGGACTTTCACCTCTAACTTCCCCTATAAGGTTTAGCTAAGGATCTTGTTAGCTTCTGTGATGACACACTGCACAACAAGATTTATTACTGGGGTTTAAACGCAAGGACTCTGAGGTTGCATTAATGTGGGAAGCTTTTTAATCCCAGAGCGGCTCAGGTTGGAAGTGACCTCAGAGCTCATCACCTCCAACCTCCCCACCATGCCCAGGGACACCTCTCAGCTAGACTCAGCTGCTCAAGGCCTTATCCAACCCAACCTTGAACACCCCAGGCAGGAGGCATCCACAATCTCCCTGGCAGCCTGTGCCAGAGACTCCCCACCCTTGTACTGAAGAACTTCTTCCTCAGATCCAGTCTAATCCTGCTCTGCCTCAGCTTCAAACCATTCCCCCTTGGCCTGTCTCTAGATACCCTCATGGAAAGTCCCTCTGCAGTTTTCCTGTAGGCTCCCTTCAGGTATTTGAAGGCAGCTTTGGTGTGTCCCCGGAGTCTTCTCCTCTTCAGGCTGAGCAACCCCAGCTCTCTCAGCCTGTCCTCATAGCAGAGGTGCTCCAGCCCCTGGATCATCTTTGTGGCCTCCTCTGGACTCGCTTTTTGTGTGCAGGTGGTCAGCCAGAAGTTTGTAGCAACCAGTAAGCCAGGCCTAAGGATGGAGAAATTCATTTGCTATATTCTGAAACCCATCTTCCATTGGAAATAGTTTTTGCTCTAAGGCTGAGAGCCCTGGGGCTGTTCAGTCTGGTGAGGAGAAGACTGAGAGGGGATCTGATCAATGTCTATCAATAGCTGAGGGCTGGGGGGCAGGAGGGAGGGGACAGGGACAGGCTCTGCTCAGCTGCACCCTGGGATAGGACAAGGAGCAATGGATATAAACTCCAGCACAGGAGGTTCCAGCTCAACATGAGGAGGAACTTCTGCCCTGTGAGGGTCCCAGAGCCCTGGAGCAGGCTGCCCAGAGAGGTTGTGGAGTCTCCTTCTCTGGAGCCTTCCCAGCCCTGCCTGGATGTGTTCCTGGGTGCCCTGTGCTGGATTCTATGGTCCTGCTCTGGCAGGGGGGGTTGGACTTAATGATCTCCAGAGGTTCCTTCCAACCCCTAGCATTCTGTGATGCTGTGATCCTAGCCTGAATGGTGTTTTGAGAGCAGGCTGTGGAGGCTTAGACATGCCCAGCTCTGCCTCTCTGTTGATGCTGCTCCACGTTACTGGGTAGCCTGTGTCTGGTGATGAGCTTCTGCCCTGGCACCCCAGTGCCTTCTCTGCCTAGTTCCTCCCAGGGCACTGCAGACCACCTCCTACTGAAGCCTTCTTGTCAGATTTTTGAGATAGAGGTAATCACAGCATCACAGAATTAACCAGGTTGGAAGAGACCTCCAAGATCATCATGTGCAGCTGATCACCCAGCCCTAACTAATCAGCAGGACCATGACACTAAGTGCCTCATCCAACCTCTTCTTAAACACCTCCAGGCACTTCGACCCCTCCCTGGGCAGCACATCCCAATGGCCAATCTCTCTTGCTGGGAAGAGCTTCTTTCTAAGATCAAGGCTAAGCTTGAGACTGTGTCCTCTTGTTCTGGTGCTGGGTGCCTGGGAGAAGAGACCCAACTCCCACCTGGCTACAACCTCCCTTCAGGGAGTTGGAGAGAGCAAGAAGGTCTCCCCTGAGCCTCCTCTTCTCCAGGCTAAGCAACCCCAACTCCCTCAGCCTCTCCTCCCAGGGCTGTGCTCCAGACCCTCTTGCAAAGTCATTGTTTGCTTTTCTTACAGTTGCGCCTAGAAACCCCGAAGGAAAGGATTTGATTTAATGAGGTGTTTTGCAAGCAATCACAAGAAAGAGTTCCTGCCTGAGAGCTCTCGCAGCGCGCTGCTCGGCGGGGCTGGAAGTGACAGATGGAGCAGATAAAGCGCAGGGTGGGAGCGGACCGGGGAGGCTGAAGAGCTGTAAAGCAAACAGGCTGCGCGGCAGCTCCCTGCTTGCCTGGCCCAGGGGAGTGGTGCCTGAGCACCGCGGCACAGAAAGGTTTTGAGGAAGGATTTAGAGGAGGGTTAAGGCATCATCTCCGTGGGTTTTGGCAAGGGCTGGCTTCCGCTGCTAGCTGCTGCAGCAGAGGAAAGGTTTGAGACTGCTGCCGTGGTGGGGTTGAAGCTACCCACCCCCCCCGCCACCCCAACATGAAATTGCTCCGTTGGAAAGCAGCTGCAACTCTCTTTACAAGCAGACTAAACTCTAGACCTATGAAACGCAGCGAGTGTGTACAAAATACACGATATTTGCATGGGTATGCAATTTATAGACAACACAAGAACCCCCCTGGACAACAGTTACCAACAGCCTCCCCCTCTGGACTCCCTTCCCTCCCCACTTGTACAAGGGAAAAGAGAGAGAGAAGGGCAGAGAGCAGCTTGTTAGGACCCAGCCACAAGAAGAACGCAGCCAAGGACAGCAATGCAGCAGAAGCAGCGAGAGTGAGGAAGCCAAGAAGGAGAAAAAGTGAGTCCATACAACTGACCTCCTGTTAGGTACCAGAGCACTGGGATTCTTTACACCTCACCACCATTATTATGGTTTTCTTTTGCATCCACTGGTGGTTTATTTACACTCTACCACTTTTCTACTCGAGCTCTGTGGAAAATCCCCTCGGCGTCAGCCCAAAGCTGCCGCAGCTGCTTAGCACTGAAAGCAGCAGGGCTGCTTAAGAAGCTGCCCTAGGTGACCACCCCTCACCTCACTGAATGAATTGCTCTTTCAGCCTGTGCTGAAAGACGATTTTGCTGGTTGACTCAAGCCTCTTTGACAGCTACAAACTGGCAACCAGCTCCAGTCCTCCTCTCCTGTGAGCACATGTCATTGTGTCCTCTCTTTGTTGTTTATCCTGGGGTTGACTGTGCTCCAGCAGGGCTGGAGTCCAGAAAGCAGGGCTGTGTGTTGAAATGTTAATTGCACAAGAGCCCTCATCAGAGAGACTTACAGGAAAAGTGAGGAGATTTGTTATAATCTCCTATGGCTTTGCAGCATATTTGGAATGAAAAATAGATTTGAAGAACCCCAAACATTTTGTGAAACAGAAAACTACCACTGTGGTTCACACACACACACACACACACAACCCTCGAGGCTTCTCTGCTGGGGGTTGAACCACCTCCAATACTGTGTCCAGTTCTAGTATCCCCAGCAGAAGAAGGACACAGAGCTGTTGGAGTGAGTCCAGAGGAGGCCACAAAGATGATCTGAGGGCTGGAGCAGCTCTGCTGTGAGCACAGGCTGAGGGAGCTGGGGCTGTGCAGCCTGGGGAAGAGAAGGCTCCAGGGGGAACCTCAGAGCTGCCTGCCAGGACCTGAAGGGATCCTGCAGGAAGGCTGCAGAGGGACTTTCCATGAGGGTGTCCAGAGGCAGGCCAAGGGGGAATGGTTTGAAGCTGAGGCAGAGGAGGGTTAGAGTGGAGCTGAGGAAAAGTTCTTCAGGATGAAGCTGGTGAGACTTCGGCAGAGTCTGCCTCGGGGAGATTGTGGCTGCCTCCTCCCTGGGGGTGTTCAAGGTCGGGTTGGATGAGGCCTTGAGCAGCTGAGTCGAGTTGAGAGGTGTCCCTGCCCCTGGTGGGGAGGTTGGAGTAGATGATCTCTGAGGTGCCTTCCAACCTGAGCCATTCTGGGATTCTCTGAACAAGTTTCTGTCTTTGCCACTTGTATGGTTTCAGTGCAATTGTCTCAGTTCCTGAGAGAGAACAGAGAACAGAATTAACCAGGTTGGAAAAGACCTTTGAGGTCATCAAGTCCAACCTATCACCCAACACCTCCTGACAACTAAACCATGGCACCAAGTGCCTCAGCCAGGCTCTTCCTAAACACCTGCAGGGATGGTGACTCCAATGGGCAGCACATCCCAATGGCCAATCTCTCTTGCTGGGAAGAACTTCTTCCAGCCTAAACCTCCCCTGGCACAGCTTGAGACTATGTCCTCTTGTTCTGGTGCTGGGTGCCTGGGAGAAGAGCCCAACCCCCAGCTGGCTACAGCCTCCCTTCAGGGAGTTGTGGACAGCAAGAAGGGAGCACACCTCTGCCCTGTGGAGCTGGGGGCTCATCTCCAGTCTGCATTGTAAGTTATTTAAGTGCTAATAACACCATATTGTTATTCCTGTTACCTGAGCTCTGTTGCACTAAAATGAACAGCTAGAATTTACATGAAGTCAAACTCCTAAGACTGTTACAACTAAGCTCCTCCAAGCTGCTAGCTGTGCCTACCCTAGCTGCAAATCCTTTCTCCAGCTCCATGCCCCTCCTCCACGGGCTCTCCAGGGTCCTGGGACGCTACTCTAGGATTCTTCCACTGGCCCCACACTCCTGGCAGGAGCCTCCCTCTCCCCCCCAGCCATGAGCTGTCACTGACCTAGCCTCCTTTAACCACACATTAAAATGCAGGCCGGGATTGCTGCTCGGGCTCCCTCTGCTTTTAGCACAGTAAGCAGCCAAGCACGATGCCGGTCAAGCTTCCAAGCAGCTGAGTCAAAAAACTTGCATGCAAATCCCTCCTCTCCCTCCTTTATTTACATCTGATCTGTTCCTTGTACATTTTGCCATGCAGTTCCCTGGGCTCAGCTTCAGTCATCAATCTGCAGCACGCTTGTCAAGTGATCAATGGCTTAACCCATACAAGGTGCACACGTGCTAGCTCCCAGCACTGTCTGCACCACTTCTTCACGCCAGAAGCCTTCACAGGCTTTGTTCAGGCATATTCTGGCTTTCATGTCCTCACTGAAAGTCACATACAGACCCATGGGTGGGCTATAAATACCCTCCTCAGTCGCTCCTCCCTGCCTCCTTATCCAGCCGAGCTCTCAAGCGCCCCAGCACTTCACTTCCACGGTGCCAGTAATTAAGTCTCCTGTATTTTCCAGGCCCCAGCTCCATTGTTTTCACTGACACCTGTAAAGTCTTATTGCAGGAAACAGGAAAGCTAACCACAATCTGTATTTATTTACATCCCCACGAAGTAAAACTCAGCTAGAGCTGTTAAAGCACCTGGCACAGGGTGAGAAACATGATTAGAATATCACAGAGTCAGTCAAAACACCAGCTGCTTTCTCTCCTCTATCTCTTCCATCAGCTACATATCATCCCCTGTGTACTGAGGAGATGCAGTGAAGATTAAAACTCATCCCAAACCGTATCTGTTATGCAATCACATCTTCACCTTGCTCCTCTAGCTAAGCATCTCTTGTACAATCTTTGGAGAGACCCTAGGGGGAATAAGTAAACAAGTAACTGCTAAAAAGAAGCCTTCATGTCTTCTTCATCTATCATGAAGCCCTGACTGCTTCACCCATGGCATGGTTCTGTCCCTTCCATGGCTCAGAAATGACTTCCATGTAATACTGTGAAGCCCAGCCAGCATGGGTTTAGGAAGGACAGGTCCTGCCTCACCAACCTGATCTCCTTCTATGCCCAGGTGACTGCCTGGTGGATGTGGGGCAGGCTGTGGATGGAGTCTACCTGGACTTCAGCAAGGCCTTTGACACTGTCCCCCATGGCAGACTCCTGGCCAAGCTGTCAGCCCCTGGCTGGGACAGCAGCTCTCTGAGCTGGGTGAGGAACTGGCTGGAGGCTGAGCCCAGAGAGTGGTGGTGAATGGTGCCACAGCCAGCTGGCAGCCAGGCACCAGTGGTGTGCCCCAGGGATCAGTGCTGGGCCCTGTGCTCTTTAACATCTTTGTTGATGATCTGGAGGAGGGCATTAAGTCCAGCATCAGTAAATTTGGGGATGACAGCAAGCTGGGGGCAGGAGTTGATCTGCTGGAGGGTGGAGAGGCTCTGCAGAGGGACCTCGACAGGCTGGACAGATGGGCAGAGGCCAAGGGCAGGAGACTGAACACATTCAAGTGCCAGGTTCTGCACATTGGCCACAGCAACCCCAGGCAGTGCTACAGGCTGGGGTCAGAGTGGCTGAAAGCAGCCAGGCAGAGAGGGACCTGGGGGTGCTGGTTGATGGTAGGCTGAACATGAGCCTGCAGTGTGCCCAGGCAGCCAAGAGGGCCAATGGCATCCTGGCCTGCATCAGGAACAGTGTGGCCAGCAGGAGCAGGGAGGTCATTCTGCCCTGTGCTCAGCACTGGTTAGGCCACACCTTGAGTCCTGTGTCCAGTTCTGGGCTCCTCAGTTTAGGAAGGAGGTTGACTTGTTGTAACAAGTCCAGAGAAGGGCAACAAAGTTGGTGAGGGGTTTGGAACACAGCCCTGTGAGGAGAGGCTGAGGGAGCTGGGGTTGCTTAGCCTGGAGAAGAGGAGGCTCAGGGGGGACCTCATTGCTCTCTACAACTACCTGAAGGGAGGTTGTAGCCAGGCGGGGGTTGGTCTCTTCTCCCAGGCAGCCAGCCCCAGAACAAGAGGACACAGTCTCAGGCTGTGCCAGGCGAGGTTTAGGCTGGATGTTAGGAAGAAGTTCTACACAGAGAGAGTGATTGCCCATTGGGATGGGCTGCCTGGGGAGGTGGTGGAGTCCCCATCCCTGGAGGTTTTCAGGAGGAGACTTGATGGGGTGCTTGGTGCCATGGGTCAGTTGTTTAGGTGGTGTTGGATTGGTTGATGGGTTGGACACAATGATCTTGAAGGTCTCTTCCAACCTGGTCCATTCCATTCCATTCCATTCCATTCCATTCCATTCCATTCCATTCCATTCCATTCCATTCCATTCCATTCCACTCTACTCTACTCTACTCTACTCTACTCTACTCTACTCTACTCTACTCTACTCCTATTCTATTCTATTCCATTCCATTCCATTCTATTCTACTGTACTTCTACTCTATTCTACTCTATTCTACTCTATTCTATTCTATTCTATTCTATCTGTACCATTTCCCATCGAGCTGAAAACCCCAAGAGTGCATGGTCCAAAGAAGACCTGAAGTCGTTCCTGCTATCTGCATTGTCTGACAGGCAGCACAACGAACCCAGAACAACATTTTCAAAGGTCAGTAGAGATGTGGAATGCAGAATTAAATGCTGATTAGTCAGGCTAGGACTGGTAGCTGGTGCAAGAGCAAGGTAACCACCTGGGTGCTGTAAATCATTACTGCCCATGTGAATTTACCATCCATGAAAGACAGCCAAGAGAGGCAAAGTCCTGGGCCATGTTCACCTGTGTGGATGACAAAGGACACCCCAACATTATTCCAGAAGGGCAGGCACTGCCTGCTGCCCAGCTAACAGCTTGGGGGTGTAGCTCCACAGGCAGCCTGACAGCTGCACCTAGAACATCTTCAGCCAGCCAAGCTGTTCCTGCTGATCCCATCCGGATTTACATCAGACTGCGTTTTGGTCACTGCAGGTTCAGAAAGAGAGGGAAGATGTGGCAGTGCTACAGTTGGAACTTCAGCCCACAGGGAGGCTCTCAGGGAGGCTCTGACTGAAACCTTCACTTCAGTCTGCAGAGGGCAGGAGGCTAGAAAAAGAACTCCCCAGGTTCACATTCACACCAACAGGACTGCAAATAGAAATGCTGTCCTGTGCCAGAAGGTAGGCCTGAAAAACATGGATGCAATCCATCCCAATCCAGTGGAGAAAGGCTGCTTCTTTTTTTCACTGTGGGGGTGCTGGGAGCAGGCTGCCCAGAGAGGTTGTGGCGTCTCCTCCTCTCAACACTATCCAAACCCATCTGGATGTGTTCCTGGGTGACCTGCCTTGCCTGCTCTTGCCTGCTCTTGCCTGCCCATGCCTCACTCCACCTGTCCAGTGCCCCTGTTAAATCACACAGGCGCCTTGGATCCCCAACTCCACACGTGCAGCACGTGCAAAAATGTGTGTTTGGGTTCCAAAAGGTGGTCCAGTGAGGTCCTGACTGTAACACAGCTCTGGAAGACAGAACACCAGCTTCAGCAGCTGAATAAAAAACCTTCACTAGGGATGTCCTGAGAAAAGAAGGCTGAGAGGGGATCTGATCAATGTCTATCAATAGCTGAGGGCTGGGGGTCAGGATGAAGGAGCCAGGCTCTGTTTGGTGGTGCCCAGTCATGGGACAAGGAACAACAGGAGCAAGCTGGAACCCAGGAGGTTTCATCTCAACACAAGGAGACACTTCTGTAGGGTGAGGGTGCTGGAGTCCTGGAGCAGGCTGCCCAGAGAGGTTGTGGAGTCTCCTGCTCTGGAGACTTTCCAACCCCACCTGAATGTGTTCATAGAATCACAGAATCAATACAGTTGGAAAAGACCTCAAAGATCATCAAGTCCAACCTGCAACCCAAGATCTCATGACCACTAAACCATGGCTTCCAGTGCCAGTGTTGCTGGGTGACCTGCCCTGGGTGCCCCTGCTCTGGCAGGGGGGCTGGGCTGGATGATCTCTGCAGGTCCCTTCCCACCCCTACCATTCTGTGAACCTGTGAATGTCTCAGTTTCATCCCTGGGGATGGCTAAACAACAACCTGCAAGCAAAGTCTAGGCCCTGACTTTCTCACAAGTCCTTTAAGACTCCAAGACTGAGTAATCAGGCCAGGTGGTTTAGCAGTACTGATGTATGGAGCAGGGAAGGATGAAGATCTGGGCTGGCTCTAGCAGGTTTTTACTCAGCCGCTGCTGTACCGTGCAAGCACATCTGTGTCTTGCTCCCTCACATCAGGCTGGGAAGAAAAGCCACCCCCAAGCAGGTAGAAAGTGCCTGCCACCAGTTTGTGCAAACAGCTGGTGGGGAGAGCCCTGCAAAGAGGGAACTTGCTGTGGAGCATGCATGTGATGCTGTGAGGCTGCGTGTCTTCACCCAGGGCAGGAACAAATCGCTGCCCCCACCCTGCACGCAATGACATCTGCATCTTGCTCCCTCACATCAGTTCTGTGATCCTGTGGGTGCCACACTAAGCTTAGATTAACACATCAGTTGGCTGTGACATTTAAAACCCAGGTATTTGTGAGATACTGGATGCATCCAGCCATGCATCCTCTCATTATTTCTTTTGTTAGTAACAATTTCCTCTGCAGTGGAATTTATCTGCGGCACCCGACCTGAAAGTGCTTTCCAGACTGGCTGATCATTGCCTGCCAGTCTCACAGTATCACCAAGGTTGGAAGAGACCTCAAGGATCATCGAGTCCAACCTGTCTCCACAGACCTCACGACTAGACCATGGCACCAAGTGCCACATCCAATCCCCTCCTGAACACCTCCAGGGATGGGGACTCCACCACCTCCCCGGGCAGCACATCCCAATGACGAACGACTCGCTCGGTGAAGAACTTTCTCCTCACCTCCAGCCTAAACCTCCCCTGGCTCAGCTTGAGACTGTGTCCTCTTGTTCTGGTGCTGGGTGCCTGGGAGCAGAGACCAACCCCTTCCTGGCTACAACCCCTTCCTGGCTACAACCACCTTTCAGGTAGCTGTAGAGGGCAAGAAGGTCTCCCCTGAGCCTCCTCTTCTCCAGGCTAAGCAACCCCAGCTCCCTCAGCCTCTCCTCCCAGGGCTGTGCTCAAGGCCTCTCCCCAGCCTTGTTGCCCTTCTCTGGACACCTTCAAGTCTCTCAATGTCCTTCTTAAACTGAGGGGCCCAGAACTGGACACAGGACTCAAGGTGTGGCCTAACCAATGCAGAGTCCAGGGGCACAATGACCTCCCTGCTCCTGCTGACCACACTGTTCCTGATGCAGGCCAGGATGTCCTTGGCCTTCTTGGCCTCCTGGGCACACTGCTGGCTCATGTTTAGGCAGCTGTCAATCAGCACCCCCAGGTCCCTCTCTGTTTGGCAGCTCTCAGCCACTCTGCCCCCAGCCTGTAGCTCTGCCTGGGGTTGCTGTGGCCAAAGTGCAGCCCCTGGCACTTGGACTTGTTGAATGCCATCCTGTTGGCCTCTGCCCATCTGTCCAGTGGGTCGAGGTCCCTCTGCAGAGCCCTTCAGCCCTCTAACTGACCAACATCTGCCCCCAGCTTGGTGTCCTCTGCAAACTTGCTGATGACTGACTCAATCCCCTCATCCATATCATCAATGAAGATGTCAAAGAGCACAGGGCCCAGCAGTGATCCCTGGGGCACACCACTGGTGCCTGGCTGCCAGCTGGCTGTGGCACCATTCACCACCACTCTCTGGACTCAGCCTCCAGCCAGTTCCTAACCCAGCTCAGAGAGCTGCTGTCCAAGCCAGGGGCTGACAGCTTGGCCAGCAGTTTGCTGTGGGGGATGGTGTCCAAGGCCTTGCTGCAGTCCAGGCAGACCACATCCACAGCCTGCCCCACATCCACCAGGCAGTCATCTGGGCATGGAAGGAGATCAGGTTGGAGAGTGCCCAGCATAGAAAGCTGCTGTATTTTCTCTCCATATGGTGATGACAAAAGAATGCTTGCAGACACTGCTCAGGAAGTCACTAAACCAACAAAGCCTTGATGGAAATCAACATTGGAGTGCAAGAAAACTCTGCAGGCCTGCATGCTCCCAGCCCTCTCAAGGGGCTGAGGAACTCGATTCATTTCTTGTCTGGCTGTTTGACTTTCCCTCTCAGTTCAGCTACACCTCTGCAAAACCCAAGATTCCCCTCTCCTCTTTTTAATTTTTAATTTGTTTTAAGCCAGTTAAGAACCTGATAAATATCTGTCAACAAGCAGTTCATCAAATAGCAGTGTGGGGCTTTGCTACATCAAAGGGCAGGAGATCATAGAAGAGGCAATTGTCTAAGAGGCAGCCAGGTTTTCCTGGGAGCTCAAGAATCAGTTTGGGTTTGGGTTTGTTTTTTTCTCAGGTGCTGGGCACCCACCTCTGTAGGGCAAACTTTCAGAAGTGCTCAAAGCCACACATGCTGACATCTCCAAGAGTGCTGGTAGCTGTTTTGGCTCTCCAAAAGAAGCCAAGCTCTTAGAAAAAGAAAAAGGATAAAGAAAAGAGGCCTGTCCCCTTTGAAATATTCTTGCTAAAGGACGTTGCAGTCTGCCTCAGTTCTTGTTTTGACTCCTAGATCTATCTGTAGATCTCTACACAGTAATCTCACTGCAAGCCAGATCTTTGTTAAAGGCAAAACAAAGGGGGTGGCTGTGGAGCAAACCTCATTGTGCTGTGTTTGAAATGGCTTCCTAAGCAGCCTTTGCATGCAATGCTTCATCCTTTGTTCCTGGAAGCTTTCCATCCTAAGCACACGTCCTTTGCCCATTTCATCTGTTACACAGAGTCACAGGATGTGAGGGGCTGGAAGGGACCTGGAGAGCTCATCCAGCCCAACCCCCCTGCCAGAGCAGGAGCACCTAGAGCAGGTCACACAGGAACACATCCAGGTGGGTCTTGAGTATCTCCAGAGAAGGAGACTCCACAGCCCCCCTGGGCAGCCTGCTCCAGGGTTTCCTCACAGTGAAAAAAATTCTTCCTCCTGTTCCCATGGCACTTCCTCTGCCTCAGCTTCCACCACTGCCCCTTGGGCTGGCATTGGGCATCCCCCAGCAGAGCCTGGCTCCAGCCTCTGGGCACTGCCCCTGCACAACAGCAATGAGGTCACCCTCAGGCTGCTCCTCTGCAAGCTCCAGAGCCCTCAGCTCCCTCAGGCTCTCCTCATGAGGAAGATCTTCCACTGCCTTCACCATTTTTGTGGCTCTGTGCTGGACTCTCTCAGGCAGTTCCCTGAGGTCCTTCTTGAGCTGAAGGGCCCAGAACTGGGCACAATACTCCAGATGTGGCATCACATGGTAGAGTAGAGGGGGAGAAGAACCTCTCTGGACTACTGATCATAGCCCTTCTAATCCAGCCCAGGGTGCCATTGGCCTTCTTGGCCACAAGCACATTGCTGGCTCATGGTTGACTTTCCATCTACTAGGACCCCTGGGCCCTTTACCCCTTCACATTCATAAAGGTAGGCATTTTATGCTGCTCCCTTTACACATCCATCTCTTCCTAAGATATTGCCTATTTCCCCCACTACAGCTCCTGTGATTCTTACTGAACAGAATTCTCCTGAATGTCCCAAATGGAACTCATGTGTCAATCAGACTGTTCTGCTGGGTTTTGGAGTCACACAACTACATTTCACTGGTGAAGAGAACACAGAGGACAGCCCCAGCAAAGGCTGCTGGCTGCTGTGGTTATCACTGAGAAAACTTAAGACACTGGAATGAAAATGTTGTGTAAGAAGAAGGTTGAGTGGAAGATGCTAAGCTTGCAGAGACACATTCAGCTGGATGAAAAGAGAAGGGGAATGACTGACAAGAAATGGCTTTGAGTACATGGAGGCAGAGGATCTAGCTGAGCACAGACTGCACTTGGGTAAATATTATGCTGCCACAAAACCAAAATAAACCCAAACAAACCCAAACACATCAATGAGAGAGGCTGACATCACTCTTGGATGTGTGAGTGAGAGCACAGCCTGACAGGCACACGAAACATCTGCTTTCAGTATCAGTAAGACTTTAACTGGAATGCTTAGCCTACAAGTAAGGCATCTGGAAGTGAAATAGAGGAGAGCAAGAAGGAGCAGGGGGGCTTCAAGAGACTGCAAGAGCCAAAGCTTGGAAGCTAAAAAATAAGAATGAAAAAAAATGACCCAAATGAGTGCTCAGCACACTTGCTGCTGCAAACAGCATAGACCTTATCTCCTTATCAGTGAAACCTCCAGCTGGGAGGAGTGCAGTTCCAAGGCGATAATCAAGGCTTCCAGAACTCTGAGATTTTATTGATAGATTCCAGGGAGGGGCACCAGGAGGTGACAGAATTATCCAGTGCCAGCAGAGATTAAAAAGAGGAGAAGGTTTGCACTGGTGAGGTGGAGCTGGGGAAGGTTCAGTGCCTGTCCAGCAGCAGGAGTGCAGAGAAAACGGAGGAGCGCAGAGCAGGAATGAAGCTGGAGGGGCTGGCAGCAGGGTGGCAAGAGGCAGATGCACCACCAGGGTCAGAAAGTTAATCCCCCTTGGGAGACATCAGCGAGGTGATCTGATGCATGCAGGGTGACCAGGAGGAGGGGGGTTTTCTGTGCAAGGTTCCACTTCCCAAACAGATAATGCAGAGACTGCATAGTGTGACTGCCAAGGATCATGCAGTCAGACATCTCATCCAACAGCAGAAACCACCAGTGCTTTATGAAGTGGCTCTTGTAATCAGAATGAATTCTAAACTGCTTCCTCACAAGGCTGCTTTCTTAAGATGTTACTCCAAAGATGATCTCTCCTCTCCTCTCCTCTCCTCTCCTCTCCTCTCCTCTCCTCTCCTCTCCTCTCCTCTCCTCTCCTCTCCTCTCCTCTCCTCTCCTCTCCTCTCCTCTCCTCTCCTCTCCTCTCCTCTCCTCTCCTCTCCTCTCCTCTCCTCTCCTCTCCTCTCCTCTCCTCTCCTCTCCTCTCCTCTCCTCTCCTCTCCTCTCCTCTCCTCTCCTCTCCTCTCCTCTCCTCTCCTCTCCTCTCCTCTCCTCTCCTCTCCTCTCCTCTCCTCTCCTCTCCTCTCCTCTCCTCTCCTCTCCTCTCCTCTCCTCTCCTCTCCTCTCCTCTCCTCTCCTCTCCTCTCCTCTCCTCTCCTCTCCTCTCCTCTCCTCTCCTCTCCTCTCCTCTCCTCTCCCCTCCCCTCCCCTCCCCTCCCCTCCCCTCCCCTCCCCCTCCCCTCCCCTCCTCTCCTCTCCTCTCCTCCCCTCCCCTCCCCTCCCCTCCCCTCCCCTCCCTCAGATTTGTCACTTAAATTAGCAGTGAGCAGGAGAGCCAAACCCAGAGTGGGAAGGTAACCTCACAAAGGTTCATCTGACCCCAAACCAGAGAAGTCTGGGTTACCTTTCAGAGCTTGTGAGACACTTTTCACACCGCCGCCTTCCAAAGCTGCAATTGCCACTGGAAAGGCACGGAACAGGGAATCCCAGGAAACTATCAAGGAACAGAGACATTTCTGACTTGGTGTAAAGGAAATAATAGTAACAATAAAAAACAAAACATAAAACCAAACAACAAACCCAAACCAGACCAACAGGAACCTTCCAAAGAGAAAAGGGAGTGTTTGAGCAGGTCACCAAGAAGCGCTGCGGAATGCGTGACCTTGAGGACGTGGGAGACCTGTAAAGCCCTGTACAATATGGTCTGCTTTTATCATTCATAAATCACACTTGGCTGTGACTGGACTCAGAGCAGAGACCTCCTGGGGTCCCTTCCTACCTTTATGACTCTGTCCTGCCCCTATGAATTCACCTTTCCTCAAGCCCACCAGCCTCAGAGGTGACTTTCCTTCTGCGTGGGAAAGAAATCCACTCACGAGAGAATCACAGTCTCACAGTCTCAGCAAGGTTGGAAGAGACCTCAAAGATCATCGAGTCCAAGCTGTCACCACAGACCTCACGACTAGACCATGGCACCAAGTGCCACATCCAATCCCCTCTTGAACACCTCCAGGGATGGGGACTCCACCACCTCCCTGGGCAGCACATCCCAACAACGAACGACTCGCTCGGTGAAGAACTTTCTCCTCACCTCCAGCCTAAACCTCCCCTGGCTCAGCTTGAGACTGTGTCCTCTTGTTCTGGTGCTGGGTGCCTGGGAGCAGAGACCAACCCCTTCCTGGCTACAACCACCTTTCAGGTAGCTGTAGAGGGCAAGAAGGTCTCCCCTGAGCCTCCTCTTCTCCAGGCTAAGCAACCCCAGCTCCCTCAGCCTCTCCTCACAGGGCTGTGCTCAAGGCCTCTCCCCAGCCTTGTTGCCCTTCTCTGGACACCTTCAAGTCTCTCAATGTCCTTCTTAAACTGAGGGGCCCAGAACTGGACACAGGACTCAAGGTGTGGCCTAACCAGTGCTGAGCACAGGGCACAATGACCTCCCTGCTCCTGCTGGCCACACTGTTCCTGCTGCAGGCCAGGATGCCCTTGGCCTTCTTGGCCCCCTGGGCACACTGCTGGCTCATGTTTAGGCAGCTGTCAGTCAGCACCCCCAGGTCCCTCTCTGTTTGGCAGCTAATGCTTCGCTGGCCAGTGGGTATCATGGGGGCATCAGCTGGGGCAAACCTCTGGTAGTCCACTGGTCTCTGCACTTGAGTGGCTCCATGCACAGACACACAGGTGGACACAGGGCAGTTAGCAGAGGCTGCCCTTCAAACCTGGAGGCTCTCTCCAAGGCCCAAATGTCCATCGATGCAAGGTTTAACGAAATAGCTGTGTATGGCTTGGCTGGGAACACCCAGGGAGGAGAGGAACTGCTCTTGATTGCCTGAAGGAGTTTACAACCAGGAGCAATGGGGTAAAGTCAGGTAAAGAAAAACAGTTTGAACATCAGTAAAATTTCCTAACTGTGAGTGTTATTAGACTGGAATAATCTCCCCTAAGGGAAGCAATAAAAATGACATCATTTGCATCTTTTCAGACTAGACCAGACAAGGCACTAGGAAACATTCTGTGGGGAGTAAGCCTGGAAAATGATAGCACTCGTTTTTCCCATCTGGTCTTTCTTCATGGGATTGCTTCATGCCTGGAATGTGCCATCCCCTTTCTCGACACTTCATTCCCTTCCCTGTGGGCTGAGTAAAACAAACAAACAAACAAACAAACAAAAGGCAACCTCCCCACCCCCACCCCCACCCCCGAAAAAAAAGCCTGAAGGAACTGGTTCCATTCATACTGAAAAGTTACAGATGGAGACCATTTCCATATGTATCTTTTCTAAAGATATCTTTCCTCTTGAAAGCATAGCCAGGGATAAGCACAGGAGCTTATTCTCCAGGATAATGACACGCTGCAGTACACCCAGGCAATTAGGTTTGCCTTCAATTAATTCTTGTTTGGCGTGCTGCTCATACAAATTCTCTGTGTAACAGGAGGAAGTCAGCTTGACCTTAATTATTGCCTGCAAATAATCCCTGAGTTGTAACTAAGTAGTGCCTTTTAAAATGTAATTACTGTAATAGCAGAGTTACAGAGCTCATTGATTTATAATTACTTAATTGTGTATACCCATTAAACCACAGCTGTGAGAGGTCGATCAGGCCTACATGCTCTGGCCTGGAAACTGGTGAAGTGTGGCCAAGAACTTGGGCTAAGGTTATCTCCCATTCCGGTCTAGTCAAGGGCAGTGGAGGGCATCAGATGTCTGAGACTGTGAGAAATGAGCTGCTCAGGTCAGGGCACAGCAAGGAAAGGGGAGGGAAGTGGAAAATACAGGCACCTCCAGCATCCTTAACGCCCACCAGACAAAAAGCTGCATCTTTGTGAGTCTGAGTGAGGCTTTCAAGGTGATAGTGTACAGCGTGCTAGTGGAGGCAGCCTAGATCTTGGGAAGATGTTCTTCAGTATGAGGGTGGTGGGACACTGGAACAGGCTGCCCACGGAGGTTGTGGATGCCTAAGGGAATCACAGAATGTTGGGGGCGGGGAGGAACCTCAAAAGATCACAGGCTCACAGGATGTTAGGGACTGGAAGAGACTGCTGGAGATCATCCAGTCCAACCCCTCTGCCAGAGCAGGAGCAGAGAATCCAGCACAGATCATGCAGGGAAACATCCAGATGGGGCTTGAAAGTCTCCAGAGAAGGAGACTCCACAACCTCTCTGGGCAGCCTGCTCCAGGGCTCTGGGACCCTCACAGTGAAGTTTTTCCTCATGATGAGCTGGAACCTCCTGTGCTGAAGTTTCCATCCATTGCCCCTTCTCCTATCACTGGCAGAAGTGAGCAGAGGCTGTTCCTGCCCTTTCCTTCCTGACCCCCAGCCATTAGCTATTGATAGACATTGATCAGATCCCCTCTCAGCCTTCTCCTCTGCAGACTGAACAGCCCCAGGGCTCTCAGCCTCTCCTCCCCAGGCAGTGCTGCAGTCCCTTCAGCATCCTTAGAGCCTCCCTTGGACTCTCTCCAGCAGATCCCTGTCCCTCCTGAGCTGGGGAGCCCAGAGCTGGATGCAATATTCCAGGTGAGGTCTCCCAGGGCAGAGCAGAGGGGGAGGAGAACCTCCCTGGCTCTGCTGGCCACACTCCTCTGAATGCAGCCCAGGACCCCCTTGGCCTTCTTGGCCCCCAGGGCACATTGCTGTCCCCTGCAGAACTTGCTGCCCCCCAGCACTCCCAGGTCCCTCTCCAGGGGGCTGCTCTCCAGCAGCTCCCCTCCCAGCCTGTCCTGGTGCACTTCTGGCTTTAGCCACTACAGAAGTTCTCCGAGGGTGAGACTGAGGAATTCGCTCAAGCCCTGCAGAGAGCTTAGGGATTAAAGCAATTAATCCTTTCAGGATTTGAAGATTCCTAGTGGGAAAAAAAAGAATAAAACAAATAATCCTAGTTCCATTTGTCTCAATTCCTGCACTGGTAAGGAGGGACTATTCATCATGTGGGTTCACCAGTCAGGTTACATCTAAATTCCCCGTGGTAAATGAGACTAAAGAAATGCAAACTATTCCAGCACTGTGCGCTCCAGATGGAGTGATAATGCCCTGCTTTTATTACCAACATTCCACAGCAATTAGGGAATTGCAGCAGAACTCTGAGTCTATGGGAAAGAGAATCAGATTGCCTCAAAGTGTGGTCCTGTCCCATCCTGCGGCTGGAGGTGTAGGATTAAAGCCCTCGCTATCTCGGTGTTTCATGTGCAGCGTGCAGATCGTAATTGAGAGTGGTGGTTGGGGTTGTGGTGGGGTTTTTGTTGGTTGGTTGGTTGGGTTTTTGTTTCAACTGTCAGTTATGCAAATACAGCACAGGTCCTTGCCCTTCTTGTGTACTCTCTCCAACCATCAAGGCTCTGCTCCCAGTTCTGCCTGCACGGACCTATTCCTTGCCGTGCTACAACAACAAGAGACAAAGAACAACTTGCTCCAAGGTAGGAGCCCATCCGCTCCTGGGTGTTGATTCCCTTGGAAAAGTGATCCTCCTCCTCCTCTCTCCCCTGCTTTTTCAGGGACAAGATGAAGGGAAAAAAAAAAAGCATAAATAAAACCACTCATTCATTCACAAAAGCTTCCCTTCTCTTCCCTGTTTACAGTGCTGGCACCTTGTGCATTTCTGTGGCTGTGACCTACTGGCTTCTCTTATCTCAGGCTTAGAATACAAGCCCTCTAATGCAAGCACCATCAAGTCCTTCTGTATTTTTCCATCATCATAACCACAGCAAACACAGTAAGAAAGAGCTGCCTGCCTTTTTTTTCCCCCCTCTTTTATTTATTCCCCTCCCCCCCAAATAAGAGTATTTCAAAGGCTGGTCAGTATGTGAAAGGTTATCCTGAAAGAGCAGGAACTTAGGCAACTAATGCAGGCAGCAGGGATTAGCTTCCAAATTTTGGAGTTTATTTCTTATTGTACTTTCACAGAATCCTAGACCCAGGGAATGGCTCAGGTTGGAAGGGACCTCAGAGATCATGTCTCCAAGCTCCTGCCGTGGGCAGGGACATCTCTCAGCTGGACTCAGCTGCTCAAGACCTCATCCAGCCTGGCCTTCAACACCCCCAGGTAGGAGGCATCCACAGCCTCCCTGGGCAGCCTGTGCCAGAGTCTCACCAGCCTCATATTGAAGAACTTCTTCCTCAGCTCCAGCCTAACCCTGCTCTGCCTCAGCTTCAAACCATTCCCCCTTGTCTTGTCTCTACACACATTCATGGCAAGTCCCTCTGCAGCCTTCCAGTAGGATCCCTTCAGGCACCAGAAGGCAGCTCTAAGGTCCTCTTGGAGACCACCTCTTCTCCAGGCTGAACACCCCCAGCTCCCTCAGCCTCTCTTCGTAGCAGAGATGCTGCATCCCTTGGATCATCTTTGTGGCCTCCTCTGGACTCTTTCCATCAGCTCTGTGTCCTTCTTAGGTTGGGGACACCAGAACTGGAGGCAGGATGGGAGCTGGGGGTCTCAGAAGAGGAATGCTGCAGCAGATGATCTCTGAGGTCCCTCCCAACCATTCTGTGATTCCACCATAGTCATCGCTGCAGAGAGAAAGGACAGGAAGAGCAGATAATACAGTCCTAAGCTTGTGCAATGCATGTCCCAAAGAGACCTGCTCATTCAGAGTGGGCAGCAGAGGCTTGCTTTCTCCTCCCCCTGAACTCACTCAACTTTTCACAAGCATTTGTCTCTAGAAAGAACCTCTGCACATGAAGAGACCAGCAAGCACCCATGGGGTTGTGACAGTACCAACAAGGCAGACTCAGAGAATCATAGAATGGGTTAGGTTGGAAGGGACTTCCAGAGGTCATCCAGTCCAATCCCCCTGCTGTCAGCAGGGACATCCCACATTAGATCAGGTTGCTCAGATCCCTGTCAAGCCAGACCTTCAATTTCTCCAAGGACAGGGCCTCAGCTACCTCGCTGGACAACCCGTTCCAGGTGAGGGACAGGTAGGGCCTTAGTGCTTCACAGGATTCATGCACATGACAAAGAGACAGGCCCCACACCAAATGAAAAAGAATAAATGATCAAAGCATGAGGCTAAGCTGGATAATTGGCAGTTGCACCTGAGGACACCAACCAGCAAATAACTAGGTAGCTCCCTGTGTTTCACTCCTCACCTTGTCCTGCTAGAGGGGAGCTTCTGCAGACATGACGCCCTTCTCACCCAGGACCGACCTATTAGTACAAAGTCCAACACCTTTTTTAACCCTCTTCTAATTGAGATCTGCCAGTAGCAAAACACAGGCTGGTGCTGGTCCTGCTTGAGTGCATCTCCTTCCACCCAGAGCCCTTTTCTGTCAGCTTGGAGGAACACCCAGGACTAGCGAAGCGGGCGCCTCGAATTGGCACAGAAGTCATGTGCACTGCCCTGCATGGCACAAGCACAGTGTCCCACTTTTCCACCCACTGAATTCTTGTTGCCAGCCTAATGAATGCCCTCTGATGGTTGCAGATGGTCACTTGGCAGGTGAGAGCAGAGATCAAATGCTCAGCTATCCTGTGCCATCTACCTGGTTTTGCCTCCTCCGTTTGCAACGCTCTCTTCTTTGTTCTGTTTCTCTCCTTTGCCTGCCTCCTTACCTGATCACCCTTGCAAAGATGGTGCCTCAGATTCCCAGCTGTTAGGAGAAGCAGTGAGATACAAAGAGCCTGGCTGAATTGGAAGGCTGATATGACTCTCTTTTTCCCCTACATTTTTCAGTTTATTGTTCTCACCAGCCTCCCTTCCCCTTTTGCATCCCTTCTCACCCCTTCCATCTCCAGTACTGCTCCTCACCTTGCCTGTAGGCTTTTCATGCAGCCCTCACAAACTCACCCACCACCCACTGGCATTGATCTAGAGGCTGCAGGTAGGGCTGAGAGCTGTGCTGGGCTGAGTATCACTCATTGATCAGCGGGACAGTCTTCACCTGGAGATCTCACCTAGAGATCTCACAGTGTTTGAAGACAAGAGGAGGAAAGCAAACAAAGCTGGTGCAGATTTGGCACAAGGTAAAATGTTTATGCTTACTGCCTTTAGCCATTTTCACATGCTCTGGGAACAACCAAGAGACACTGAAGATGTAGGGTGGTGGCTTCTTTGCTGAGCACCCTCTTCACTCTCCTACTCCTTCATCTCAGACTGAGGCCAAACAAAGTCATCAACGGCCGTGGTGAAGCAACCAGGAAAAGTCCTGGAGCTTCCAGACTTGGGGTCAGCTGGAATGTTTTTTATTTAGCACTGACATATTTTCAAAAGTGAGAGCACACACACAGGCAACAGTTCCTTCTGCCAAAGAGCTCTGCCCCCAAGAGAGGGGACACCAAACCGCCACATCCCCATTGCAGTCCAAGAGTCGGAGCCAGTGCTGCTTCACCAGCGTGTGGAAGAGGCTCTTTCAGAGGCACTGAGTGAACATAGAGCAGCGCTGTTAAAACCATGATACCCATTTGTAGGGGGAAGCTGCACAGCCACGGGAGTGTGGGAGCAGACAAGGGAACCTGCAGAGTGGATCGACTCATCAAAAGGCAGGAGCATAACAAAGGGAAGGGCTGAGTGGATCAGGACTTTCCTGGATGAAGAGCTGGTGGTTGTCAACCTTTCCTCTCTGCCACTGGTGCACTCTTCACAAGTGAGTCACCTTCTCCATTCAGAAAGCGCTGCCTGTAAACCCAACACTCCTCTTAAGAAACATGTGACCCACATTTCACCTGACTCAGCTGGGGAAAGAAAGGAAAGAAAGGAAAGAAAGGAAGAAAGAAAGGAGAGAAAGGAAGAAAGAAAGAAAGGAAGAAAGGAAGAAAGAAAGAAAGGAAGAAAGGAAGAAAAGAAAGAAAGGAAGAAAAGAAAGAAAGAAAGAAAGAGAAAGAAAGGAAGGAAGAAAGGAAGGAAAGAAGGAAGGAAAGAAGGAAGGAAGGAAAGAAAGAAAGAAAGAGAAAGAAAGGAAGGAAGAAAGGAAGGAAAGAAGGAAGGAAGGAAAGAAAGAAAGAAAGAAGAAGAAAGAAAGAAAGGAAGGAAGAAAAAGAAAGAAAGAAAGAAAGAAAGAAAGAAAGAAAAAGAAAGAAAGAAAGGAAGAAAAAGAAAGAAAGAAAGAAAGAAAGAAAGAAAGAAGGAAGGAAAAAAGGAAAGAGAAAGAAAGAAGGAAAGAAGGAAAGAAAAAGAAAGAAAGAAGGAAAGAAAAAGAAAGAAAGAAGGAAAGAAGGAAAGAAAAAGAAAGAAAGAAGGAAAGAAGGAAAGAAAAAGAAAGAAAGAAGGAAAGAAGGGAAGAAAGGAAGGAAGGAAAGGAAGGAAGGAAAGAAAGAAAAAGAAAGAAAGAAAAAGAAAGAAAGAAAGAAAGAAAGAAAGAAAGAAAGAAAGAAAGAAAGAAAGAAAGAAAGAAAGAAAGGAAGGAAGGAAGAAAGAAGGAAAGAAACAAAGAAGGAAAGAGAAAGAAAGAAGGAAAAAAGGAAAGAAAAAGAAGGAAAGAAGGAAAGAAAAAGAAAGAAAGAAGGAAGGAAAGAAGGGAAGAAGGGAAGAAAGGAAGGAAGGAAGGAAAGGAAGGAAGGAAAGAAAGAAAAAGAAAGAAAGAAAGAAAGAAAAAGACACTGAAGACATCTGCAAAAGTTAAGATGGGGAGGGGGAGACTGGGTGAGTGCAGGGAATCAAATGCAGGTACAGTATTTTTTGACCTGAATTTCCAGTACTGCCGTGGCGAGGGAGCAGTCACAGGATGACTAAATAGGTTTGCATGAAAAGGTAGCCCTGGTGTTCTGGCAGGGCTTTCATTGCTGGAAGAGGAGCAGTGCAGCTGTGGATTTTCTTTTATGCAAACCCTGCTCTGGTAGAGCAGAATCCTTTAACAGAAAGATTTGAAATCCAGCAAGGCCAAGTGTAGAGTCTGGCATCTAGGAAAGAACAACCCCATGGACCAGGATAGGTTGGGGTCTGACCTGTTGGAGAGCAGCATAGGGGAAAGTCACCTGGGGCTCTTGGTGGACAAGAAGATACCCATGAGCCAGAAATGTGCCCTTGCAGCCCAAGGAGGCCAAGGGCATCCTGGGGTGTGGTGAGTCAAGTGAAGTTCTCTTCCTTCTCCACTCTGCCCTGCTGAGGTCACATCTGGAATATTGTATCCAGTTCTGGGCCCCTCAGGTCAAGAAGGACCTCAGGGAACTGCTTGAGAGAGCCCAGCCCAGAGGCACAAAGCTGCTGCAGGCAGTGGAACATCTCCCTGTGAGCACAGGCTGAGGGAGCTGGGGCTGGGAGCTGGGAGCAGAGGAGCCTGAGGGCTGCCCTCAGTGCTGGGGATAAAGCTGTGCAGGGCAGTGCTGGAGGACAGAGCCAGGCTCTGCTCAGGGATGGCCAAGGACAGCACAAGGGGCACTGGGGGCAAGGTGGAGCAGAGGAGGTGCCAGGGGAACAGAAGGGAAACCTTTGTGAGGGTGCTGGAGCCTGGAGCAGGCTGCCCAGAGAGGTTGTGGAGTCTCCTGCTCTGGAGCCTTTCCAACCCTACCTGGATGTGTTCCTGTGTGCCCTGCCCTGGGTGCTCTGCTCTGGCAGGGGGCTTGGGCTGGGTGATCTCTGGAGGTGCCTTCCAGCCCCTAATATTCTGTGGTTCGAGAGGCAACACTCAGAATGCGCCAAGCCAGCTCGCTGACAAAGCTCAGGCTGTGTTGAAGGGCTTCACATACAGCAGGCAGCGTTAGAACTGTGCTGTCAGACAGCAAGAAAAGCCAACAACCCAAGTGCCTGAGCTCTCAGCCGTGATAGCCGGTGACAGACCTTCCCTGGCCAGTTGCACCACGGTTCCCTCTCTTCGGGTAGTCACTAGAGGGCATCCTCACCTACTCAATCTTGCCTGCAGACCCGATTACGGTGCCAATACCCTCCTGCCCAGCAGCTGACCAGGGAACAGGCTGGCTGCACTCACATGGCTGCCTGTAGAATCGCCCCCTGCAGAGCTCAGAAAACTCAGACCGATTTCTTCGGTGAGTCGAGAGCTGCACATGTCTTGAGACAGGTCTTAATTCATCAGAGGATTTAGAAGGAGGCACCCTTGATAGGGCTGGGAGAGACCGTGGTCAAGAGCCACGATGGCTCAGGGCGTGCGAGATACACCTGTGCCTCACCAGGGTCCTCCAGTAGCAGCCTTGGCCCCTCTCCAAAGTCTGGAGCGCTGCAAAAAGCACCTGAAGCTCCAGTGCTGCAAACACCTGCCAGACAGGAGCAGGGCCACAGGTCAGAAAGAGTTTGTGGCACTTTTATTTCCACCTGGGATTTTCCCTATCGAGGGTGGCTGCCTGCAGCTGAGCTCTCTCCAGGCTGGCTCCCAGGTGCGTGCTTCAGTTTGGGGGGGAGGGGGGAATGAATAAGCAGTAGGTGGGTGTGTGGCACCCCTGCCATGCATTATCAGCCCTGGTGTAACCAGTGTAATGTTCAACAGAGCAGCTTTATCAACTCCTTAGCAAAACAGATCAAATGTTGTAAGCACAACAGGAGCTGGAGGAGGGGAGCTGGAGGGGACATTGATATTTATCACTATAAAGGTGGAAGGGCAATGGTATAAAAGGCAGGTAAGGTAAGGTAAGGTAAGGTAAGGAGGTAGGTAGAGGAGAGACAGGAGAAAGCATTGGAACTAGATCCCAGTTACAGGGATAATAGATTCCAATTGGGGTGCAAACGAGGTTGTTAGCTGCACCGTCTGAGGACTGTACCAGGGTCTTGATCAGAGGGCTGGAGCACCTCTCCTATGAAGACAGACTGAGGGAACTGGGGCTGTTCAGTCTGGAGTAGAGAAAGTTTCGAGGAGACCTAATTGTGGCCTTCCAGTATCTGAAAGGGGCTACAAAAAAGCTGGGGAGGGACTTTGGAGGGTGTCAGGGAGGGATAGGACTGGGGGGGATGGAGCAAAACTAGAAGTAGGGAGATTGAGATGGGATGTGAGGAAGAAGTTGTTGCCCATGAGGGTGGTGAGAGCCTGGCACAGGTTGCCCAGGGAGGTAGTGGCAGCCTCCTGCCTGGAGGTGTTTGCAGCCAGGCTGGAGGTGGCTGTGAGCAACCTGCTGTGGTGTGAGGTGTCCCTGCCCGTGGCAGGGGGTTGGGACTGGCTGTGCTTTGAGCTCCCTCCCAACCCTGACAATTCTGTGATTTTATGATTAACCATTCTGAGGATCAGAAGCTCCAAATCTGAATGAAAACCTCTGAGATATTTTGATGGAAATGTTCTTGGTGCACCCAGAAAAGTTCCCTGCAGAGCAAAAGCCTGCTCTGTCCGAGGTACACCGAGGGACAAGGTTTGTCTGGCTTGGAAAGCGTGGCTCCTCCTTTCTGTGTACACACAAGGAGAGGACACTTGCGGTGATCAAGGTTCCCATACTGGGCTGAGTCACTGGAAGAGAAATCCACCCATTCCCAAGCACACAGGTGCTTACTCAGAAGCCAGCATTTAGATATGCAAATCACAAGCCCTTGCTATCAGCAGCTCGTCCAATAATATTCCCTTTGTTTGGGGGGGGGGGAAGCAAAAAAAAAAGGTGAATCAATTCTGTACAGCTGGCAGTGAACATGCAAAGAGGAATTCGACAAAGCAAGACCAGCCAGAACAACAGCCTCCGCCAGTCTGATTGCAGGCAGCACTGATGTCAGATCAGAAGCCCAGGGTGCTAATGACTTGTTGATGTGTTTGACATTATGCAGCTATCCCTCGGCAGGGAGCTGGAAGGGTAGGGTAATGTTTTCTGTGGATGTTGCCCCATTGCTCACCAGCTGGAAGTTTCAAGGGGAACGTTTTGAAAACAGGATAAAAGCTTGAGGGGAGAGGAAGAAGTGGGAGAGAAAGATGCTCTGACTCCTGCGCCCAAAACACAGCAGCGTGAAATCAAAGAATCACAACGGAGTCCGGGTTGGAAAACGCCTTTGCAGGTCATCCAGTCCAACCCCTCCGCAGCCAGGAGGCACAGCTGCAACTGGAGCAGGTTGCTCAGGGCCCCAAGCACCCTGGGGGTTGGGCTCGACGATCTTCCGAGGTCCCTTCCAACCCCTAACATCCTGTGAGCCTGTGACCTGGAACGGTTCCGGGCATCTCCCACCCCTGGAAGCGCCTTCCCCTTGGTCAGAAGAGTGTTATACAACCAGAGGCTGACTTCAGCTTCTCAGCTGCAATATAAACAGAGTCATTTATATTCATGTAGATGAATATACAGAGACACGGACCTGCTGGAGCAGGTCCAGAAGAGGGTCACGGAGGTGAAAGGAGGTTGTGGAGAGGTTGGTGCTGGTCTCTTCTCATAGGTATTTAGAGATGAGCAAGAGGGAACAGCCTCAAGCTGAGAGCAAGGAAGCTGGGAAGGGCCTGGAGAATAAATCTGATGGAGAGAGGCTGAAGGAGCTGGGGATGGGTAGTGTGAAACAGAGGAGGCTGAGAGGAGGCCTCCTGGCTGTCTGCTACTACCTGAAAGGAGGTTGTGGAGAGGTTAGTGCTGGTCTCTTCTCATAGGTATTTAGAGACTGAGCAAGAGAGAACAGCCTCAAGCTGAGAGCAAGGAAGCTGGGAAGGGCCTGGAGAAGAAATCTGATGGAGAGAGGCTGAAGGAGCTGGGGATGGGTAGTGTGAAACAGAGGAGGCTGAGGGGAGACCTGGCTGTCTACAACTACTTGAAAGGAGGTTGTGGAGGGGCTGGTGCCTCTTCTCACAGGAAATTAGTGATAAAACAAGAAGGAATGGCTTCCACCTTCACCAGGGGAGGTTTAGGCTTGACATTAGGAAAAAAATTCTTCCCATCCAGAGTGGTCAGGGCTTGGAAAGTGCTGCCCAGGGAGGTGGTGGAGTCCCTGACCCTGGAGGTGTTTAAAGGTGGTTTGGATGTGGTGCTTGGGGCAATGGTTTAGGGATGAGCCTTGTAGAGTAGGGTTCTGGGTTGGACTTGGTGATCCCAAGGGTCTTTTCCAAGCTGAATGGTTCTCTGATTCTGTGACCAGGGAGCTGGAACACCTCACACATGAGGACAGGCTGAGGGAGCTGGAGAACAGAAGGCTCTCCTTTCATGTTGGAGGACTAATCACGTTCATCTGCTGGCACTAACCATTACAGCAGATCTGTCTGTCCACCTTGGCAGATAGATTAGGAGAAGAGAGATGGAAAGTGACATTCACATTAGCCTCAGACTGGTTTCAGCAGCCCCTGGCTGGTTGGCTTTGCTGGTTGCTCTGACTTTAACCCATCATCACTTATTCATTCCAGCTACCTGGCTAAGTCAAGCTGCCAAGTGGCTTTTGCAGGCATTGTGACAGTGCTGCAGTTAATGTTTGGAGCTATCAAACCACTTCTGAAGGCATTGCTTTCTGGAACATAAAGTGTCTTGCTGTCAGCTGCAGACTGGTGGTGTGGGGGAGTTCTGGACTCTTCAGGTACAGAAGAGTGTAAACCAGGGAGAAGAAGTCATCCATGCATTTGGGGCTGGGGCTTTTTAGTCTGGAGAGGGGATCTAATCAATGTCTATAAATATCTGAGGGCTGACTGTCAGGAAGGAAGGGACAGACTCTGCTCACCTGTTCCCTGTGATAGGATGAGGGGCAAAGGATGTAAACTCCAGCCCAGGAGGTTCCAGCTCACCATGAGGAGGAACTTCTGCCCTGTGAGGGTCACAGAGTGCTGGGACAGGCTGCCCAGGGAGGTTGTGGAGTCTCCTTCTCTGGAGCCTTTCAAAGCCTGTCTGAATACGTTCCTGTGCAGCCTGTGCTGGATTCTATAGTCCTGCAGGGGTGTTTGACTCGATGATCTTGGAAGGTCCCTTCCAAAGCCTAACATCCTGTGATCCTGTGACACTTCTTGGAGAAGTGAAGGTGCTGGGGCAGATGACATCCCTACAGGGGACTGCATCAAACAAAAACCTGTGAGCCTGCATGAGAAGGGAGCTGGGCAAGAGCACCAGTGTGGTGAAACATACCTAAGTGCAAGCAAGGGGTGTGGAAACACTAAGTTCTTCCTAGATAAAAGGACTAAGGAGTGCAGAGCAGGTTTCCATAAGCCAGCCAAAGCAGAAGAGGTGCAGCTGTTATGTTTTGCACCTCAGCCAGTGGTGCAATCGGCACATTGCACAAAGCGTGCAAAGCCAGAGCTGCTGAGGAGAGCTTGTGTTCTAGGGTGAATTATATCAGCTAAATTAAGGCAATTAAAGATATAAAGGACTGAAACAGTAAACTCAGGGCTGAGCTATTTAGCCAAGTGTGACAGCTCTGCACGACCGATTAATTCACGAACGGCTCCTGGGCAGTTAGGAAATGGTTAAATGTGATTCATAAGCTCCAGAAGGAAAACAAGTTAAGAAACCTGAGTTCATGGTGCCTCTAAAGGTCTGAGTATTTTCATTCCTTTCCAAACATTTTCTTAAAACCATGAACAAGCACCCCCAGGGAGACAATGCACAGCTATGTATGCACACATCCAGCCATTTCCTACCTGGTGGTCAGAAAGCAGGCACCAGGAGGGGCGAGGTAGATCACAGAATCATCATAGCATCAGCACTGCTTAGGCCACACCTTGAGTCCTGGGTCCAGTTCTGGGCCCCTCAGTTTAAGAAAGACATTGAAACCCTTGAACGTCTCCAGAGAAGGGCAGTGAGGCTGGGGAGGGGTCTGGAGCACAGCCCTGTGAGGAGAGGCTGAGGGAGCTGGGGTTGCTTAGCCTGGAGAAGAGGAGGCTCAGGGGTGACCTCATTGCTCTCTCCAACTCCCTGAAGGGAGGTTGTAGCCAGGTGGGGGTTGGGCTCTTCTCCCAGGCAGCCAGCACCAGAACAAGAGGACACAGTCTCAGGATGCACCAGGGGAGGTTTAGGCTGGAAGTAAGGAAGAAGTTCTACACAGAGAAAAGTGATTGCCCATTGGAATGGGCTGCCCAGGGAGGTGGTGGAGTCCCCATCCCTGGAGGTGTTCAAGAGGGGACTGGATGTGGCACTTGGGGCCATGGTTTAGTTGTCAGGAGGTGTTGGGTGACAGCTTGGACTTGATGATCTCTGAGGTCTTTTCCGACCATGTTGATTCTATGATTCTATGATTCTGTGATCACAGAATGGCTCAGGTTGAGAGGGACCTCAGAGCTCATCTACTCTAACCCCCTCACCATGGGCAGGGAAGCCTCTCAACTAGGCTCTGCTGCTCCAGGTCTCATCCATCTTGGCCTTGAACAGCCCCAGGCAGGAGGCAGCCGCAATCTCCCTGGGCAACCTGTTCCAGAGTCTCACCACCCTCATCCTGAAGAACTCCTTCCTGAGCTCCAGTTTGGCTCTGCTCTCCCTCAGCTTAATGCACTGCTGTCAACTATGGTAAAAGCTGTTCTTTTAAACTGATTTTGGGCTGCCCAGGGAGGTGGTGGAGTCACCATCCCTGGAGGTGTTTAGGAAGAGCCTGGATGAGGCACTTGGTGCCATGGTTTAGTTGATCAGATGGTGTTGGGTGATAGGTTGGACTGGATCTTCTCTGAGATCTTTTCCAACCTGGTTTATTCTATTCTATTCTATTCTATTCTAGTCTAGTCTAGTCTAGTCTAGTCTATTCTAGTCTAGTCTAGTCTATGCTATGCTATACTATGCTATCCCCTTCCCTTCCCTTCCCTTCCCTTCCCTTCCCTTCCCTTCCCTTCCCTTCCCTTCCCTTCCCTTCCCTTCCCTTCCCTTCCCTTCCCTTCCCTTCCCTTCCCTTCCCTTCCCTTCCCTTCCCTTCCCTTCCCTTCCCTTCCCTTCCCTTCCCTTCCCTTCCCTTCCCTTCCCTTCCCTTCCCTTCCCTTCCCTTCCCTTCCCTTCCCTTCCCTTCCCTTCCCTTCCCTTCCCTTCCCTTCCCTTCCCCAGAAAACTCTATTTTATATGTTCCTTGGGTTTACACCTACATCATCATCAGGGGAGGAAACCAACCAACCAAAAAGCCCCAGCCAAATCCCCAAGTTAAGGTAAAAAACAGCCAAGTGGAAAATGATTCTTGTTTATTCATCCAGGCATCACAGCAGGCAGAGAGTTAAGTGTCTATTTCCATGTGGTTTAGGGGTTTTGTTCAAACCTTTCCTTTCTTTTCTTCTTCTTCTTCTTCTTTTTATTTGTGACTTCCTTTACCCTTTCTGCTTCTAAGCATGCCTCTTTCTCCTGCTGTGTTGGGGTTTTGGTTTTGCATTGGTGAGGCACAGCATGCAAATGTACATCGTTACAACAAGCCCTGCCGTTATGAGCCTGCTTTGTTATTACGAGCCTGCTTTAAATGAAACACAAAACAGATGTCAAGGAATTGCTGTTAAAGGTAATTGCTGTAAAATATTGTTGCTTGACTATCAAATGCTGTAACTGGATATTGCTACAGCTGCCCTGTGCATTTAGAACAGAATAGAATGGAATGGAATGGAATAGAATAGAATAGGATAGGATAGAATAGAATAGGATAGAATAGAATAGAATAGGATAGGATAGAATAGAATAGAACAGAATAGAATAGGATAGGATAGAATAGGATAGGATAGAATAGAATAGGATAGGATAGAATAGAATAGGATAGAATAGGATAGAATAGAATAGGATAGAATAGAATAGGATAGGATAGAATAGAATAGAATAGAATAGAATAGAATAGAATAGAATAGGATGAGACCAGGTTGGAAGAGACCTTCAAGATCATCGAGTCCAACCTATCATCCAACACCACCTAAACAACTAACCCATGGCACCAAGCACCCCAGCAAGTCTCCTCCTGAACACCTCCAGGGATGGGGACTCCACCACCTCCCTGGGCAGCACATCCCAATGGGCAATCACTCTCTCTGTAGAACTGCCTCCTAACCGCCAGCCTAAACCTCCCCTGGTGCAGCCTGAGACTGTGTCCTCTTGTTCTGGTGCTGGCTGCCTGGGAGAAGAGACCAACCTCTGCCTGTCTACAGCCTCCCTTCAGGTAGTTGTAGAGAGCAAGAAGGTCTCCCTTGAGCCTCCTTTTCTCCAGGCTAAGCAACCCCAGCTCCCTCAGCCTCTCCTCACAGGGCTGTGTTCCAAGCCCCTCCCCAGCTTTGTTGCCCTTCTCTGGACATATTCCAACAAGTCAACCTCCTTCCTCACCTGAGGGGCCCAGAACTGGACACAGGACTCAAGGTGTGGCCTAACCAGTGCAGTGTACAGGGGCAGCCCCTCTGCCCCCAGCCTGTAGCTCTGCCTGGGGTTGCTGTGGCCAATGTGCAGAACCTGGCACAAAATGGAGTTGTTCAGCTGGAAGCAACGTTCCTGGGATGTCCAGCTGAAGTCAGCGCTCAACCTCCCAGCCCAGCTTAAGCATGGCTCTGCCAGCTTTTTGTCAGGCTAAAATCATGGCTGCAGCTTCAGCAGCATCTGTGCTGGAATTGCAGAATCACAGCATGGTCTGGGCTGGAAGGGACCTCCAAAGCTCATCCAGTCCAACCCCCTCTGCAGTAAGCAGGGACTCCCTCAATTAGATCAGGTGGCCCAGAGCCCTGTCAAGCCTCACAGAATGCTAGGGGTTGGAACAGACCTCCAGAGTTCATCAAGTCCTACCCCCCTGCAAAGCATGACCACACAGGGGCAGGTCACACTCATCACAGCTCAGTTTTCCTTTGTCCTGTGTTACTCACATTTTATTGCAGGAGAAAAATATCTTTTTAATGCATGTAAAGACACACACACACAATTAATAGTAATTACAACAACTCCCCTAACTCTAAACCCTTTTCAAGTATTTTCCATCTTCTTATGCTTCACTGTTCCATGAATGACTCACAGTGATATTTCTGACGTTCCTAGACTTGCTCCCTTGCTGTGTCCAGTTCTGGGCCCCTCAGTTTAGGAAGGAGGTTGAGATGCTGGAAGGTGTCCAGAGAAGGGCAACAAAGTTGGTGAGGGGTTTGGAACACAGCCCTGTGAGGAGAGGCTGAGGGAGCTGGGGTTGCTTAGCCTGGAGAAGAGGAGGCTCAGGGGAGACCTTCTTGCTCTCTACCTGAAGTGAGGTTGTAGCCAGGTGGGGGTTGGTCTCTTCTCTTCAGGCAGCCAGCACCAGAACAAGAGGACACAGTCTCAGGCTGCACCAGGGGAGGTTTAGGCTGGAGGTTAGGAAGAAGTTCTACACAGAGAGAGTGATTGCCCATTGGGATGTGCTGCCCGAAAAGGTGGTGGAGTCACCATCCCTGGAGGTGTTCAGGAGGAGACTTGATGGGGTGCTTGGTGCCATGGGTTAGTTGTTTAGGTGGTGTTGGATGATAGGTTGGACTTGATGATCCTGAAGGTCTCTTCCAACCTGGTTCATTCTATTCTATTCTATTCTTTACGTAGAATTACATAGAATAAACCAGGTTGGAAGAGCCCTTCAAGATCATTGTGTCCAACCCATTAACCAATCCAACACCACCTAATCAGCTAACCCATGGCACCAAGCACCCCATCAAGTCTCCTCCTGCACACCTCCAGTGATGGTGATTCCACCACCTCCCCAGGCAGCCCATTCCAATGGGCAATCACTCTCTCTGTGTAGAACTTCTTCCTAACCTCCAGCCTTAACCTCTATTCTATTCTATTCTATTCTATTCTATTCTATTCTATTCCATTCCATTCCATTCCATTCCATTCCATTCCATTCCATTCCATTCCATTCCATTCCATTCCATTCCATTCCATTCTATTCTATTCTATTCTATTCTATTCCATTCCATTCCATTCCATTCCATTCCATTCCATTCCATTCCATTCCATTCCATTCCATTCCATTCCATTCTATTCTATTCTATTCTATTCTATTCCATTCCATTCTATTCCATTCTATTCTACTCTATTCTATTCTACTCTACTCTACTCTACTCTACTCTACTCTACTCTACTCTACTCTATTCTATTCTTTTGACTGCAACTGTGAAGTCCCCTGGGACATATCAAAGCTTGTGTTTAAATTCCTGTTGTGTCCCATGAATCAAGAAACTGCTTTTAAAGTGCTGTGGCCCTTGCTCTGCTTGCTGCTAGGCCTGACCAAGAATTTAAATGGCCTCTGAAGCTCTGCTATGTTCTTTCTGCAGTGTTCTTTCGGGTTCAGTAGAACAGATCACAACCTACTACAAAAAAAACCACCCCAAAAACCCAAACTAAAGCAAAAGCAAAAAAAATCAATGAGAACAAAAAAACCCCAAGCTCAAACCAAATGAAAACTCAGAATAGACAAAGAAAAACCCCATGCAAACCCCAAACAACAGCAGCAACACAACACAACCGAGGGGAAACCTCACACAACCCCCAAACAAACAACAGCAAGAAATGAACCCAAACCAAACCCCCCACACAAACCCCAAACAAGCAACAAAACACCCCAAACAAATAACCACCCCACCAAGAAAGCAACCAAGCAAGTATTCATGCAGGGCTTGAAAAGGTTTCTGCAGGACTTTGCAGGATTTCCTCCCTTTTCATCTTTACAGAGATGAAAGGCAGGTTTGAATCGCTGTCCCTGGAGACACTAAGGGCTGTAAAACAGCTTCAGTAAAAGAAAGGCTTCCAGGAAAAAACCCAACATGCATAGTTATGCAAGACAGACATTAATGACATGCTCATAGCATTAGATATGGAAGATTAGATATGGAAGAGTGCAGAGCAGGGCAAGGAAGCTGGGGAAGGGCCTGGAGAAGAAATCTGATGGAGAGTGACTGGAGGAGCTGGGGATGGGTAGTGTGAAACAGAGGAGGCTGAGGGGAGACCTCCTGGCTGTCTACAGCCACCTGAAAGGAGGTTGTGGAGAGGCTGCTGCTGGTCTCTTCTCAAAGGGAATTAGTGACAGAACAAGAGGGAATGACCTCAAGATACACCAGGGGAGGTTTAGGCTGGACATTAGGAAGAGTTTGTTCCCAGCAAGAGTGGTCAGGGATTGGAAAGTGCTACCCAGGGAGGTGGTGGAGACCCTGACCTTGACTGTGTTTAAAGGTGGTTTGGATGTGGTGCTTGGGGCTATGGGTTAGGGGTGACCCTTGGAGAGTAGGGTTCCGGGTTGGACTTGGTGATCCCAAGGGTCTTTTCCAACCTGAATGTTTCTGTGGTTCTGTGATTCTCGTGGAGGTTGTCTAAGCTGCCTCTCTGTGGAGGCTTGAAAAGTCTAGAGACCGACAGAAGCAGCAGCAGAGCTGGTAACCTCCTGCAGTGTCAGTCACTCAGAGGACTGAACTCCCTCTATGCTGAGCACCTGCTCTGAGTTATCCTCCGGACCTGCTTTGTTTCAGGAGGCCCTTTGTAATAGCAGAACAATTAGCCTCAGTGTTTTCAGACTGCAGCACTGTCAGCCCCGAAGAGGAAGATACACAATGCAAATAATCACCCCAGGACTCGGGAATGTAATAAGCAAAAACCACCACATGCAAACTCTGGTGGCTAGAGGTTCCTCTCATATGCATGAGTGTGGGTTTTGGAGTGGCAAAAAGTTGTTGCACAAGTGTGGAACATCCCTCTCTGACCTGGTACGTTTGGACAGCCTGCTTCTGGGCTGTGCTCAGCACTGGTGAGGCCACATCCCAGGTGTTGTGTTCGGTTCTGGGTCCCCCACTGCAAGAGGGATATTGAGGGGCTGGAGCACGTCCAGAGAAGGGCAGGAAGGCTGGAGAAGGACCTGGAGCAGCTGGCCTATGAGGAGGGGCTGAGGGAGCTGGGGATGTTCAGGTTGGAGAAGAGGAGGCTGAGGGGAGACCTCATTGCTCTCTACAGCTCCCTGAAGGGAGGTTGGAGTGAGGAGAGGGCACCTCCTCAGTGTCCAGTGACAGAACCAGAGGAAATGGTGCCAAGCTGCACCAGGGGAGCTTCAGGCTGGATATCAGGAAATATGGCTGCACCAGGGGAGGTTTAGGTTGGATGTTAGGAAGAAGTTCTATACAGAGAGAGTGATTGCCCATTGAAATGGGCTGCCTGGGGAGGTGGTGGAGTCACCATCACTGGAGGTGTTCAGGAGGAGACTTGATGGGGTGCTTGGTGCCATGGGTTAGTTGTTTAAGTGGTGTTGGATTGGTTGATGGGTTGGACACGATGATCTTGAAGGTCTCTTTCAACCTGGTTTATTCTATTCTATGTATTCTATGTCTGCACTGGAAGGGTTCTCAAACATTGGAGTGGTCTGCCCAGGGCAGTGCTGGAGTCACCATCCCTAGGGGTGTCCAAGCAGTGAGTGGAGCTGGCACTTAGGGACAAGGCTTAGCATTGAGCCTTCAGTGTTGGGTGGAAGGTTGGACTGGATGATCTCTGAGGTCTCTTCCAACCAGCTGTTTTCTGTGATTGTGTGATTCTATGACATGCAACTCTCTGCCTACAAAGGTACTCTGGAGGGAAGCCAACGGTCCAGTTGGAGTCAAGGCTTCTAGACTGTGTATGACAAAGGTGTTTTCATTGTGTGATGAAAAGTGTTTGTGGCACCTCAAAACTCTTTGTCTGGTTCATCTGGGCACTCACTGCTGTTATTGTTGTGGTTAATAGTAGTAGTGTTAATGTCAGAGTAGCAACTGCCAGTCTCACTAGGAACTGAGATCTGTGAAATTAAACAAACAAACAAACAGACAGCAACAGAAAACAAACACACCAAAATGAAAATTCAGAGTCAGCCTCAGAGGCCTTGTGCTGAAAATCACATTTCTAATTTCATTTACCTGCAGCTGAGGGGTGATGAATCACCACCACACGCTGCCACCTTTCGAGTCACAAACTAAGAGCAGGAGAGCAGTTGGTGTGCATTTATCACCAGCCTACCACCTGGAGAGCATCAGAAGCTGACGCTCTGCCTTGTCTGTCACCCTGGTTGCAGGGCAGTAACCCCTGGCAGACAGGTGTGGCAGCCCATCATGCTGTTAATCTCTTTGATCAGCCCAGCATGAATGGGTTGAGCTCATGAATCAGAGTTCAAAGGGTGGATGGGAGAGCACTATCTTGCTGCTACTTAGAGAAATGGAAGCCATCTCTCCTGTAAGCAGGATCACTTCATCTGCATTAGTCCTTGCTCTCCAGGGTGTGGGGGCCTCATTGGGTAGGAAATACAAAGAGCAGAACAAATTTGGCACTGCTGTGGCAGAAAGGAATCACAGAATCACAGAATGTTAGAGGGTTGGAAGGGACCTCCAGAGATCTTCGAGTTCAACCTCCCTGCCAGAGCAGGACAACTTAGGGCAGGTCACACAGGAGTGCAGCCAGGTGGGTTTTGAGGATCCCTAGAGAAGGAGACTCCACAACCTCTTTGTGCAGGCTGCTCCAGGCTCTGTCACCCTCACAATGAAAAACATTTCCTTCATATTGAGATGGATTTTACTATGATTGAGTTTACATCCACTGCCCCTCCTCCTGTCCCATGCTACCACTGGGATCTGCTTCTAGAAAGAGATGGATGCATGACGTTTGGACAGGTGAAAGGAAAAGGAAAAAGAACAGGAAAAATAGGAAGAGGAAAAAATAAAAAATTAAAAAAGGAAAAGGAAAAATAAAAAAATGAATAAAAAGAAAAGAAGAAAAATAATAAAAATTAAAATAAAAATTAAAAATAAAAAGAAAAAAGAAAAGAAAAAAGAAAATTAAAAAGAAAAAGGAAAAGGAAAAGAAAAAGAAAGAAAAAAAATTAAACAGAAAAAGGAAAAGGAAAAGAAAAAGAAAGAAAAAAAATTAAACAGAAAAAGGAAAAGGAAAAGAAAAAGAAAGGAAAAGAAAAAGAAAAAAGAAAAGGAAAAAGAAAAAAGAAAAATAAAGAAAAAGAAAAAAGAAGAAGAAAAATAAAAAAAAATTAAGAAACTAAAAAAATAAAAAGAAAAAAGAAAAGAAAAAAGAAAATTAAAAAGAAAAAGGAAAAGGGAAAGAAAGAAAATTAAACAGAAAAAGGAAAAGGAAAAGAAAAAGAAAGAAAAAGAGAAAAAGAAAAGGAAAAAGAAGAAGAAAAAGAAAATAAGAAAAAGAAGAAAAATAAAAATAAAAAAGAAAAATAAAAATAAAAGAAAAAGAAAAAAATAAAAATAAAAATAAAAGAAAAAGAAAAATTAAAATTAAAATTAAAAGAAAAAGAAAAAGAAAAAGAAAAAAAAGAAAAGGAAAAAGAAAAAGAGAAAAAGAAAAAAGGAAAAGGAAGAGGAAAAATAATTTTAAAAAATAAAAGGAAAAGAAAAAGAAGAGTAAGAAGAAAAAAGAAGAGAGGAATAGGAAGAAACAGTAGAAAAAGCCAAAAAGAAAAAGAAGAAAAGGAAGAGAAGGAGGAAAAGGAAAAAGAAAAAGAAGAAAGAAAAAGAATAATGAAAAAGGAAGTGGAAAAGAAAAAGAAAGAAAGAGAAAAAGAAGAAAAAGGATCTGCTTCTGGAGAGAGAAGGATGCATAACGCTTGACCAGGTAAAGAAAGCAGGGCTTTCTCCTTATCATCAACTTGACAACACGAATTTTGCAGCGCAATGATTCTTCCTCTGTTGCTCTCTTGCCCTCTTTCCTTAAGGCCCAACTGAAATCGCCCTCTTAATCCTCCAGAAGCATCAATATTTTTGCTGCAGCGTTGCACAACTTGTGGCATGGCCTGGTGCCACGCATTAGCTGTGAAGCAAGGTTTGACGTCGCTACAGAACATCAAGTACAATGGCACGTTTTATCAAAACCAAGCAGCAGAACAATGCACACAAGGCTCTCTCTCACAAATAAACCAGAGCCAGCAGATTGCCAGCTGATAAAGTCAACACAGGGAAGAAGTGGAGGGTACAGTCCGCTTGTGTTAGCACAGACACAGGCCCGGCGCTCCAGCTCTCCCTTGGCATTGCGCTTGGCAAGTCCTGGGCTGAAATACTGAGAGTTTGGAATTTAGAAATCTGTGGCTGGGTTTGGTTGGGTTTGGTTTGGTTTGATTTGGTTTGGTTTGGTTGGGTTTGGTTTGGTTGGGTTTGTTTGGTTTTGGTTTTGCTTTGGTTTGGTTGGGTTTGGTTTGATAGGTTTTGGTTTGGTTGGTTTTGGTTTGTTTTGGTTTGGGTTTGGTTGGGTTGGGTTTGGTTTGGTTGGGTTTGTTTGGTTTTGGTTTGGTTTGGTTGGGTTTGGTTTGATAGGTTTTGGTTTGGTTGGTTTTGGTTTGTTTTGGTTTGGGTTTGGTTTGGTTTGGTTTGGTTGGGGTTGGGTTGGGTTTGGTTGGGTTTGCTTTGGTTGGGTTTGGTTTGGTTTGATTTGGTTTGGTTGGGTTTGGTTTGGGTTGGGTTTGGTTGGGTATGCTTTGGTTGGGCTTGGTTTGATTTGGTTTGATTTGGTTTGATTTGGTTTGGTTGGGTTTGGTTGGGTTTGATTTGGTTTGGTTTGGTTGGGTTGGGTTTGGTTTGGTTGGGTTTGGTTTGGGTTTGGGTTGGTTTGGGTTTGGGTTGGGTTGGGTTGGGTTTGGTCATTTTCACCAGAGCACACTGCCCTCAGAAATGCCATGGAAAGGAGTGGTGGGTTGAAATTAACCCCCAGCTGACCTGAGAGAATTACACCCCCACCCCCAAAATAAAACTGCCAGACTGTTTTTCTTCTACATCCCATGGTAATTCATTTCACTTCCAGTCTTCTTCACTGAAAGGGTGACAGAGCACTGGAGGCTGCCCAGGGAGGTTGTGGAATCTCCTTCTCCAGAGACTTTCAAGGCCCATCTGGATGTGCTCCTGTGTGACCTGTGCTGGATTCTGTGCTCCTGCTCTGGCAGGGGCTTGGACTCGATGATCTCTTTGGGTCCCTTCCCTAACATTCTGTGATCCTGTGAGCCTTTCCAGTCAGGATCTAGGCTAAAGTTCCCCCTGCAAACTGTTACAAAGGAAAATGTCTTTCAAGGCAGAAGGACCATGTAATGTCTTGGTTTCTTGGGAACAACCCCCTGGAGACCTCCAGCTGGGGACTGACTTCTACACCCAGCCCTGCCTGTAGCCAAAAGTGAGGCAGTCAGACAGGTTAGTTGGCAGAGGATTCACATCTGGCTTACCACAGTTTAATGTGCCCCCTCTAACGAGGAAGACATACCTTAAAGCAAAACATGGGTCAAAACTGGAGAGCAGCTGTAGGGAGTGAGGCTGGGCAATGGTCTTTGATGCTGAAGTGAGGTAGCTCACCACTGCTGCAGCTCTCCCTCTCCTTCCTGCTGTGGGTGTCAGCACTGTGAGCACCCAGGACACTGGGGATGCACCCTGAGGGCAGCACAGTGAACAGGGTCCCCCAGCTGCTTTCACCCAGAGCTTGCAGGTCTAGCAGTGGTTGCACAGGCTGCTATCTAGTTGAGGATGCCCCTGCTGACTGCAGAGGGGGTTGGACTAGATGACCTTTGGAGGTGCCTTCCAACCTGGATCATTCTATCATTCCATTCTATGATTCTGTTCTGCAAAGGCTATGAGGTTTATCTCATTTCCCAGGCAGGTTCGACTTGGCCACACACTTGCAGTTTGGATGCCACTAACACCTGAGCAGGCTAAAGGAAAGCTACCTCAGGTCCCTCTGCATGCTCAGCTGACACAGTCTGTTGTGGCATGGGTTCTCTGCCTGGAGAAGTTAGAGGAACAATTTTCTGTGTGCCTTTCCTTGTCCCATTGCAGCGAGGAAAGACCTGATCACAAGGATCAGTTGGCCTGCCAAAGTGAGCATATAGCTGCAGCAGGACAGGCTGGGAGGGGAGCTGCTGGAGAGCAGCCCCTGGAGAAGGACCTGGGAGTGCTGGGGGGCAGCAAGTTCTGCAGGGGACAGCAATGTGCCCTGGGGGCCAAGAAGGCCAAGGGGGTCCTGGGCTGCATTCAGAGGAGTGTGGCCAGCAGAGCCAGGGAGGTTCTCCTCCCCCTCTGCTCTGCCCTGGGGAGACCTCACCTGGAATATTGCATCCAGCTCTGGGCTCCCCAGCTCAGGAGGGACAGGGATCTGCTGGAGAGAGTCCAAGGGAGGCTCCAAGGATGCTGAAGGGGCTGCAGCACTGCCTGGGGAGGAGAGGCTGAGAGCCCTGGGGGTGTTCAGTCTGCAGTGGAGAAGGCTGAGAGGGAACTTAATGAATGTTTATAAATATCTGAGGGCTGGGGGTCAGGAGGGAGGGGACAGGGACAGGCTCTGCTCAGCTGCACCCTGGGATAGGACAAGGGGAAGCATAGAATCACAGACACATAGAATTGTTAGGGTTGGAAGTGACCACAAGGATCATCCAGTCCCAACCCCCCTGCCATGGGCAGGGACACCTCACACTACAGCAGGTTGCTCACAGCCACATCCAGCCTGACCTTAAAAACCTCCAGGGATGAGGCTTCCACCACCACCCTGGGAAACCTGTTCCAGTTCCTCAACACCCTCAGGGGCAATGGCTATAAACTGCAGCACAGGAGGCTCCACCTCAACATGAGGAGGAACTTCTTCACTGTGAGGGTCACAGAGCCCTGGAGCAGGCTGCCCAGAGAGGTTGTGGAGTCTCCTTCTCTGGAGCCTTCTCAGCCCCATCTGGATGTGTTCCTGTGTGACCTGGGCTGGATTCTCTGCTCCCGCTCTGGCAGGGGGGTTGGACTCAATGATCTTTGAAGATCCCTTCCAACACCTAACATCCTATGATATAAAAGTGTGCAAGGCAATCCAAACACCAGAAACAACATCAGCCTTAGAGCAGTGATCCACCTGATGAAGCCTGCAAAGTAAGGAGGCACACCAACCCTGGACAGCAGGTGTAAAGCCCCCTAGGATGTGTTTGTGTTGTGCTGGGTACTGTGCACAGGCCCTTCAGCAGAGGGGCAGTGCTCATCCTGTGGCTTGCCTGCTTCTAGCCACTCAGGGCACCTCAGCACCACACTCTGCCTTCAGCTGGCCTGAACCTGCTGGCTCTGGCACAGGGGGAACCTCAGCACACTGTGATGCTCCTCTGAGAAGCACAGCACTTAGCAGCATCACCAGGTTCCTGGCCATTTCTTTTTCTGCCCATTTTTCAAGGGGATGACATGTGAGGTGCACATTGCACTGCAGAGCCCACCACAGTTGTGGCAGTTTTAGAATCATAGGATTGTTAGGGTTGGAAGGGACCTCCAGGATCATCCAGTTCCAAACCCCCTGCCATGGGCAGGGACACCTCACACCACAGCAGCTTGCTCACAGCCACCTCCAGCCTGGCTGCAAACACCTCCAGGCAGGAGGCTTCCACCACCTCCCTGGGCAACCTGTGCCAGGCTCTCACCACCCTCATGGGCAACAACTTCTCCCTGACATCCAATCTGAATCTCCCCACTTCTAGTTTTCCTCCACCCCCCCAAGTCCTATCCCTCCCTGACACCCTCAAAAGTCCCTCCCCAGCTTTCTTGCAGCCCCCTGCAGATCCTGGAAGGCCACAATGAGGTCTCCTGGGAGCCTTCTCCTCTCCAGCCTGCACAACCCCAACTCTCTCAGGCTGTCTCCAGAGCAGAGCAGCTCCAGCCCTCTGCTCCTCCTTGTGGCCCTGCTCTGGACACCTTCCAGCCCCTCCAGAGCCCTCCTGGCACAGAGGCTCCAGAGCTGGCCCCAGAGCTGCAGCTGTGGTCTCAGCAGAGTGGAGCAGAGGGGCAGAATCCCCTCCCTGGCCCTGCTGGCCACACTTCTCTTGCTGCAGCCCAGGCTCTGCTTGGCTCTCTGGGCTGCAAGTGCTCCCTGCTGGCTCCTGTTGAGCTTCTCCTCCCCCAGCACCCCCAAGGGCTGCTCTCCAGCCAGTCCCTGCCCAGCCTATAGCAGTGCCTGGGATTGCCCTGACCCAGCTGCAGGACCTTCCTAGGCTGATTTTCCTAGGAAATTTTCCACAGATCTTGAGTTGAAAGTGATGGAATGTAAATAAATTCCCGTTGGATGTAAAGAATAAAGATGATAAGGTCTAAATAATGCCATTGGTCTGAAAACTAACAGGAAATTAGTTGTATAAACTCCTTCTCTGCTCTTCACTCTGGCAGAGGCTCTCAGGTAGCTTTGGTTGGCTTGCTGGCCTTGGCTGAGTTTCTTTGCTGTGGCTATGTACTAACAAGCTGCTCTCTGCTTTTCTCCTCTTTCTTTTTGCCTTGGCCTAGAGGGGAGAGGGGGAAGCTCTTGGTAGCCCCCCAACCCAGGTTTTGTCCAGGGGTTTCTTGTGTTGCTTAGAGATGGTAAATCCCTGCACATACTGTGTATTTGGTCCATATTCATTGCATTCCTTGTTTCTAGACTGTAGTTCTGCTTGCAAATAGAGCTCCATTTGCTTTCCAACTGAGCTAGGCTGGCAATTTTATTTTGGGGGGTAATTTCAACCCAGCACAACAGTGCAGGCTGCTCTCTGCTTGCCTTTGGGGCTTGGCTTATGTTCCATCCTCAGAATGTCTAAGGCCCCATCTTCATGATTCTGTTCCTTGTTCCTGCCTCTTGTGCAGGGCTCGTGTGGACAAAGGCTAGAAGGAGAAGGGCTGACTCCTGAGGCTGGAGCCCAAATAGTGTCACTCATCCCTGACACATTTAACAAAGAGAGATAAATCCTAGACTGAGTGTTAGGCACAGGGTGAGTGGAATGGATGAGCAGGGAGCGAAAAGCACTGCGGTGAAGATGACTGAGGGTGCAGAGAGTGCAGGCTCTCCTGCTGTGACTGGTCTAGAGCAGGGCCAAGAATACATACATACATAGAATAAACCAGGTTGGAAGAGACCTTCAAGATCATCGTGTCCAACCCCTCAACCAATCCAACACCACCTAAACAACTAACCCATGGCACCAAGCACCCCAGCAAGTCTCCTCCTGAACACCTCCAATGATGTCAACTCCACCACCTCCCCAGGCAGCCCATTCCAATGTGCAATCACTCTTTCTGTATAGAACTTCTTCCTAACATCCAGCCTGAACCTCCCCTGGCACAGCCTGAGACTGTGTCCTCTTGTTCTGGTGCTGGCTGCCTGGGAGAAGAGACCAACATCCGTCTGTCTACAACCTCCCTTCAGGTAGTTGTAGAGAGCAATAAGGTCACCCCTGAGTCTCCTCTTCTCCAGGCTAAGCAACCCCAGCTCCCTCAGCCTCTCCTCACAGGGCTGTGCTCCAAACCCCTCACCAACTTTGTTGCTCTTCTCTGGACACCTTCCAGCAAGTCAACCTCCTTCCTAAACTGAGGGGCCCAGAACTGGACACAGGACTCAAGGTGTGGCCTAACCAGTGCAGTGTACAGGGGCAGAATGACCTCCCTGCTCCTGCTGGCCACACTGTTCCTGATGCAGGCCAGGATGCCATTGGCCCTCCTGGCTGCCTGGGCACACTGCAGGCTCATGTTCAGCCTACCATCAACCAGCACACCCAGGTCCCTTTCTGTTTGGCAGCTCTCAGCCACTCTGACCCCAGCCTGTAGCACTGCCTGGGGTTGCTGTGGCCAATGTGCAGCACCTGGCTCTTGGATGTGTTCAGTCTCCTGCCCTTGGCCTCTGCCCATCTGTCCAGCCTGTCGAGGTCCCTCTGCAGAGCCTCTCCACCCTCCAGCAGATCAACTCCTGCCCCCAGCTTGATGTTGTCAGCAAATTTACTGCTGATGAACTCAATGCCCTCGTCCAGATCATCAATAAAGATGTTAAAGAGCACAGGGCCCAGCACTGATCCCTGGGGCACACCACTAGTGACTGGCTTTGCTTAGTTCAGGAAATGCTCTAATTTAGACCCTGAGCCAAACATCCTCCCATGACCCCCCGCCCCCCATGGCCTGCCAGGGGAGCCTTCCAGCACTCCTGACTTGGGAGAGTTTGGAAGCTCTTCTGGAGTGCTTTTCCACACCACCATTTTCTCTTTCAGTCACGACTGAAGCCAGATAAGACAAAAGGTGAGTGCAAATGCTTTTTAAAGGAACTGTGTCTAAATCCTTATTGCTTTTGTCATGGGCAGAAGGCCTCCTCTCCCCGAGCTGATCTGTTCCACGCAGCAACCAAAGCCTCAGATCTCAGATCTCCTTCCAAAGGGCAGGTGATGGAGGCGTGCCTGGCTTTTTATATCCCTCAAAGAAGAAATGCTTGAAGACCAAAGGTTGGTCTGATTCATGGTTGAGCTGCCTGGTGTATGCCATGGCTTGGGCTTACATTAAGCCATTGGGCTTAAAGTAAACAAAATAAAGACCATAAATGGAACGTGGTTGAAAGGCCTTTATACAAGCGAGCGCGAGGGCTGAGCGCGCCTCTCCCACACACACCGGCTGGGAGTGACGCCTGTATCTGGGTCTGAATCTGAGCTGCTGCTGCTCTACACATTGCTAGGCTACAGAAAAATATTACAAACCACACAGAACTATTATTTTTTTGAGGAGCAGTGGAGAACAAATGCAGTCCAGGTAAGCTACTGCTGTTTGCAGTTCCATCCTGTCCTCCTTAAGCTTGCTCCAGAGTCACCACCTGTGAGCCGAAGGGACAAGGGAGCGACAAATGGAAACCTTCCTATGTTCAGAAGCCAGAGGGGATAAAGATTTGCCTCCCAGGTGCTTGGTCTAGCACACACTTTTGAGGGTAACCACTGGGTCACAGCACCAGCCACCGAGAGAGCAACCAAACATTTTCACAGTCTCACAGTCTCACAGTATCACTAAGGTTGGAAGAGACCCCAAGGATCATCAAGTCCAACCTGTCCCCACAGACCTCATGACCAGACCATGGCACCAAGTGCCACATCCAATCCCCTCTTGAACACCTCCAGGGATGGGGACTCCACCACCTCCCTGGGCAGCACATCCCAATGACGAACGACTCGCTCGGTGAAGAACTTTCTCCTCACCTCGAGTCTAAACCTCCCCTGGCACAGCTTGAGACTGTGTCCTCTTGTTCTGGTGCTGGGTGCCTGGGAGAAGAGACCAACCCCCTTCCTGGCTACAACCACCTTTCAGGTAGTTGTAGAGGGCAATGAGGTCACCCCCGAGCCTTCTCTTCTCCAGGCTAAGCAACCCCAGCTCCCTCAGCCTCTCCTCACAGGGCTGTGCTCCAGACCCCTCCCCAGCTTTGTTGCCCTTCTCTGGACACCTTCAAGTCTCTCAATGTCCTTCTTAAACTGAGGGGCCCAGAACTGGACACAGGACTCAAGGTGTGGCCTAACCAATGCAGAGTCCAGGGGCACAATGACCTCCCTGCTCCTGCTGGCCACACTGTTCCTGATGCAGGCCAGGATGCCCTTGGCCTTCTTGGCCACCTGGGCACACTGCTGGCTCATGTTTAGGCAGCTGTCAATCAGCACCCCCAGGTCCCTTTCTGTTTGGCAGCTCTCAGCCACTCTGACCCCAGCCTGTAGATCTGCCTGGGGCCAAAGTGCAGCCCCTGGCACTTGGACTTGTTGAATGCCATCCTGTTGGCCTCTGCCCATCTGTCCAGCCAGTTGCAGCTTAGAATCATGGAATGGTTCATGCCAAAGGGACCTCCAGTCCAGCCTCCCCGCAGTCAGTTGGGACATCCCCAACTAGATCAGGTTGCCCAGGACCTCGTGGAGCTTCACCTTGAATATCTCCAGAGAAGGAGCTTCAGCCACCTCCCTGGGCAACCTGCTCCACTGTTCCACCAGTTCTGGTGTCCACTGAACTGCTGGAGCAGGTCCAGCAGGGATGAGGGAGGCCTAATCCCTGGAGGTGTTTGCAGCCAGGCTGGAGGTGGCTGTGAGCAACCTGCTGTAGTGTGAGGTGTCCCTGCCCATGGCAGGGGGGTTGGAACTGGCTGAGCCTTGAGCTCCCTTCCAACCCTGACAATTCAGTGATTCTATGTTATTCCTGGGCAGCTCCCCAGTGACCTGTGCTCACCTTGCCAGACCTTTCCCACTGGCATTCAGGAAAACAGTGGTTTGCTGAGCATTTCTTGGGAAAAGCTCTCGAGTGCTTGGTCACCTGCATTTATTTGCTCTTCCATACAATGAGCAGAAATGTATCAGATTAACAGAAACCAGCCACAGGTATGTCCTCACCCCGGCCATGGACAGTCCCTGCCCTCCCCTCACAGAAGTGCCAGAGTGCAGCTCTGCCCCCTCCAGCATCATCCTGCACCAGGGAAGGCTCAGTGGGCAATGGGTGCTGTGAGGACAGCTGTGAAGTGCTCAGATCCCAGCTGGAAGGCTCATTTCACCTTCAGCTATGAAAGCACACCTGGCATTTCTGCCTGCCCCTTCTGGTGTCATTTTCTGAGGAGGATTTCATGCCTCTCAGCCAGCTGTGATCCTCCACATGACTCCACAACTTTGATTTCCAACAGCAAAGTAACTGCTACCTGTTCACAGGTCCATGAATACTAACCTGAAACACTTCCTATGGATACAAAAAGCTGTTTGTGAAGATTTCTCCCTCAACTGAGTTGCAACATCTTTTAACTACTGTTTTTTTTGCCCTGAGAACTTAATTTCACTGACACTTCAGCTGAAAGCACCACTGAACACCTTAGGTGTTAGGTGACTTCCCTGGAAATGCAAGGGGAACCCCAAATCCAGAGAAGTTTGCAGTGTCTGTGCCACAGTGCAAAGCTCTCAAACCACAGCTGGACTGTTCACTGTGGCAAGAGGCAACCACAGAATGTGCTAGCTTGGAAGCTATTCCCAAAGGTCATCCTGACCAACCCCCCTGCAGTCAGCAGGGACGCCTCCAGCTAGATCAGGTTGCTCACAGCCACATCAGGTTTGACCTTAAATGTCTCCAGGGAGGGAGCCCCAACCACCTCCCTGGGCAACCTGTTCCAGTGTCTCACCACCCTCACTGTAAAGAACTTCCTCCTAATCTCCAACTTAAACCTCCCCTGCTCCAGTTTCACACCACTGCCCCTCGTTCTGTCACCACAAGCCCTTGTCAAAAGTCCCTCCCCAGCTGTCCTGCAACCTCCCTTTGGGTGTTGCAAGGCTGCTCTAAGGTCTCCCTGGAGCCTTCTCTTCTCAAAGCTGAACAGTCTCAACTCTCTCAGCCTGTGCCCATATCAGAGCTGCTCCAACTCCTTGATTATCTTCGTGGCTTCCTCTGGAGCCTCTCCATCAGCTCCATGTCCTTGCTGTGTGGAGGGCTCCAGAGCTGGACACAGCCCTGCAGGTGAGGTCTCAGCAGAGCAGAGCAAAGGAATAGAATCCTCTCTCTCCATCTCTGGCCACACTGCTTTGGATGCAGCCCAGGCTGCCATTGGCCTTCTGGGCTGCAAGTGCCCATTGCTGGCTCCTGTCCAGCTTCTCACCACCAGCACCCAAAGAGCTTTTCTGCAGGCCTACACTCAATCTCATCATCCCCCAGTTTGGACTGGTCTCCAGGATTGTTCCAACCTAGGTGCAGGACCTTGCACTTTGCCTTGCTGAACCTCCTGAGGTTCTCCTCAGCCGCCTCTCCAGCCTGTCCAGGTCCCTCTGGATGGCCTCCTGTCCCTCAGTCATGTCAACACATGCTTCTCAAACCACCCTCTTTCCAGAGAATCAAGGTGGGAATGCATTTTCCCTGCAAATTGGAAAGCTTGTGTGTGTGTTGGAAAGCTGAGATGTGCCTGGCTAGGATGCAGCCTCTCATCTGCAGCCTTCAACTCCAAATCACAGCCCACGTTTGGAAGGAACAGAACTCCTTGAGAGATGATGCCAGCGCAGTGCCATGGCCCTTGGAGCACGCCAGGACTGCCCTCCTTAGCACCACATCTGCTGTGGTCAGGCAGGGGGTGGTGGGAGAAACTTGTTTGACAAGTTGTAAGCAAATCTACCGAGAAACCAGAAGGGAAATGTCACTGGAACAGGCTCTAGAGAGAGATTTCACGTGGAAGTGTCAGGGCTGCTTCTGGGGAGGACAAGGGTATGCAGAAGCTACACACTTCTTCCTAGCATGGCAGATAAGAAGTCCTAAAGCTGTGAGGAGCAGAACTGCAGGCAGAGCACTCTGGCACCTTTCCTATACTGCTGAAATCAAGAGTCTGCTTGTGAGGTGAAACAGCAGTGCTGTGAGAAGCTCTGGTTTGTGATTGCTCTGCTTTCTCCTATCTGTTAGATGCTCTTCATTTCCCTCTCAGGATTTCTGTGACATCCTTGGCAAGCAGGAGCATATGCAAATGACTTTTTTTTGTGTGCTCTCTTTCATTCATTAGTGATATCTAAATCTGCAGGCTTGTGTATTTAAATCCACATCCATATCATACCTCCTAGCCAAGATGCCAACTGTTCCTCCACACTCATTTCATTTCCCTGGGTGAAATGCTGATTCAAGTGGCCATAATGAAGAAGTCAGACACTTAAGCATGGAAATTAAGCTGTTGCATGTCAGAGATCTTCTCCAGTCATCTCATTACTGCATACTAATGATGCAGCTTAATCTCTACATCTTTTATTTGGCCTTATTAAGCATATCCCTGTTCTTATTAGGCATCAGGAAGAGAGAAAAGTTATCCTTAGAGAACAGCAGCAGGAGGCTCAGCCCTCACTTCCCAGTCCCAGGTTGTTCCCTGTGCCTGGGGATGGCTGTGGCAGTTTTAGGCTCTGCCTAGAAAAATTTTCCCCAGGTCTTGAACAGAAAGTGGTGGAATGTAAATAAAGCACCCTTGGGTGTCAAAAGGAAAGTGACAGTGAGGTGTGAATCATCCCATTGGGCTGAAATCTGACATAAAGTGCCATTTGCACCCTGGCAGATCCGAACTGCTTCTGCTCAGCTGTTGCTGACCTTGGCTGTGCTCTTGCTGTGGTTAAGTGCTAACAAGCAGCTCTCTGCTTTGATCCTTTCTGCTCTTGTCCTGTGTACAGGCGGAAGCTGTTGGCAAACCCTCCTGGGGGGTCCTTGTGTTGCCGATCAATTGTATGTACATGTGTGTAAATAATCTATATTTTGTACATTTCCTATGTCTAGATTGTAGCTGTGCTTGTAAATAGAGCTTCATTCATGTGGTTGTAGACAGGAAGGGGTTGGTCTCTTCTCCCAGGCAACCAGCACCACAACAAGGGGACACAGTCTCAAGCTGTGCCAGGGGAGGTTTAGACTCGAGGTGAGGAGAAAGTTCTTCACCGAGCGAGTCGTTCGTCATTGGGATGTGCTGCCCAGGGAGGTGGTGGAGTCCCCATCCCTGGAGGTGTTCAAGGGGAGATTGGATGTGGCACTTGGTGCCATGGTCTAGTTGTGGGGTCTGTTGGGACAGGTTTGACTTGATGATCCTTGGGGTCTCTTCCAACCTTGGTTATACTGTGAGACTGTGAGACTGTGATTCGCTTTCCACTGAGCTGGTCTGGCCATTTTATGTTGGGGGTGGGATTTCAACCCGCCACAATGGCAGTAGCAGGTGCCAAGTCGTTCTAGATACCCCAAATCCTCTTTGTGTGGTCTGGCAAGCTCAGTAAGATGTCTTGTTGACCCTTGGGTGGTGGTTTTGGGTTTGGTTTTGCACCTGAATCCCCCAAAAAGCAAGGTAACGAGATAGCTTTGCTCCAAGCAGTAGGACTCAGCAGTTCTGACTCTCTCAGTCCCTGGCACTAAGCTACAGCTGCTACAGAGCTGGGCTGACGCTGCAGCCAGGCTGTGTTTTGCACAGCCTTTGTTTTTCTGCTGCTTCTGGAGTGCTGTGCAATTATTCCACTCACCCACAATCAGTGTGCCTGCTCAATCCACCGACACAGGCAGGCCCCAAACTCAAATGCAAAGAGAAAAAAAGCCCCCATTGATTACAGCTTCTTCAGTGATTCATCTGGGGAGGCTGCAGCCAGCCTTTTGTTAACCACCTTTAAGCATTACTCAGCTTAGAAGATTGGGGCTGATGGCTGGAGCTCCTTTTCCTGTTGGTTTGTGGGCAGGGACACAGAAATGCAGCGGTGGGTAAGATTTCTCAGCTTCTTTTCTTTGGCTGCTTATTGAGACCCTAACTGAAGGCTGAAACTTACAGGGTGAAACCAGGTAATGAAATGGCCTTGCAGAAGACCTGCATGTGGCATGTGAAATGACACAAAACAGCATAAACTCCTTTAACTTGTTCTGTTTCTCCCTCCAGTAGATCCTCTTGAGCCGGGGAGCCCAAAACTGGACCCAGTATTCCAGGTGTGGTCTCACCAGGGCGGAGCAGAGGGGCAGGAGAACCTCCCTAGACCTGCTGGGCAGACTTTTCTTGATGCACCTCAGGATGCTGCTGGCCCTCTTGGCCAGAAGGACACATTCCTGTCCCAACAGTGTGTGAAAAGAGGATAAATGTCCTTTTATTTCTGACAGCAATATTTCCAGGAAGGGACTGAAAGGTGCTCTAGGAACTTACACCAGGAAGGGCTGGATAACTGTTACATGCAGAGAGAATAGACTAGACTAGACTAGACTAGACTAGACTAGACTAGAATAGACCAGGTTGGAAGAGACCTTCAAGATCATGGTGTCCAACCTATCATCCAACACCACCTAATCAACTAACCCATGGCACCAAGCATCCTGTCAAGCCTCGCCCTGAACACCCCCAGCGATGGCGACCCCACCACCTCCCCAGGCAGCCCATTCCAGTGGGCAATCACTCTCTCTGTGTAAAACTTCCTCCTAACCTCCAGCCTAAACCTCCCCTGGTGCAGCCTGAGACTGTGTCCTCTTGTTCTGGTACTGGTTGCCTGGGAGAAGAGACCAACCTCTGCCTCACTACAACCTCCCTTCAGGTAGTTGTAGAGAGTAATAAGGTCACCCCTGAGTCTCCTCCTCTCCAGACTAAGCAACCCCAGCTCCCTCAGCCTCTCCTCACAGGGCTGTGCTCCAAGCCCCTCACCAACCTTGTTGCCCTTCTCTGGACTCGTTCCAGCAAGTCAACCTCCTTCCTAAACTGAGGGGCCCAGAACTGGACACAGGACTCAAGGTGTGGCCTAACCAGTGCAGTGTACAGGGGCAGAATGACCTCCCTGCTCCTGCTGGCCACACTGTTCCTGATGCAGGCCAGGATGCCATTGGCCCTCTTGGCTGCCTGGGCACACTGCAGGCTCATGTTCAGCCTACCATCAACCACTACCCCCAGGTCCCTCTCTGCCTGGCTGCTCTCAGCCACTCTGACCCCAGCCTGTAGCTCTGCCTGGGGTTGCTGTGGCCAATGTGCAGAACCTGGCACTTGGATGTGTTCAACCTCCTGCCCTTGGCCTCTGCCCATCTGTCCAGTTTCTTGAGGTCCCTCTGCAGAGCCTCTCTGCCCTCCAGCAGATCAACTCCTGCCCCCAGCTTGGTGTCGTCAGCAAATTTACTGATGCTGGACTCGATGCCCTCATCCAGAAAAAGCTTTGTCTTATCATTTTGTAGCTAGAAGGGCAGAGATTTAGACTGGACATTGGGGGGGGAAAAAATTCAGAGGAAGAGTGGTCAGGGATAGAAATGTGCTGCCCAGGGAGGTGGTGGAATCACCAGCCCTGGAGGTGTTTAAAGCTCATTTAGACATGGTGCCTGGGGATACAGTTTAGGGGTGAACTTCGTAGAGCAGGGGTCTGGGTTGGACTTGGTGATCCTGAGGCTCTTTTCCCACCTGAATGTGATTTGCAGCATGTGAAGTACAGACCCAGCTGGGTTGATGCTCCTTACAGGCTGGTGGCATCAATAATCTCTCCTCATTTCTCCTCACACTTGAACCTGCTTTATCACTCCCCTGCAGGGAAACAGTACACAGGAAACAAAGCTCTATCAGGTTAGAGAGGTGAAGCTCAAACAGTACCCAGGGTGGGTCATAGAATCATAGAATGGTTGGAGGGGAGGAAAGGTCACTGGGATCTCTTCTCTTCTTTGTATCCTGTTGCCAGCTTGAATGTTGCACATCCTCTGATTCCAATGTCGTGTCCACGTGCTGCTGTTCTGTTCCAGAAACACCTGGAATTTCTTGCAGAGTGACCAGACACAAAGGTGGAATCCTAGCTGAAGGCCAGTTTGGGAGCTGCCAATGCATGCAGCTTGGCCAGAAGATTTGAAAACAAAAATGTTTTAGAAAAAGAAAGAAAGAAAGAAAGGCTTGGGGAAAAAAAATCTTTTAGAAAAAAGGAAGAAAGAAGCAAACAAAAATTCTTTTCAGAGTCATAAAAAACCAAGCTGCTAGAGAGCTAAGGTCATGAATGGTGCCACAGCCAGCTGGCAGCCAGGCACCAGTGGTGTGCCCCAGGGATCAGTGCTGGGCCCCAGCCTCTTTAACATCTTCATTGATGTTATGGATGAGGGGGTTGAGTCAGTCATCAGCAAGTTTGCAGATGACACCAAGCTGGGAACAGATGTTGGTCAGTTAGAGGACAGAAGGGCTCTGCAGAGGGACCTTGACCGACTGGACAGATGGGCAGAGGCCAACAGGATGGCATTCAACAAGTCCAAGTGCCAGGGGCTGCACTTTGGCCACAGCAACCCCAGGCAGAGCTACAGGCTGGGGTCAGAGTGGCTGAGAGCTGCCAAACAGAGAGGGACCTGGGGATGCTGATTGACACCCCCCTAAACATGAGCCAGCAGTGTGCCCAGGTGGCCAAGAGGGCCAGTGGTATCCTGGCCTGTATTAGGAACAGTGTGGCCAGCAGGAGCAGGGAGGTCATTGTGCCCCTGGACTCTGCATTGGTTAGGCCACACCTTGAGTCCTGTGTCCAGTTCTGGGCCCCTCAGTTTAAGAAGGACATTGAGAGACTTGAAGGTGTCCAGAGAAGGGCAACAAGGCTGGGGAGAGGCCTTGAGCACAGCCCTGTGAGGAGAGGCTGAGGGAGCTGGGGTTGCTTAGCCTGGAGAAGAGAAGGCTCAGGGGTGACCTCATTGCCCTCTACAACTACCTGAAAGGTGGTTGTAGCCAGGAAGGGGTTGGTCTCTTCTCCCAGGCACCCAGCAGCAGAACAAGAGGACACAGTCTCAAGCTGTGCCAGGGGAGGTTTAGACTCGAGGTGAGGAGAAAGTTCTTCACTGAGCGAGTCGTTCGTCATTGGGATGTGCTGCCCAGGGAGGTGGTGGAGTCACCGTCCCTGGAGGTGTTCAAGAGGAGATTGGATGTGGCACTTGGTGCCATGGGCTAGTTGTGAGGTCTGTTGGGACAAGTTGGACTTGATGATCCTTGGGCTCTCTTCCAACCTTAGTTATACTGTGAGACTGTGAAACTGTCAGTCCACCCCTCACCCCCCAAAAAAGATTTGCAGGTTCATGGAATGGTTTAGGTCAGAAGCCACCTTAAAGCTCATCCAGTTCCAACCCCCTGCCCTGGGCAGGGACACCTCCCCCCAGCCTAGGCTGCTCAAGGCCTCATCCAGCCTGGCCCTGAACACCTCCAGGGAGGGAGCATCCACAGCCTCCCTGGACAACCTGTGCCAGAGTCTCTCCACCCTCACTGTCAAGAATTTCTTCCTCATCTCCAGTCTCAATCTGCCCTCCTCAAGCTGCAATCCATTCCCTCTCATCCTATCACTACAAGCCCTTCTCAAAAGTCCCTTGCTGGCTTTTATTCTTTCCCACAGCTTCACTTATGTAATTCCCTGAAGATGTTGATCTAACCTGCTCTTATCAATGTTTGCTGCTGAGATTAATTCCATCTGCTCTAGTGTAAGTTTGCTTGTTCTTGTTTTGTCCCACTCCAAATAAAAAAGAAGGGAAATGTTTATCTCCTTTCAGGCAGCTTTTTACAGGGTTGAATACAGAACAGAGAATTAACCAGGTTGGGAAAGACCTCCAAGATCATCAAGTCCAACCTGTCCCCCAGCACCATCTGATCAATTAAACCATGGCACCAAGTGCCTCAACCAGGCTCTTCCTAAACACCTCCAGGCATGGTGACTCTACAACCTCCCTGGGCAGCACATCCCAAGGGCCAATCTCTCTTGCTGGGAAGAACTTCTTCCTCACCTCCAGCCTAAACCTCCCCTGGCACAGCTTGAGACTGTGTCCTCTTGTTGTGGTGCTGCTTGCCTGGGAGAAGAGCCCAACCCCCACCTGGCTACAGCCTCCCTTCAGGGAGTTGGAGAGAGCAAGAAGGTCTCCCCTGAGCCTCCTCTTCTCCAGGCTAAGCAACCCCAGCTCCCTCAGCCTCTCCTCCCAGGACTGTGCTCCAGACCCCTCCCCAGCTTTGTTGCCCTTCTCTGGACACCTTCCAGCAGCTCAACCTCTTTCCTGACCTGAGGAGCCCAGAACTGGACACAGGACTCGAGGTGTGGCCTAACCAGTGCTGAGCACAGGGCCCAATGACCTCCCTGCTCCTGCTGGCCACACTGTTCCTGATACAGGCCAGGATGCCCTTGGCCTTCTTGGCCCCCTGGGCACACTGCTGGCTCATGTTCAGCCTAGTGTCAACCAGCCCCCCCAGGAAGACTGCTACAGTCTTTGGGAATGCACTGGGGAACTCCCATGAAGGTGAAGCAGGAACAGAACAAGCAGTTTCTATAGGGGAAATCGAGCAGGCTAAGCAATTCCTTGACATCTTTGTACCCCTGTTGCTAATGGAGTTTTCTTCTTTGATATGCAGCTGTCCATTGTTATCTTCATCCCATATCAGGTTGAGCTGCTCTTGCATGGAGGCAAATGTCCTTCTGTCTCACGCTTCAGGTTGTTTGCTGCAGTCAGCTCCTCTTATCATCAGGCTATTCTCCTGCTATCAGCGGCCTGTTGCTCTTCCTTGTCCTGAAACCTTCCATGGGACCTTCCTTTCTGCTCTCCCACAACAATCTTTTCTGACTCTTGTGGTGGTTTTAGGCTATGCCCTTAAAACTTAGCTGCAGGTTTTGAGCAGGAAAGTAGAACAATCTAAACAAATCACTCTTGGGTGTAAAAAGGAAAACAAAAGGTTATTCTAAACAAATTCGTTGGAGAAATATCTAGAATAAGATGAGCTGTGCCATAACAATTCAGTTGGTCTCTTCTCCCAGGCAATCAGCACCAGAACAAGAGGACCCAGTCTCAAGCTGTGCCAGGGGAAGTTTAGGCTGGAGGTGAAGAGAAAGTTCTTCACAGAGAGAGCTGTTAGCCATTGGGATGTGCTGCCCAGGGGGGTGGTGGAGTCCCCATCCCTGGAGGTGTTCAAGAGGGGATTGGATGTGGCACTTGGAGCCATGGTTTAGTAGTCACGAGGTCTTGGGTGACAGGTTGGACTCGATGATCTTTGAGGTCTTTTCCAACCTTCTAGATTCTGTGATTCACATTTCACTGCCATTCCCATTCCTTTTCTCTTCTCTTCTGATCTTGGCTGTTCTGCTTCACCCAGGGGATAACAACGCTTCTGGCTGACCTTGAGATAAGAACTAACACTGCTTTCTCCCAGCTCTTCTCTTTCCTCTGGTACAGGGGGGTGGGGGAGATTTGGGGGGGCAGTGGAGCAGCTTCCCTGGTCTTTTGGACCAGGGGGGTTTCTGTGTAATTTGCTAATTGTAACCCCTGGCTGTGTTGTACACATCCACTGCATTCCATTGCAGAGTGTGGCTCTTGCTTGTCAATACAGCTTCAGTTGCTTCTGCCTGAGTTGGTCTGGCAAAGTTAATGCTGGGGGGGGGAAACTTCAACCCACCACAATGGGTCACACCTATTCTGTCCCTCTACTGGTACCAGATTGTTATCTGCAGCTTCTTTCCCATCTTGATTTTTTTGTGGGTAGGTAATTGGTCAGCCCCTCTGAAAACCAGTCCCTGCTGTTGCTCAGGGATGAGGCCCCAGCCACTTCCCTTAGGAAACCAGAGGTGATTGCTCTCAGGTGTCAGCATGGAAATGCAGCCACCCCAGAATTCAGAAGGACTCCAGGCATCGCCCTGCAGCTTCTTTCAGCGCAGTTAGAATGGTTTCTGTTTCTGAGGGTGCTCTGCAGCAGGGAGAGCACAGCACTGCTCCAGGTACACAACCAGCTCTTCGGGAGGACAAGAAGCACAGCCAAGAAGCTATTCCTGAAGCTCCTCTTTGCAGTTTCTCCTTTTCTTCATTATATTTCATCACTGATAACACTTCATCTCGGTGGTACAGACCCAGGCTCCTCTGAAGACCAGCTCCAAACATCCAAACCCATTTATCAGTACTTTTGATGCCCTTTCTCCCCTTCCTCCCTGAGCAGTACAGGCCACTCAAACCCTTCCAGGCAGCTTGGATGCAAAAGTGGCAGAGATTCCTGTGACTCCTGTGACCTCCCCCCTCCACCCTGTGAGGACACTTGCTGGTGGGAGATACCTTTCCCAAACAGCCCCCTGCCGTGATACTAGCTCCTCCTTACCTGGGGCTTTTAGAATAGAATAGAATAGAATAGAATAGAATAGAATAGAATAGAATAGAATAGAATAGAATAGCCCAGGTTGGAAGAGACCTTCAAGATCATTGTGTCCAACCTATCATCCAACACCACCTAATCAACTAAACCATGGCACCAAGCATCCTGTCAAGCCTCACCCTAAACACCCCCAGCGACGGTGACCCCACCACCTCCCCAGGCAGCCCATTCCAATGGGCAATCACTCTCTCTGTGTAAAACTTCCTCCTAACCTCCAGCCTAAACCTCCCCTGATGCAGCCTGAGACTGTGTCCTCTTGTTCTGGTACTGGTTGCCTGGGAGAAGAGACCAACCTCTGCCTCACTACAACCTCCCTTCAGGTAGTTGTAGAGAGCAATAAGGTCTCCCCTGAGCCTCCTCCTCTCCAGGCTAAGCAGCCCCAGCTCCCTCAGCCTCTCCTCACAGGGCTGTGCTCCAAACCCCTCACCAACTTTGTTGCCCTTCTCTGGACATGCTCCAGCAAGTCAACCTCCTTCCTAAACTGAGGGGCCTGGAGAAGAGAAGACTGAGAGGGGATTTAATCAATGTTTATCAATATCTGCCCAACCAAACCCAACCCATTTTGTGGTATCTCTCCCAGTGCTGCTGCAGGGTGGCTTTTTGGTTGTTGTTTTTTCTTACTCTTGAAACGTCAAGAAGGTTTGCAAAATGCTGATGTCCCTTGGGCGTAGCTGCATGGAGTTATTATCTTGTGAGGCTGTTTATTAAAGGTGACAGCAAAGCTTGTCAGCTGGCTTTGTTCTCAACCTGAGCATAAACAGGTGGGCTAGCCATGCATCACGAATGAAGCTGTTTCTACACGCTCTCAAGAAGGGTTCTAAGCTCCAGCACGTGGCTTATCGTTGTGCACCTCTTGGAAAGCTGCAGCGGGTGGAAACCAGGGTGAAGAGCATGTCTCGTGACAGCTGTTTGCAGAGATCAGCCTTGATGGCAGCTGAGCAGGCTGGGGATCAGATGGTGCTTGCTCACACCCTGCCACACTGACAAAGGGTCTTTGTACTCTGTGCTGTTTCATAGCCAGCGCTGGGCTGCTCCTCACCGGTACGAAGCGCTCAGCCCAGCATGTGAATCACTTTCTTTCACTAAAGAACTGGGCTTGGGGTTTAGAGAGCTAAAGAATACAGAATGCAGAATCAACCAGGTTGGAAGAGACCTCTGAGATCATCATCAAGTCCAACCTATCACCCAACACCATCTGATCAACTCAACCACGGCTCCAAGTGCCTCAGCCAGGTTCTTCTTGAACACCTCCAGGGATGGGGACTCCACCACCTCCCTGGGCAGCACATCCCAAGGGCCAATCTCTCATGCTGGGAAGAACTTCCTAACCTCCAGCCCAAACCTCCCCTGGCACAGCTTGAGACTGAGTCCTCTTGTTCTGGTGCTGGTTGCCTGGGAGAAGAGACCAACTCCCACCTGGCTACAACCTCCCTTCAGGGAGTTGTAGATGGCAATAGAGTCTCCCCAGAGCCTCCTAGGGTGATTGTCAGCCTCCATATTTACTGCAGTCCTCTAATCCTGCACATTTTCAGCACTGCCAACCCTGACCTCTATTTTTAATAGCAAAATATAACAAAATGGCTAAGAGGCTGCCAGTCCCCTGGCAGTGGTGGGGATGGAAGGGACTGGCACCACTGAGTGGTGCTCTCCCTCACCCACACCAGCTCAGTCAGACCTCTACAGAAGTCCATTGGCTTGCAGAGACATTGAGCAGCCTTCCAGCAGTGGGCACTGCTATGGCTCCCCAGGGACCACAGCAGCATGCAGGAGACAAAGCTATACCATGGAGAAGTCCAAGGAAGTGTGAGGGCAAAGTGTGTCCCACTTCCACTGGCAGCGAGGTCACTGCTCCAGTTTGAAGGGGGAACTTCAGAATAGAATAGAACAGAACAGAACAGAATGGAATAGAATAGAATAGAATAGAATAGAATAGAATAGAATAGAATAGAATAGAAAGATAGAATAGAATAGAATAGCATAGAATAGCATAGAATAGTAGAGTAGAGTAGAGTAGAATAGAATAGAATAGAATAGAATAGAATAGAATAGAATAGAATAGAATAGAATAGAATAGAATAATAAACCAGGTTGGAAGAGACCTTCAAGATCATCAAGTCCAACCCATCATCCAACGCCACCTAATCAACTAACCCATGCAATCAAGGACCCTATCAAGTCTCCTCCTAAACACCTCCAGGGATGGTGACTCCTCCACCTGACTGCAAAGACTGAAAGTAAAACAAATTACCACTGGAAGCAAAAGGAAGATAATGATAAGGTCTGTAGAGTTCACTGGAGTGCAGATGGGGATATGGAGCAGAGGCACAAACAGTTCTTGCTCTCTCTTTTTTCCTCCTGTTACTTCTGCTTGCAGCTTCTCTCTCTCCCGTGGCCTTGCCTGGGTATCTCTGGTTTGACTACTGCATGAGGTAATAGGAAAGGAGGGAGGCAGTGGGGGGAGGAGGCGAATGGGTCCCCTGGATCCATCCATCCAGGGGGGTCTGAGGAGTTCCTGTGCTGTTTATAAATTGTAAATATATATATAGAGAGAGCACATATATTGCATAGTTTGTACATATTCAACGTACAGAGGCTCCCATTGGCCTCCATAGAGGCTACCATGGGTCCGTAGAGTCTCCATAGGCCTCTATAGAGGCTCCCACTGTCTATATAGAGGCTGCAAAGGCCTCTAGAGAGGCTCCAATGGTCAATATAGAGGCTCCTTAGGCCTCCATAGAGACTCCCAAGGGCTCTACAGAGGCTCCATAGGCCTTTACAGAGGCAACCACAGTCTATATAGAGGCTCCATCAGCCTCTATAGAGGCTGCATAGGCCTCTATAGAGGCTATCATGGTCTACCATAGAATATATGGAATACGTGGAATACACCAGGTGGGAAGAGACCTTCAAGATCATTGTGTCCAACCCATCAACCAATCCAACACCACCTAAACAACTAACCCATGGCACCAAGCACCCCATCAAGTCTCCTTCTGAACACCTCCAGGGATGGGGACTCCACCACCTCCCTGGGCAGCCCATTCCAATGGGCAATCACTCTCTCTGGGTAGAATTTCTTCCTAACATCCAGCCTAAACCTCCCCTGGTGCAGCCTGAGACTGTGTCCTCTTGTTCTGGTACTGGGTGCCTGGGAGAAGAGCCCAACCCCCTCCTGGCTACAACCTCCCTTCAGGGAGTTGGAGAGAGCAATGAGGTCTCCCCTGAGCCTCCTCTTCTCCAGGCTAAGCAACCCCAGCTCCCTCAGCCTCTCCTCACAGGGCTGTGCTCCAGACCCCTCCCCAGCTTTGTTGCCCTTCTCTGGACACCTTCCAGCAGCTCAACCTCTTTCCTAACCTGAGGGGTCCAGAACTGGACACAGGACTCAAGGTGTGGCCTAACTAGTGCTGAGCACAGGGCACAATGACCTCCCTGCTCCTGCTGGCCACACTGTTCCTGATGCAGGCCAGGATGCCCTTGGCCTTCTTGGCCCCCTGGGCACACTGCTGCCTCATGTTCAGCTGCTGTCAATCAGCAACCCCAGGTCCCTCTCTGCCTGGCTGCTCTCAGCCACTCTGCCCCCAGCCTGTAGCACTGCCTGGGGTTGCTGTGGCCAATGTGCAGCACCTGGCACTTGGATGTGTTCAATCTCCTGCCCTTGGCCTCTGCCCATCTGTCCAGCCTGGCAAGGTCCTTCTGCAGAGCCTCTCCACCCTCCAGCAGATCAACTCCTGCCCCCAGCTTGGTGTCAGCTGCACATTTACTGCTGATGGACTCAATGCCCTCATCCAGATCATCAATCAAGATACTGAACAGGCTGGGGCCCAGCACTGATCCCTGGGGCACACCACTGGTGCCTGGCTGCCAGCTGGCTGTGGCACCATTCACCACCAGTCTCTGGGCTCAGCCTCCAGCCAGTTCCTAACCCATCGCAGTGTGCTCCCATCCAAGCCAGGGGCTGACAGCTTGGCCAGGAGTTTGCTGTGGGGGACGGTGTCCAAGGCCTTGCTGAGGTCCAGGCAGACTACTGCATTTCATATTTCTAGAGTGTAGTTTGCTTGTCCATAGAGCTTCATTGGCTTCCACCCCAACCTGAGCTGGTCTGGCAATTTGATTTTGGGGGGGGAGGGGGGGTAATTCCCTCCACTAGTTTGGGGGGAGGGGAGAGGGGGCAATTTCAAGCCACCACACTCACAGATGGGGTTCCAACTCTGCATTTCCCTGAAAGCAAACATAGCTTTCATGATTCCCCCACATCCCCAGCTCTGCTGGTGTTCCAGTTTGAAACTGAAATTTAGCTGGAAAGAGAAATGTCCCCTGGGACTGGGACAGTTGAAGAGGGGTGGACTCCTCAGAGTTCACATTATAATCATGAGAAGTCCATCCCATTCACTTGGTCTGAAGAATAATAGCCATAGGTGAAAATCATTCTACTGGAGCGCTGAAAATCTTGTGTCTTGCAGCAGAGTTGGGTTTTGGGCTCTCTTGGCTGCTGGATCTTGCTGCTTCACTTGTGGGATTCAGGCTGTGCTGACCTTGGGCTTTTTTAATTGGGTTCTGGAAGAGGTAGAAGGGGAAGGGGGAGGCTGAGCTTTCCTTGGGGGTCTTTGTCCCTAAGCAGGGGGCCTGGATCAGAAACAGTGTGGCCAGCAGGAGCAGGGAGGTCATTGTGCCCTGTGCTCAGCACTGGTCAGGCCACACCTGGAGTCCTGTGTCCAGTTCTGGACCCCTCAATTCAAGAAAGATGTTGAGCTGCTGGAAGGTGTCCAGAGAAGGGCAACAAAGCTGGGGAGGGGTCTGGAGCACAGCCCTGGGAGGAGAGGCTGAGGGAGCTGGGGTTGCTTAGCCTGCAGAAGAGGAGGCTCAGGGGAGACCTTCTTGCTCTCTTTGACTCCCTGAAGGGAGGTTGTAGCCAGCTGGGGGCTGGTCTCTTCTCCTAGGCACCCAGCACCAGAACAAGAGGACACAGTCTCAAGCTGTGCCAGGGGAGGTTTAGGTTGGAGGTGAGGAAGACATTCTTCCCAGCAAGAGAGATTGGCCCTTGGGATGTGCTGCCCAGGGAGGTGGTGGAGTCCCCATCCCTGGAGGTGTTTAGGAAAAGACTGAATGAAGCACTCAGTGCCATGGTCTGGTTGATTAGTTAGGGCTGGGTGATAGGTTGGTATTGATGATGATCTTGGAGGTCTTTTCCAACATGGCTGATTCTGTGATTCTGCAAAGGGGAACCTGTGTGAGCTGTCAAACTGTGTATCCATACAGAAATGCATCTTGTACATGTTTGGTGCTTTTTCTACTGTTGTAGTCAGTTTCTTTTGTAAACACAACTCCATTTTTTCCCTTCCAGACTCTGAGTGTGGTGGATTTGCTGCTCTGGGGCACGTTTACCAGAAGAGAAATGGTTTTGAGGGGTGGTGGATCTCATTCAACTCATAACAGCTGGAAAAACTATGGGTGTCCATAAGGTATGCATGAGTGCATGACAGCTGCTGGCTGTGCAGTGCATCCCCCATGCAGAGTGCCCTTCTCCACCAGCTGCCTCCTGGCATGGCCAGGATTTTATCCTGAGTGTGGTGAAAGCTCTCACTGGGGAGCTATAAAATGCTGGAAAAGATTGGTTTGGCATGAGTAACTGGTGAATCATTGGCATTTGTAATTGGTTGGGGGGGGGATGGAGGTAGCCTTGGCTTGTTTATATTCTAGTTTCACATGAGAACAGTGATATGAACCAGCAGTAATTGAATCTGATAAGCTCTGGTGAGCCTTTCCCCAGGAGAGGAGGTGTGATTTGGAGAGAGATATAAGAGCGCAGAGGGAACTCTCGAAGGCTGCATGGAGGCTCTCAGGTTGCCTCACATTGCAACTGGTAGGTTTGATATACTCCTGAAGTGAGTGATCATCATCTCAGGCACAGCTAATTGCCTGAGACATTATGATGACTGTATCTGCCACGGGAAGGGTGAAACTCAAGATGCAGAAAGCAGCTGTAAGAAGCAGCCCACAGGGTGCTGCGCTCAGCCCTGGAGCACCTTCAGCTCCAAGAAGGAAGCTTTCAAAGAGCCTTCATGCTCTGGTGGTCTCTGCAGCACTCTTAGAGGTGAGAAGGGGAGGTTCCTCTGCAGAAATCGCACCGTGTGCCCCCCCATACTGAAATCAGTGCCAATAAAGAGGCCTTCAGCCCTCCTGAAACACCCACAGAAATCCTGCTGTATGTATCTGATGCAAAAGCCTGGGACTGCTCAGGGAGCATCTGCCAATGGAAATGAGGACATTTGTCACTAGGAGTGATATCTGCAATAAATATGTCCACCTGCAAATCTCCTTCTGTGATCTGATTGCCTTCATAAATCTCTCAAACTAAAACCCTGGGAGAAGAATCTTTCTCAACATCTCGAGGGCCATAAAACTGCAGGCTCAGACACAAATGCAAAGGACCAGGCAGGTACAATGTGTGATGCTGCCTGACAAACACTTCTGCAGCATTCCTGCTTCCCCAGGGCCCAGCAGCAGGGCATGTGCAGAAGGCTGGCTTGGAAAGGACCCTTTTAGGCTGCTCGAGGAGGCCAACACTAGGAGCAGACTCTCCCTGCAGCTCTGGCACAGTTCCCTGTTCCTCGACATGAGAGAAGAGAATGGAATGGAATGGAATGGAATGGAATGGAATGGAATGGAATAGAATAGAATCAACCAGGTTGGAAAAGACCTTGGAGATCATCCAGTCCAACCTCTCACCCAACACCATCTGATCAACTCAACACCAAGCACCCCATCCAGTCTCTTCCTAAACACTTCCAGTGATGCTGACTCCACCACCTCCCTAGGGAGCACATTTCAAGGGCAAATAACTCTTTCTATGAAGAATTTCTTCCTAATGTCCAGCCTAAACCTCCCCTGGCACAGCTTGAGACTGTGTCCTCTTGTTCTGGTACTGCTTGCCTGAGAGAAGAGCCCAACCCCCACGTGGCTACAACCTCCCTTCAGGGAGTTGCAGAGAGCAAGAAGGTCTCCCCTGAGCCTCCTCTTCTGCAGGCTAAGCAACCCCAGCTCCCTCAGCCTCTCCTCACAGGGCTGTGCTCCAGACCCTTCCCCAGCTTTGTTGCCCTTCCCTGGACACCTTCCAGCATCTCAACATCTTTCCTAACCTGAGGAGCCCAGAACTGGACACAGGACTCAAGGTGTGGCCAAAAAAGGTTGCAGTGCTGCAGGCTGCATCCAGATTTTCCCACTTCTTATCTAGCATCCAGAGCGATGTTTCAGATCAAACACAGATGGGGATGATGGTAAAAGGTGATGGAGGAAGGATGAGCAAGGTAGAAGCCATGATTGGTCAACAGCCAAATTCATGGGGCAGATCATTAATTAATTGAATTTTAATGAAAACATTAGAATTGCTCATGTGAGATCTGCTGTGACCCACACCACTTCAAGCAAAATGTGATTTCAGCTGCTTGGTGGCTTACAAGGGCTGTGATTAGTAGGTCTAGAAAGGTTCTCCTCCCCCTCTGCTCTGCCCTGCTGAGGCCACATCTGGAATATTGTATCCAGTTCTGGGCCCCTCAGGTCAAGAAGGACCTCAGGGAACTGCTTGAGAGAGCCCAGCCCAGAGGCACAAAGCTGCTGCAGGCAGTGGAACATCTCCCTGTGAGCACAGGCTGAGGGAGCTGGGGCTGGGAGCTGGGAGCAGAGGAGCCTGAGGGCTGCCCTCAGTGCTGGGGATAAAGCTGTGCAGGGCAGTGCTGGAGGACAGAGCCAGGCTCTGCTCAGGGATGGCCAAGGACAGCACAAGGGGCACTGGGGGCAGGCTGGAGCAGAGGAGGTGCCAGGGGAACAGAAGGGAAACCTTTGTGAGGGTGCTGGAGCCTGGAGCTTAATTTGTGATTTTTATTTTCCTGCTAACAAGAAAGAGGAAGGAAGGGAGGAAGGAAGGGAGGGAGGGAGGAAGGAAGGGAGGGAGGGAGGAAGGAAGGGAGGGAGGGAGGAAGGAAGGAAAGAAGGGAGGAAGGGAGGGAGAGAGGGAGGGAGGAAGGGAGGGAGAGAGGAAGGGAGGGAAAAAGAAAGGAAGGAAGGAAGGAAGGAAGGAGGGAAGGAAGGAAGGAAGGAAGGAAGGAAGGAAGGAAGGAAGGAAGGAAGGAAGGAAGGAAGGAAGGAAGGAAGGAAGGAAGGAAGGAAGGAAGGAAGGAAGGGAGGAAGGAAGGAAGGGAGGGTGGGAGGGAGGGAGGAAGGAAGGAAGGAAGGAAGGAAGGAAGGAAGGAAGGAAGGAAGGAAGGAAGGAAGGAAGGAAGGAAGGAAGGAAGGAAGGAAGGAAGGAAGGAGGGACGGAAGAGAGGAAGGAAGGAAGGAAGGAAGGAAGGGAGGAAGGAAGGGAGGAAGGTACTTCTAGTTTTTATTTTAATTCTCTGAGGTCTGTAGGACAAACTTCTCCCCAGCCTCACAATTGTTTCCAGGAGCAGTGCAAGTGCTGAATAAGGGCACAAAATCTTAGGCTGAAGCTGGAGCAATAGCTGCTGCAACAGCAGAATGGCTTGGGCTGGAAGGGGCCTCCTAAGGCCTTCTAGTCTAACAGCCCTGGAGTCAGCAGGGACATTCCCTTCTTCAGTGCTTGTGTCAAGAATCAATCTTATTGTTGACAACTCCAAATGAGCTGAAAGCAAAGCAAGGGCAGGTCCTGCCTCTCCAACCTGATCTCCTTCCATGCCCAGTGACTGCCTGGTGGATGTGGGGCAGGCTGTGGATGGAATCTGCCTGGACTTCAGCAAGGCCTTGGACACCATCCCCCACAGCAAACTGCTGGCCAAGCTGTCAGCCCCTGGCTGGGACAGCAGCTCTCTGAGCTGGGTTAGGAACTGGCTGGAGGCTGAGCCCAGAGAGTGGTGGTGAATGGTGCCACAGCCAGCTGGCAGCCAGGCACCAGTGGTGTGCCCCAGGGATCAGTGCTGGGCCCCAGCCTCTTTAACATCTTCATTGATGATCTGGATGAGGGGATGGAGTCAGTCATCAGCAAATTTGCAGATGACACCAAGCTGGGGGCAGATGTTGGTAGTTAGAGGGCTGAAGGGCTCTGCAGAGGGACCTTGACCGACTGGACAGATGGGCAGAGACCAACAGGATGGCATTCAACAAGTCCAAGTGCCAGGGGCTGCACTTTGGCCACAGCAACCCCAGGCAGAGCTACAGGCTGGGGTCAGAGTGGCTGAGAGCTGCCAAACAGAGAGGGACCTGGGGGTGCTGATTGACAGCTGCCTAAACATGAGCCAGCAGTGTGCCCAGGGGGCCAAGAAGGCCAAGGGCATCCTGGCCTGCATCAGGAAGAGTGTGGCCAGCAGGAGCAGGGAGGTCATTCTGCCCTGTGCTCAGCACTGGTTAGGCCACACCTTGAGTCCTGTGTCCAGTTCTGGGCTCCTCAGGTTACGAAAGAGGTTGAGCTGCTGGAAGGTGTCCAGAGAAGGGCAAGAAAGCTGGGGAGGGGTCTGGAGCACAGCCCTGGGAGGAGAGGCTGAGGGAGCTGGGGTTGCTTAGCCTGGAGAAGAGGAGGCTCAGGGGAGACCTCATTGCTCTCTCCAACTCCCTGAAGGGAGGTTGTAGCCAGGTGGGGGCTGGGCTCTTCTCCCAGGCACCCAGTACCAGAACAAGGGGACACAGTCTCAAGCTGTGCCATGGTTTATTCATGGCGGTCTGTGGTACACAGGTTGGACTTGGTTATCTTTGAGGTCTCTTCCAACCTTGGTGATTCTGAGGTTCTGTGGTTCTGTCACACTGTGCTGAAGACAGACAGGGGACCTTCTCCAGCAGAAGTAGAGCTTTAGCCCTTTTGTTTTCATAATTAACTCTCTTTTTAGGCTCACAAGATCATGCAGTGCAGGCAGGCACATTGCTCTGATTCCTTGTGCTCCTTACAGTTGTTATTAGACTCATCAACACTAACTTATATTTCCTTTTTGCAACCAACCTCTGGCTATAAATAGCCTGACTTGGATGTCAGCAATTGCTTTATTGGTGTGTGCTTTCTTATTTCCACACAAAACTGTTTGGTGCAGCAGGACCTGCAGCAGGACCTGCTCAGGCTCTTTCTCCTGCCCTTTCTTTTCTTTTTTCCCTTCCCCTCTCCTTTCCAGAGTATTTTCTCTCTAACCTTTTTGATGGTTTATCAACAATAAGAGGAGCTAAATATCTGGGGGAAGGCGGCCACAGTGGCTGCTGGGGGAGATTCTGGGCTGGCACACAACTCTGGACTTAGATGGCATTATACAAAGCTCAATCAGCATGGGAGCAAGAGCTGAAAACCCAAATGATCTTCCAAGTTATTGCAATGATCCCACTGGCAGAGGTTGGATGTTAGCAATATTGGTAACTTCTAATTGCTCCCCTTTCTGCAGCACCAGACCACAGGTTAGGGGTTGGAAGGGACCTCTGGAGATCATCCAGTCCAACCCCCTGCCAGAGCAGGAGCAGAGAATCCAGCACAGGGCACACAGGAACACATCCAGACAGGGCTGGGAAGGCTCCAGGGAAGGAGACTCCACAACCTCTCTGGGCAGCCTGCTCCAGGGCTCTGGGAGCCTCACAGGGCAGAAGTTCCTCCTCATGTTGAGCTGGAGCCTCCTGTGCTGGAGTTTCTGTCCATTGCCCCTTGTCCTATCCCAGGGTGCAGCTAAGCAGAGCCTGTCCCTGTCCCTGTCCCCTCCCTCCTGATCCCCAGCCCTCAGATATTTATAAACATTGATTAAATCCCCTCTCAGGCTTCTCCTCTGCAGACTGAACAGCCCCAGGGCTCTCAGCCTCTCCTCCCCAGGCAGTGCTGCAGTCCCTCAATCATCCTGGTAGCCCTCTGTTGGGCTCTCTCAAGTAGATCCCTGTCACTCACCTAAAGAAATTCTCCCCCATCCTTGATGCAGACATGCCTACAATTTTGTGTCAAGCTTAGCTGTGGCCTGGCTGGCTCTGGTTTTAGTGCACCCCTGACTTGTTCTCAGTGTCCACAGGATTCGCAAACTCTTAAGTTTTGTTTCACATGGCCTTCAAATGAAGGCAAAAGTTGAAGCTTTGCTGATTTTAAGTCACAAACAAAGAGTGGGGTTGTTAAATGTGTGTTTATTTGCCTCTTTCCTAGCAATTATCTCAATTGTCTTTATCTCAGATATTGGCCTCAGATTGCTTCAATCAAAAAACCATAGAATAGCTTCGGTTGGAAGGGATCTGAGAGCTCATCTCCCCAACCTCCCCACCATGGGCAGGGACACCTCTCAATGAGACTCAGCTGCTCAAGACCTCATCCAACCTGCCTTGAACACCCCCCAGCTAGGAGGCATCCACAGCCTCGCTGGGCAGCCTGTTCCAGAGTCCCACCACCCTCATACTGAAGCAGAAAGTTCCAAGCATTTACTGGAAAACCAGCTGTGTGCTTATTTAAATTTTGCTCTGACCTTGCTTGAAATCTGTTTCCAATCAATTCTGAAACCTGGCCTGGAGGCTTTCAGGTTCTTAAGCTCTTGACAGGGCATTGGCCTTGGTTTGCCTGCTAAATGAGGGATTCGGGCTTGTGTTTAAAGTTCAAACCAGGCAACCAGCACCAGAACAAGAGGACACAGTCTCAAGCTGTGCCAGGGGAGGTTTAGGCTGGAGGTTAGGAAGAAGTTCTTCATAGAAAGAGAGATTGGCCACTGGAATTTGCTGCCCAGGGAGTCACCATCACTGAAGGTGTTTAGGAAGAGACTTGATGGGTTGCTTGGTGCCATGGTTTAGTTGATCAGATGGTGTTGGGTGATAGGTTGGACTTGACGATCTCAAAGGTCTTTTCCAACCTGGTTAATTCTGGTCTATTCTATTCTATTCTATTCTATTCTATTCTATTCTATTCTATTCTATTCTATTCTCCTACTGAGGTGGACATAACACTAGAGCACCTTGAAGTTCTGGGTTTAGATCTACCATCTTCAAACCTCCACATCCACCATTTCCCATGCAGTGGATTCAGCCCCGTGCTCACATCAGGCATGTTTGCAGACCGTAGAGCATGATGGTGTGATTTGTCCCATGGCAGTAAAGCTCCTGATCTGAGATTCATGCCCAGCTCCAGACAGGCTTGCACAGCAGCAAGCACAGGTCACTGCAGAGGGCATGCTGCACCGCCCTGGTGCCCCACACTGCCAACCAGCTTGGCATACCAAAGGAGGCCAACAGCAGGGGCTACAGGCTGGCTCACTGAGGGTCACAGAATCACAGAATCATTGAGGCTGGAAAAGACCTCTGAGGCCATCCAGTCCACCCTAGGACCTACCACCCCCACATCAGCCAAACCCTGCCACCAAGGGCCACATCCAAGTTCTTCTTAAAGACCCCCAGTGATGGTGACTCCAGCACCTCCCTGGGCAGCACATCCCAGTGCCTAATCAGCCTTGCTGTGAGGAAGTGCTTCCTAATACCCAACCCAAACCTCCCCTGGGGCAGCTTCAGGTCATGCCCTCTTGTCATGTCACTGGTTGCCTGGGAGAAGAGCCTGACCCCCACCTGACTACAGCTTCCTTTTAGGTAGTTGTAGAGAGTGACAAGGTCCCCTCTAAGACTCCTCTTCTCCTGGCTGAACACCCCCAGCTCCCTCAGCCTCTCCTCATCAGGCCTTCCCTCCAGCCCCCTCACCAGTCTGGTTGCCCTCCTCTGGACCTGCTCCAGCACCTCAATATCCTTGCTGAAGTGAGGGGCCCAGGGCTGCACACAGTGCTCAAGGTGAGGCCTCAGCAGTGCTGAGCACAGGGCAGAATTCCACTCCTAGCCCTGCTGGCCACACTATTCTTGATACAAGCCAAGATGCCGTCCACCACACCCATGCACCATAACCGTACAATATATACCAGTCCCCCTCCAGAGTCTAAATGCCAGGCAGGTCCACTTTGACTTTCTCTTAATTACAAGGGGGTTCACTTTTTTCCCCTCAGGCTGCAGACTAGATCAGAAGAGGTCTTCTCTTTGTTCACTGGGTGTTTTTGTAGCCACCACTTTGGGTGGAAAAGTAACACGAAGGACAGGATTCTGTACCTTTAGCTGCTTTGATTCAGCAAAGGAAATGCTGGCTGTGACTAATGCCAGCCTTAATCAGCCTAACCCTTGCACACACCTCAAAATACCTTGAAGTCAAATCAGTGCTGAAGTCAGGCCTTTGTGAAGTTTAACAGCTGAACCAGAAAGGCAATCTTGTCGTGTCGACATCCTCGAGTATTCCAGCGACGCCTGTGAGACACAAAACAGGTTTGGAAATCCAGCATCTCCACCAGGGATGGGCTGAGCACTCAGCACGCTCCTCAGCTGAAGCCGGTGGAGTCTGTAGGGGCTACGTGGTCCTTTTGCCAACACTGACAGATTCCCCAGCACTGAAAGGATTTCTGTTAGTAATCTCCAGCCCCGAGACACAAGGAGAGCAGAGACCAGCATCGATGGGAGATTGCCTTTCAGGAGTGTTTTATTGGAATCTGTATCATAGCCATTAAAAAAAAACCCCAACAAAACAGAAGCAGTCTTTAGAACCATTTTGTCATACATTGTCTCCAAGCTGAGCTTTGCAATGACAGCAGTGCTATATCTAAGGTGGGTTTGCTTCCTCGTGCACGCAGCGGAGAGGACGCTGTAAGAAGCCAGCAGGAATGCCGCAAGGTGCTGCAGAAAGAGGGGACGGGAGCGCAAGCAAACGTTCCCCTGTCTGTGTGGCTCAGCAGCCAACAGAGCTGCTCAGGGGCTTTGTGGAGTAATCTGGTGCAGAAGATATAGTTTGGGGATGCTCCTGCCAGCACCTTTGCCACAGTGTTTTGCATGTACCTATATAAACATCATACCCTTCCCTGTCTAGGGCTTTTACACCTACCAAAAATGACGGTATGGGAAGAGCCTGTACAGGTGGTGCTACCAGTTCAGTAGCTGGCAACTTAAAGGATGCATCTCAAAATGTGATTGCTTGGCCTCTAAACCATATCAAATAAAAGAGCAATCAGAAATGCCTTTTGTTGTTGTTTGTTGTTGTTGTTTAAATAGTAATTTGCATAAACATTCACCTCTTCGTTTTCTCCATTTGCTTAGGGCTCAGAAGAGGACTCCCCTTGGCTGATTGCATCTGTGCTTGGCAAGGACTGTCGTTTGAAACCAGTCCTTGGTGTTTGTCTTAGGCAAAGGTTAATGTGTTTGTAAAACAGAGCAAATGTTGGCTGGCTTCAGTTCCAGCTTTGTGCTCTGGTGATGCTGAGTGACAGGTACCTGGCCTGAAAAGATCTGCGGAGTGGGAATTGGAACTTGCACAACTTCCACCTGCTGAAAGACGTGACAGCAGAAGGCTGGCGTTGGTCCTGCACCCCCATTTACACAGCCTACTTCTAAATGCAGCTTTCCCTTTCCAAACATGAAAGCAGGTTTAGCTGCTGGTCAGTGACCAAGTGGTGATGTGTGTATCACTAAGCTGTGTTGTGTCCCAGGAAGCCTGGTGAGAGATCTGGTAGAAAGCAGCTTTGTGAAGGTATTGCAGTGGGTTGCTGGAAGATGCATGTTAAGCTGAGGTTAAGTTACAAGAGTCTTCTGGATCTGTGGTGGTGCCACTGAGTTCAGATTTTGCACCCAAGGTGTGGATTGGAGGGCAAGCAGAGGGAAGGTGAAGATCATGAAGCAAAGGGCTGCAAATAACCAGGGCACAAGGTGTGGGGAGAGGAAGGAACAGTCTTCGGAGCAACCTGAAGATGCTCTCCTCGTCTGGTGGCCTGGTTCTTGTTGTGCGAACCACAAAGGAAGCAGAATGTAACCAACCAAGCTTTAAACATTAAAAACTAAACAAAAAGAAGAAGAAGAAGGAAATAAAAGAAAAGAAAGGGGGGAAAGGAAATCATTGAGTTGCACAAAAGCAAGCAAGGAAAGCACAATCAATCCAAGGGGGAAAAATAAATAAAGACTAGACGGGGGGGAGGGGGGAGGAAAAAACAAGGAGGAACTTTGAAGACCAGAGGCTGACTATTTGATTTGTAAATAAGATGAATCTCTCTCCACCCAAATGATGAAAAGTAAGAATTGCCATGAATGAGTAATGGCTGGTGGCAGCCCTGGCGTACAGCGTGTGGAAGGTGGTGCTATTGTTTGGCATGTCCTACATGTGTAGATAACAAGTTAGGCTTTCATGTTTGCCTACAAATTGTTGCTAAGCACATTTGATAACCTTTGTATTGATGCTTCTGCTGTCTCTTGGTTTCATCTCCATTTCCTTTGAAGACAAACAAAAACTGGAATATGCTACAGCCTCCAGCTGCATCTTGCTGCACTTCAAGCTACTGTGGATTCAGATCCAGGGAGCGTCTGAGGAAATTACTGGCTGGGTTTGATATTCTTTATTATTAGTTTTTCCCCCACTTGGACTTCTGAGCCTCTGTTGCCATTGTCCAAATTCCCCATCCCTGCAAACACTGAGTTGGAACTGATTTTGGTTTCACCTCTGTTAATGTCATCAAGAAAATCCTGTTTCTTGGCTCCCCCCATCACACATGCCCAGTGACCTGGTGAAGAACTGCCTCCACTAGTTCTCAACTAGTGCATGTGCTTGGAAGCAGCTGTGACTTGGAGAAGGGAAAAAACCCCAAAGAGCTGCCCATGAGCGTTCAGTCTCCACACCAGCACTGCTGGAGGGGAGCCCAAAAATTCTGACCCAGATCAGAACACTTCCAGAATCTCTGTCTTTATGTCGGTGGCATCTACTCTCCTCCAGCTAAGAATCCCAAGCACAACTTACAAACATAAACACAAACTAGAGTTAGACTTGAGAAAAGCAAAGGGAAGTAATATTTTACAAGCAGTAGAGTTTTGCATTTCTCAAGGGTCTTTTGAAAGTATCTGTTCAAGTCAGACTCAGCCTGTCAGGAGGACCATACGACTTGAAGGATCTGTGGCGACTGCTCTCTCTCATGCCATGGGATTAATACACTTCCTCCAATTGCTCACCTCCTCACTGCTCCAAATGGCATGGACCTGAATACTTGGATTAGGAGGAATATTTCTCCTGGGAAACTTGTGCCTTTTTGTAAGCCTGCCCAGTCAGAAACAGTCATTTTCCTTTCAATAGTTTTTGGCTCCTGAGGCTGACTCTGTTCCTGCAGTTCACCTCAAAGATATTAGCCCTTTTCCTGGGATGAGCTGAATGCCCTTTGGAGATTAGGGAGGATACTCAGTCCCAGGTAAGGTCAGGCCCTAAACTCCTGCCTACCAGAGATATCCCAGTGGTGGAGGTAGCACAGGTTCTCCAAATAAACGCTGACAGCCACCTTGCAGAACCACAGATCTCTGTGGCTGGGGTAAGCTAGCTGAAGAGGAAGCCTCTGCCTGACTGAGCAAAAGCAACTGGAAGCCAGCAAAGCGTTAAAACCCTCAGAGATCAGAGGAGGGAAGGAACAAGCGGTGTTGGCCAAGGAAAGCTAGAGACCAGCTGGCTGTGGAAGAACACTACTTGGCTCAGAGACGCTTCACTGTTCCCTCCACTCGCGGTTGCTTCCCACAGCGGATTGTCACACTGCCCCAATGCCCTAGTGCCTCATTCCTTCCCTGGTATCGCATGACCCATCGATCACACTGCGCCCTGTATGGTGTGGCTTGGAAGACCAAACCCAAGACAAAAAGAGAGAAAAACTTCACAAGATGGGAAAAAATAATCATACTGGTATAATGTCACATCACAGAAAACTGTGTACATCTTTTCCCCATACAGGACATACTTCAAACAGAATCACTTTAACACCAATGAGGACAATGTTCCTTCTTCCCGACAGAAGCAGAGTTGTTGGTCTCGTTTCGCCCCGGTGTGGTACATAAATATACGAAAATAGTCTTTTGAGTATTTACATCCAGGTGGTTTTCAAAGGCTGTGTCTTCAGCAGGTTTAATTCTCATTTTCTCTCCAGCCACGGGCGTTCTTTCCGAATTTATAGACTAGCCGCCGGCCATCCACGCGCTCCAGGATCTCCCTCTTGTAATAGTATCTGTGAAAAGAGAACCAGAGAGCACAGGTGAAGGCTGAGGAGTCACCTCTGCCAACCAGGCAATCCCTCAGCTAGGTGGAAGCCTTTTTTTTGTTTCACAGCATCACCAAGGTTGGAAGAGACCTCAAAGATCATCAAGTCCAACCGCTCACCACAGACCTCATGGCTAGACCATGGCACCAAGTGCCTTTTCTATGGATTCACACATAACTTGGAGTCCTGTGTCCAGTTCTGGGCTCCTCAGTTTAAGAAGGACATTGAGAGACTTGAAGGTGTCCAGAGAAGGGCAACAAAGCTGGGGAGGGGTCTGGAGCGCAGCCCTGGGAGGAGAGGCTGAGGGAGCTGGGGTTGCTTAGCCTGGAGAAGAGGAGGCTCAGGGGAGACCTTCTTGCTCTCTACAACTCCCTGAGGGGAGGTCATAGCCAGGTGGGGGTTGGTCTCTTCTCCCAGGCAGCCAGCACCAGAACAAGAGGACACAGTCTCAAGCTGTGCCAGGGGAGGTTTAGGCTGGAGGTGAGGAGAAAGTTCTTCCCATCAAGAGAGATTGGCCCTTGGGATGTTCTGCCCAGGAAGGTGGTGGAGTCCCCATCCCTGGAGGTGTTTAGGAAGAGCCTGGATGTGGCACTTGGTGCCATGGTTTAGTTGATCAAATGGTGTTGGGTGACAGGTTGGACTTGATGATATCCACGGCCTTTTCCAACCTGGTTAATTCTATTCTATTCTATTCTATTCTATTCTATTCTATTCTATTCTATTCTATTCTATTCTATTCTATTCTATTCTATTCTATTCTATTCCATTCCATTCCATTCCATTCCATTCCATTCCATTCTCATGATTATTAGAACTGAAAGAAAAGGGGAAAAAAATATGTCCTCTTTTTACTTTGGTTATCTTCTGAGTTTGTATTTCACCATCTTTAAGGTAATAGAATGCTGCCATATTTATCACACACTCTTATGGCATTTCACAGTAGCTTTTTTTGTTGGGTTTTTAGCTACTTTGTTTGTTTGTTTTCTCAGACTAACAAATTAAAAACCTCGAGGGAGGTTCTCCTTCCCCTTTACTCTGCCCTGGTGAGGCCCCACCTAGAATCCAGTTCTGGGCTCTCCAGTTCAAGAGGGACAGGGATCTGCTGGAGAGAGTCCAAGGGAGGCTCCAAGGATGCTGCAGGGACTGCAGCACTGCCTGGGGAGGAGAGGCTGAGAGCCCTGGGGCTGTTCAGTCTGGATAAGACTGAGAGGGGATGGAATCAATGTTTATAAATATCTGAGGGCTGTGGATCAAGAAGGAGGGGACAGACTCTGCTCAGCTGCACTCTGGGATAGGACAAGGGGCAGTGGATGCAAACTGCAGCACAGGAGGTTCCAGCTCAACATGAGGAGGAACTTCTGCACTGTGAGGGTCCCAGAGCCCTGGAGCAGGCTGCCCAGAGAGGTTGTGGAGTCTCCTTCTCTGGAGCCTTCCCAGCCCTGTCTGGATGTGTTCCTGTGTGCCCTGTGCTGGATTCTCTGCTCCTGCTCTGGCAGGGGGTTTGGACCTGAAGATCTCCGGAGGTCCCTTCCAAGCCCTAACATCCTGTGAGCCTGTGAGCTTGTGATAAGACAGAGTCTGAGATAAGATGAGGAGAGAATCTCAGTTTCTATTTAAAAAACAGATTTTTGACCTTTCACAGCTTCTGGGGAAATGCCTGAAATATTCAAGCACAGAACAACAGAAATATCCTCACCTAGAATTTGCAAACCTGTTTTAAGACAATGAATAGAGGGTTTGTCCAGTGTCTAACCTGTGCTGGAAGTAACAAGGAGCCTGGCTGTTTCAGGGCCACTTAAACCTTCCCAGTTCAGTGGCATGTGAACTTTCAGCTTGCTGCAACCTTCTTACCTTGGTTGTTTGGGTGGACAGCACCAGAATGTGTTCTGTGTAACAGATGTGTCTGTGAGCTACGCTGTAGAGATTGTTGTACACAGAAACAGGAGGGCAAAGAGAAGACAAAGCACATAATATCCCAGTCTCAGAAGCAGCAGGAGAGACTCAGCTGCCAAAGAAAGGCACTGGTCCTGCTGACAGTTCAACCAGACTCTCCATCCACGTAGTGTCTTTACAGAATCACAGAGTCACAGAATGTTAGGGGTTGGAAGGGACCTCGAATGATCATCCAGTCCAAGTCCCCTGCCAGAGCAGGAGCACCTAGAGTAGATCACACAGGAACACATCCAGGCAGGTCTTGAATATCTCCAGAGAGGGAGACTCCACAACCCCCCTGGGCAGCCTGCTCCAGTGTTTCCTCCCAGTGAAAAAAAATGTTTCCTCCTGTTTCCATGGCACTTCCTCTGCCTCAGCTTCCACCACTGCCCCTTGGGCTGGCATTGGGCATCACCCAGCAGAGCCTGGCTCCAGCCTCTGGGCACTCACCCTGTGTATCTTTATCAACATGAATGAGGTCACCCTCAGGCTCCTCTTCTCCAAGCTACAGAGCCCTCAGCTCCCTCAGGCTCTCCTCCATAAGAAGATGTTCTGCTCCCCTAATATTTTTTGTGGCTATGTGCTAGACTCTTTCAAGCAGTTCCCTGCGGTCCTTCCTGAACTCAGGGCCCCAGAACTGGCCCTGGTACTGTGTGGCAACCCTCCAGCTCACCTCATAGCCCGGCTGAGTTTCTCATAAGTCATGCTGCTGTTGTTTTTCTTCTTTCCCCAAAGCTGGGCAACAGCTTCAGACTTCAAAAATCTGAAGACGCCTTCTGATCGGTCCTCCCATTTGATCAGTCCCGGGTTCTTCTCAGGATTGAGAAGAATATCTCGGATAAATTCCCAAAGGTGAGTTCCTCGGGGGTCTGAAAGAGGAGAGAGGGCAGAAGAAGTGTCTGAGGAGCTGTCTGGGCTGTGCTTGCCATTTTTGTGTCACGTTCTTACAGTGTTTGATCCGCGGCTGGTGAGCGCTCAGCAGGAGCAGCCACGGCTCCGCAGCTCAGGACCGCAACGTCGGACGGATACAGGAAGCCCTTACACCGAGGCTGCAGGCTGAGCCCAGTGGCAGGCAGGCAGGTAGGAGCCCCAGCAACCAGGGGAAGCAGAGTCCAAACCACCCACTGCTTCCTTCTGCCTTTGCCATGGTTTCTGCCCTGAAGATAATGTTTAAATCTTCCCCTGATCTCATCTGCCCATTTTTCCTGATGTTCTTCTATGGCAGGCGTGCAAACTGATAGTATCACCGGCACCTGAAACAGCCAACAGAGCTGTGAAGGCACCAGATCTCCAGGCACTTGAAAGACAGACAGGAGGCCAAGGAGGTGAAATGCTCTTCTGCATCAGTGAGCATTTGGTCCTAGGAGTGGGTAGAGGGATGGTGCCAAAACGGTGTGTGAGGAAGGTATAGAAAAGTTTAACTGTGATATCAGAAAAGGCAAAACCAGCTCTCTAAGTCCAACACACAGACCTCATGGTTTAGGTGCAAATCCATCCCACATTTGCTGCAGAGATGGCACCAGAAAGCCCAGGTTCAAACACATGAAGAGGTAAACAAAGAGCTTAAAGAAATCAGGTGTAGTAGTTTATGAATGGAGACAAACACCGTGGCAGAGTGGGCCAGGAAGAAAGCAGTCTCCTTTGGCCCGACTTCAAAAGCATGCAAGGGTTTAGACCAAATGAAGAAGGAAACAAGCTGGTCAAAGATGTGAAAAGTATACAATGGGGTAGAGTGGAAGTAAGCTTCAGTCCACTCATGAAATATTTTTTCTTTGCTATTTTAACTGGTTTCTTTTTGTTGTTATTATAACTGTTCTCTAGAACCAATGAAATGTGGTGGAGCTTTTCTATCTGAACCTCATAATGTCCTCAGCAGAACAGAGGGCAGAGACAGAGAGCAGCACTGAAGAAACTGGACACACAGGGGATTAGCCCAGCATGGCAAGCTGACCTTCTCTATATGCCAAGGCTGTGATTCAGTTCTTAGATCCACAGAACATCTCAAGTTAGAAGGGACCCATAAGGGTCATCAAGTTCAGCTCCCTGCTCCTCGCAGGACTACCTAAAGCTAGACCATATGACGAAAAGCTTTGTCCAGATGCTCCTTAAACTCTGACAGGCTTGGTGCTCTGACTGCTTCCCTGGGGAGCCTGTTCCAGCAACCAGCTACCCTCCCAGTGAAGGACCTTTTCCTAATGTCTCAGCTCAGCTTCCCTTGATGCAGCATCATTCCGCTTCCCTATGTCCTGTCGCCGGTCAGAATCTCCCTCTCTGCTGCCCTTCTTGAGGGAGCTGTAGACTGTGAGAAGGTCACCCCTCAGCCTTCTCTAAGCCAAACCAACCAAGTGACCTCAGTTCTTCACATATCAGTCTGCAGAGCAGTCCTGTCTGATCCTTCCATTCGCAATCTTGATACACACACACACAAGAAGAAACAAAACAGCTGTGTGCAGATAAAAAGTTCTGGCTGGGCCAAGTCACAGAGCAGGGAAAAGCAGGAGCCAGGAAGAAGCACATAGTCTGGAGACTATATTGAACCAGGATGAACCCAAACGCTACACGGTGCAGTGAAGGACCAGTATTAAGGTTTTCTGCCATGAATAATGGCACAGGATGCAAAAGATACAGCCCAGAGCTTTTCAGCATAAAAATCTCAATAAAGTACATTTCAGGAGCCGTGTGCAGAAATGGCAATTATGGCAACCTGTCTTCAGAATCAAGCTGAATCAAAGCTAGCAGAAAAAGCAACTGAGGGGAGTGGGAAGACTGTGACATCAGAGGAGAGGGTGGCAGTAGGTAGGGCTGAGGGACAGGTGCCTGCTGGTGATGCCCTGCATGAGAAATCCTGCAAGCTCTCTGGTGCCTGCTGCACCAGGCAGGTGTGGAAATGAGTATGGCCATGCACAGAGCTTTCTGCTTTCATCCCGGGTCTCCTTCATCGTTCCTTTACTCCGGCCCACCAGCCCAGCTCAACACAGGGCAGGGACGGCAACGGGTTTCTGATTGCTTCCCCATGAGGTCTCAGTAATAAAACCATTTGAACAGCATAACAACAGGGAGTCAAAAATGAGAGTCAGATCCCTGGAGGACTCGAGTAGAGTGCTGATTCCACCGGTTCTGCTTTCAAGGTGCTTCATTTCCCCTCCCAAAGAGGATTTGATTTGAATGTCTCTTCCCCTCCGCTCCACCAGCCATTAGAAACGTGGATGTCAACTTACTGTGCTTCTTGGTGTGGGACTTGGGGGTATGATCTTGGGATTTTTTCACATCTGAAGAATCTGCAGAGAAGGAAAATGAATCCTATTTGTGAATTTGATTAAAGACTTTCCATTGACTGGCAGGTTGAAAGAAATAAAACCACAAAAAAGAGCTAATATCTCTTTTAAAGATAATCACTTTTCAGAAAGTAATCTAAGTGAGGAGGAAAGGGGAGAGTTTTGTTTTCTGTACTGTATGTTAATCAGCACACTTCACAAAGGGACCATTGATGAATAAAGAATGAATGCAGAGGTAAACATTTGGCTTTTGAAACCTACATTTGTTTAACAAATACCTCACCTCATGTTGGGGGTTGGGGGGGGGGGGTGGAAACACAGAGATGATCAGGGCCATAAAAGGAATCCAGTGTTGTCCCATTATGTCTTAGCCCTTGCAGAAGCTTGTATCTTTGGGGGCATATTTGTTTCTGGAGGGATGATCTAACGTGAAATGTATGTGCTGGTACCGCTGCACAGAACACCCACCTGACTGAAACATAATGAACTGGCAAAGCTTTCTCGTTTGAGGAGGGCAGGGTGGGGGGGAAAAGGGCTGCACGGGTAGGAGGTTTTGGCAGCTGGCCGCACAGAGACTGTTCCGTGGCTCAGGGCCATAGGAACAAGCCATTTCTCATCGGTGGTACTTTTTCACCTGCGGCCAGCCAGAGGAGGAATGGGGTTTCTGGCACTAGCCCTCCTGCAGAAATGAAGGCAAATGAAAAGTTCCACCCCTTCGTGCCTTCAGCTCACAGTCTGCACGTTCAAACCCTCCCACCCTCAAACCACCGCATCCCCGGCTCTGCTCTCGCCGTTAACGAAAGGCTTTCATCTGACTGCTGCAAGCCTAACAAAATCCGCAGGGCAGTCCTGAGAGGGAGCCCCTTCTGCCTCTGCCGTTTTTTAGCGTGCTCCATGCCTGAATTCCATCGAGCAGGCTTCAGGTCCCACGCATGTTTTCCCAGCTTCCATGAATGCACAATTATCTTATTTTTCATGGAAACCAGGCATTTGCATGGGAAAGTGACTCACAGGAAATACTCATTTGCATAGAAACTTGCCGGATTTGCACAAGCAACTGCAGCAGCTGCATGTGAAAAGGCAGATGCAAAGCTAGTCACACACTTGCTTTATTCATACATAACTGGAAAGGTAAACTGAAGAGGTCGGCAAGGATAAGCCTAACCTCCTTATCCTGAGCCTGACATAATTACTGTCCTTGACCCCAAGCGGCAAGCCTGCTCTGAGTCACTCCCCCTTCCCGCTCTCGGAGAGCAGGAACTAGCCTGAACCTCACTCGGCTTGAAGGGACAGAAGCAAAAGCCCTCAGACTACGATTCCCCTGACGCGACCAAAAGCCTCTGGGAACCCCAGGCCAGGGCAGCGGGCCCCGCTCCCCGATCTGCCCTCTTCTGCAGCTCCTTTTCATCTTGAAACCCCGCAACCCGCTTGCAAACGTTTGTCACGCTCCGCTTAGCCGGAGCTTTATTCCTGGAAGCTGGGTTGCCTTCTTGCCTATAGCTGCTGATTTATGCTGGATCTCAGCTGTGTAAATAGCCTCCCGCTCTGCCTCCACTCCTACGTGGAGACCGGTTTCAAACATGCCACGTTAAGAGGCTGGAGCCTGACAGATGAAAAGAATTATGATGCCGTTTCAACAAAGCTGTCTTGCAAAACTTTTTGACAAAAGCTTGCCCAGTATTTGCATATGATTCAGGAATCAGCCTCTTTATTTTTTTTTTGGTTGTTTTTTTTTTCCTTCTTACGGGATATACAAATGTAGTTTTCACAGGAGGCTGTGCCCTCGGTGTGCCACCCTAGCTTTAGGCCTATTTAGCAGGCCGTGGGTAAACACGGCGTGCCAGGCCCTTGACAGGTTCCCCAGTCCTGCCAGAGAGCTCTGAAGTCCTGGAGCCATCTTGTGAGAGTGGGTGGAGGCCGTGGAGAGAGAGCAAACAGACCTTTGGCTGGGGGGGCTTTTAAGGTTGGGCGATTTGGTTTCTCCTGCTGCCCAGGGGCTCTTTTTCATTCGTTCATTCGCTCCTTGCTGAGTGCGTTCGCTGGAGCTGTGCGTGCCTGGCGAGCCTGGCCTTGCTGGGAGGCCAGGGTGGGCACGCTGGTGGCGGCTGCCACAGAGGCTGCCCCCCGTGCACAGCTCCATCTACAGCCCCCTGCTTCCCGTGCCCATCTTGCCCGGCCTCCTGCCACTTTCTCCTGCGGGCCTCTTCCTCGCAGCCTCTCGAGAGGGCCCTGCCTTTCCTTCCCTGTTCTGCATTCCCTTGCCACGTCTGCCCTCACGGTTACCCATGGCCTCACTCCCTCCCCTCCAGCCCTGGTGCCTGCCCCTGGGCCATAGCTCCCAGAGTGCCCTGCCACATGTGCCTGGCCCGCACCTTCACCAGGCTCCGTGGCAAACGGGTTTGCTTCTTCTGCTGCCCCTGAGCGGGCAGATTGTATCTCTGCCTGCCGAGAGCGGCGCGCACGGGTGAGGAGGTGCGAGCTGCCTGCCCTGCTCTCGGCTGAGACGGGCTCCAGCAGCAAGCCCTTCTGCTGGTGCAGCTGGGTCGAGGGCTTGGTGCCTGCCCTGCGGTTTCTCCAGGCCAGCTCCAAACCCAGCCTCAAACGTAGCAACCTACTCGGCGTGAGCCGCTGGCTGAGCAGGGAACCCGGCCACTGCTGGGGGAGGAACGTGGCACTCGTTTGCCCATACTCAGCTACGCCGCAGAGGAGCTGGATCGTCTCATCTCTCTGACACTAACATCTTCCCCTTTGACTCAGCCACTTTAAAAGATGATACGTGGAGATTGCAGATCATTTGATCTTCCCTGTCTTGACAGGGAAGAGAGGAGCAGCTCTTTAAAGCAAGCCACTTTAATGATGATAGCCAAGAGAGCTGTCAGAATCAATAGTGCTTGGTTTAAAATTACCAGAGACTCAGATTCAACCCTCCGACAGAAGCAGACCGCAGAGACGATTATGCACCGGTAGCTCTGAGACAAGTGACAAACAATTAACAACATAATTACAAGCTCTTACCAGGAGGGTGGTGACTAGGTGTCATCATGGAAATCTGAGCACGGCAGAATGTTTTACTGTCCAATAGCTCTGGGAATTAAAAAGGAGAAGGTTTTAAAGTATTAGCCTCAGACAACAACCAAACTGCCTCGGAAACGCATGAAGTGTGGTGATGTTAGTTACCTACTGTGCTACCATAGCCACTGTCGTACAGGTAATTCTCTTCTTTCCAGGACACCATTAATGAGGGATCTGAAGGCAAAGGAGACCAGGAGGAAAATCAGATCGCTAAAAGAACATTTCATTCTTTTTGCACAGGGGTGAATAGTGAGCACTGAAGGAATAAGGAACGTGCTAAAAACAGTGCTGGGAAGGGGCTATGCACAAAATTAGTTCCCTTCACTGAAGTCGTGGATGGGGTTGTGCATCCTCAAATCTCCTTACACGAAGCACTGACTTTTAGGAACAAGGCAGTGGGCTCTTCTTTTTCCTGACTAACGCATCATTTATGCCTGCCCTTGAAGGAGGTTTCCTATGGCAGATTAAATCAACCCAATCGAGGTCTGAAGTCTCAGGCCCTAGTGCTTTGCTGCCGTGGAGATGAAACTGTCCTCAAACACCGAGTGAAAGGGGAAGGTACTTAGAGCGAGTCTTTCTTCCTCTAATGGTCCCTCCGGGACAGAGCCTTGTGTGTAAGCACAGAAGCAGAAACACCAAACCCTAATCATAGGTGAAGGGCCGGTTCAGTCTGGGAATGTCAAAATCCCATCCTTAACCTAAAAACCACCTTCATGATTAAAGAGGAATAATTTTAGCGACCTTCTGGTCAGATAGGTCAATACGAGCAGAACAGAAGCATTGTCGTTATGACCTGCACAGAGATCTCCTGCTCTCCTCACAGAGCATTTTTTCAGGTAAGAAACCTTGTTGGTTTTTTTTCCCCTTTTGAATCCAGGTCAGAAAGGATGAGGAGTAAAGTTGAAAGCAAAGTAAAGTTTAAAAAAAAAGAACAAAAAAGAATGAGTTATAGCTAAATCACTGAGTTTGGCTGAGTTACCACTTCAGACACAGGAATTTATCAGGCATGCATGTTGGGGCACCCAGAGCTACAATAGCACACACCCTTTGCTTGCTTGGACACCTGATCTGCCTAGCATTGCCTCTGAAAACAGGCCTTCTGAGCCAGAACATGGGAAGACAGCTCATCTTTTCAGGACCCATGTCTCTGCATCTCTGACACTCTCATAGGAGGAGGCAATCTTCCTCAACCACCAGCCCTTTCCTTGCTAGCTCACAATGAGTCCCTTCCTCAGCAGCCCCAGTCTGCGCTGCCTGCTCCTCCCCATGCCGGATCTAAACTAACTCCCACTGCCCATCGTCACCATCGCTGGAGCCACGCCGCCCCACTCTTGATTCAGGCTGGCTATGAGTTAATTCTAGGCTTTGATCTTTCCAAGGTAAGCAGCTGAGGGACTTTGCACTGAGCTGTGTATCTTGAGTGGGAGGACTGGAGACAATATTCTCTACCCTGATCAAGAGCTCATCAATCAGGACTAGAAGGATGACCCTGGCTTACTTCCTGGCACACAGTGAGGGTGCTGCATCACCCACAGCAGGCAGACAGAAGCAAGGGGTGGATCGGGCATTGCAGTGCTTGCCCGCCACAAGGAGAAGGTGAAGAGTGTCCTTGGCTGGAGAGGCTGGGCTTCTCCTGGTGAGCTGGATAAATAGGCTTGGCAGCATTTGTCAGAGACATGGCACACTACAAGTCTCTGTTTGTTCTGCCAGAAGATACTAAAACAGGGCTCACAAACACACCCATGTACGCAGAGGCTGGGACTAGGAGAGTAGAGAGCGTTTGGATGTGGACACAGGTCCTCTGGCAACGGAGCCAGGAAAGTCATCGTGCCTGAAAAAGAGGACTGAACTGAGCTGAAGCTCTTTTCTTGGTGAATCAAAGTCTTGGGAGAAAAGGCACCTAGCTATGAACACACTGGAGAAAGAAAAGATTGCCACGGGCAAAAGGCAGACCTAGCCCCACCAAAATAATCCCCAGAGTTCCATTGCTTTGAGAGGTGAAGAAATGGAACTCTCGCGGGGAGTTTTGGTTGGGAATTTCCTCACGTGTCAAACACTACCAGCACTTGCCAACTAAATATTTTTTTCTCTCTCTCTTTTTTTCTTTTTTTTGGGGGGGAGGTGGGGTTTGTTTTAAAACTGAGAATTCTCTGAAAAGAGTTGTTTTGGAATCTGCTGAATCAAGTCCTGCGCACAGCTGCGCCTGCCCAGCGCTGCGAACGACGATGCGCAGTACAGACTGCTGATGCTGCAGAGGTCTCCCAGCTACAGTGGCTGCATGCACACCAAGATATGGTGGTATGACTCAAAATGACAGGGAGTAGACACCAGGGGATACCTGTGTCACTTTTTCCACTCTCCCTGATACTATCTCCATTTTATTTAATGCCATTTTGGGATCTCTCTTGGAATGCACAGCTCCCCCTTTGTGTCACCAGCAAAGGACAAGTTCACCTGCGTTACTCACCTGTTTGCTCTGTCTTCACAATGACATTATGAGATTGGTACATGTCACTTCCACACTGGCCTGCAAGAGAGTATATGGCAGATAGGACACATGACAATGACCACATAAGAAGCAAAGGCATTGGCTCCAGGCAGTGACTGCTGCAGCCGAGCCACAGGGACAAATTTGGAGTGGGAAACAAATCCTCTCCCCTGGTCCTTCAGACTTCTGCCTCGTGTTATAGCGAAGCAATTCAGTAATACAGAGAGTGAGGTATAAGCTGTACAGTAAACACAGCAAATTACATCTGCCAGGTATGTCTCTGGGGAACATAAGCAGCTTCTGAAGATCCCAGAGTTCAGACCGCTGGATATGTGTCTCTGCCTAACATCTATTTACCATTCCACTTTAGGTGCTGGAGGTTGCTGTAAAGCAGCTGCCCTGCTGTCCCAGCTGCCTGAGTGAATTCCTGCAGGCTCATACTGCACAGATGTTCCCCATTGATATCAAACTCCTGGAAGGGTATGCAGGTGGCATCCAGTTGGTTGGTATCAAGGAGATGCTGCAGCCACTCCCAGACTTGGAATTTAGTCCAGTACTGCGGGTGTATTTCATGCCACTGGGTTCCATAGAAGCTGCTGGACACTGGGAAACAAAACAGGTATTTATTGTCCCTGTTAGCACTGTGGCCTATAGCCAAACTGCATGCCCCAGAAGCCCACAGAATCTAGACTCTTTCTTAGTCTGCAACACTAGCTCAGTAGCTATTGCTGGAGATGGCATTATTGTGCTGGGGTGGGGGTTTGCCTCAGTTTTTCACTTGAATAGCAGGAAGTACATTACACCTCCCTTGGCACATTGAGTTTGAAGGAATTCACCCCTCTTGGCCAAATACACCAAAATTCTTTGCTGGAAGATACCTTACAGAAGTCCTGTTGAAGAGGGATGTTGATCTTCCTACAGGAAAACAACTGTAGTGCTCCAGAAAATGGTAGAGAAACCTTCAAAATGATCCTAAGGTGAGGTGGAAATCTTCTTTTCATAAAGACTGGGTATGAATTGGGCATTCAATCAAAGGATGGTAAAAACCAAGGCACTCTCACACTGCTCCACAACAAAAACCTGGCAGTGGGGCCCCGAACTTCATGAGAGAGCAGGACTTGTGCTGAATGCACGTTGCTTTGTAGTCAGGGAAGATGACAGGAAAACTGCTGGAAGACTCATGTTTAGTTATGGAAGCTGTGTCATTTTCTTGTTAGGGTGTCTGAATCTCTCCTTGGCAATCTTTTAAGCAGCTCTCAGTGGGCTGTCATTGCACGACAGTAATGTCTGTGTGCAAATGACAGAAAGTGTACATGAGGACAGGGTAAGTCTGCAAGATAAGAGTGAAGGCAGGGCTGCTTTGGTCTGCCCTGGCAGGAACGCTGGCAGAAGGAGTTCAGGGCAATTTATCCCTTGGGAAAGGAGGACAGTGCAAATGCCAGGCAGGGGCAGGGTGTGATAAAATAGTCACGACTGCATGAATGAGAAATTGCAGAGGTGGCTGGATGATGGGAGGGGGAAAGACTCTACAGCAACCCCGCTCCAGGATGTGGCACCAGTCCATTCTCAGTGTCCCAAACACAGTGGCCCCCTCACACAGCCATGAGAAACGCAGTGGGTATTGCTAGAGGACCACAAGCAGTAGAGTTGGCACATTTTAAGAAACCACTTTCCTTCAGGTCCTGCTAGACCTCAGGTCTCTTCAGCCAAGGTACTCCACACAACACCAGTTTCCAGGTAAACACAAAAAGCCCCACAGTTACTCCACCAATATTGGCCAACGAGATCTGTGCCAGTAACTTAGGGAGTCTGCAGGACCTTTTCTCATCCTCCTGTGGAAGGATATTGGGAATGGGTGTGGACATGATTAAGAGGGTGGTATGTCAGAGAACAGAGTTCCCATGGAGCCACCAAGGCTCCTGGAAAGGAGGCTGGTCTGTGTTCTCCGTTCAGATGGGTAGAGAAGCTTCAGCAGTGACTTGACTCTTAATGCAAACAGAGCCTGCAGTGAGAGGAAAGCATAGCTAGGTAAAAGGAAGTGAAGCGGCAAAGGGTTATCTGAGGGCTGATCTGAGCTTCCAGCTTCCTGTCCCTCTAACAAACATCAGTGAGTCTTGAGGACTTAAACACTGCAAACACAAAACCAGATCCCACGGTTTCCCTTCATGAAAACCTGTTCAAAGTGGAACTCAGCCAGGACTTTTTCCCCACCGTGAATCTGTTCTGGCCAGGCTGGCACGTTTATTAAGGGCACACTTGGATATTTCTGTGCATTTAGAAACTACACATAGAACAAACCAACACTTTCACAGGGGGTGTGTGTGTGTGTGTGTAACTTATGCTGTCAGTTGTTTCAGCATTACTGGAGTTAGAAGGACAAGGCTTCCTTAGATTCCAAGGCTCCTCCTTTAGATTCCAAGGCTTACCTGCCACCTGAGTGATGACAAGAAGTGAAGCATACTGTGTTTTCTACTGACAGAGAGAAGATATGTGAAGGCATTTTTCTGTACACAGCCATATCATCAGGGATCAGGAAGGATCATAAGCTACCTGTGCTCTAATACCAGGCTCCTCAGAAAGCTGCCTAGCAATTTGAACTGAAGAAGTGAAAACAGCACAGGAGTAGAAAGACCTCTGGAAAGCCAGAGGGGTGATTAGTACTGAAGAGTAATGTTGGTTCAGAGACGGCAGGAGGGTAAAGGGTTCTGAAGCGAGGATAAAGAGCTTTGATCACTTTCAACACCACCAAATCCATTTTCAGGGAAAGAACCAGCAAAGAAATGAGCCAGGAAGTGGTCACTTTCCAAAACTGAGTGTGCAGGGTCTTGGGTTTGGGTTTGTTTAGCTTTGGTTGTTTCTTGGCTTTTGGGGTATCTTTGCAAATAAACCAGCAAATAGAATTTTTTTTTCTTACCAGAAGTGAAACTCCAGTAAAATAGTATGACTGAAAAACAATACTTGGGCATGCTTAATGGCATAATAGCCCCTTCCTCCCTGCCCCCCTCCAGAGCACATGGCTCAGAGCCCTCCTACCATTGCATGCAGAATATCCGTCTGTCCAGGAAGGCTGCTGGTGGAGTAGATTGCTGCTGGAATTGATACTCATTCTGCCAGCTCCTTCCAAAATCATGATCTGTAAGCGAATCAGACAGCTTGCTTAGTGAGCACTGACTAGTCCAAGAGGTGAATGGCAAAAAAATCCCAAACAAAATCCGTCAAGGCGAAGTGAGGAAGCCAATTCCATTTGCAGAAGGTACAATTGAAACCCAGAACATGTTGCCACAACCCCTTCTCCACTGCCACAAAGTCTCCTTATGATAAACATTACCAGGGTTGATTTGCATATGCAAGAAGCAAGTTTCTACAGCTGCCCATCCATAAATGAATAATCTGTAATCAGAAATGAAGGCGAAGGAAGAGACAAAGCTCCTGACAGAGCAGCTCAGGAAAACTGCCAAGCTTTGAGCAACAGACTGCTACGGAGCTTGGCTTCTTGTGTTCTAATGGAAAGAGGAAGGGGGTTGAAATGTGCTTTTCTTTCTTTTCTATTTTTCCCTTTCTTTTCCCCCTTCCTTTATTTTTGTTGTTGTTTTGTTTTTAATGAGAGAGAAGAGTTTCATCTTGACTGCAAACGAAACAACGCAGCTGACAACAAAGCCACCGGTCGAGAAACTCCCTCGCGCAGAAGGGCGCACGCGTTGGCGCTGCGGGGAGGTAGTGTTACAGGGAATATCTTGTCAGCCGACCCAGTTTCTTATCTGATCTGTGTCAGCAGTGTCTGTAACACTCCTCAGTAACGAGTATCACAGATCACACCTTTCACACCACCGCAGGAAAATCAGACGGTCAAAGATCTTGCAAATGAGGCAGGCGGCGGAACAGGAGCAGGACTCTGGAGGGATACTGCCCCCAGGACAGCATTCCCTCTTCCAAGGGACCCAAACTTTCCTTTCCACTTATCTGAGCCTTAGAACCATGAGGAAAAATGCCCAGTATCTTATTTACACTTAAAAAAACCACCCCACTTAAAAAAAAAAAAAGCCCATCAATGCCCCAGCATGACTTTTATTTATTGAAACCCCCACGGTTTTATTTACACTTGGAAAAAAAACCCAAACCCAAACCACTACTCATGTGATGCTTTAGAAAAACATCACATCTTTATAGCACATCCTCAATCATTCCAGTGGAGCTATAGAAAATTCCCCAGCTAGTGGTGTCCTGGGTACTTTGCACTATAGAATCATAGAATTTTTTCCAGTTGGAAGGGACCCCCAGAGATCACCCAGTCCAAGCCCCCTGCCAGAGCAGGAGCACCCAGGGCAGCTCACACAGGAACACAGCCAGGTGGGGTTTGGAAAGTCTCCAGAGAAGGAGACTCCACAACCTCTCTGGGCAGCCTGCTCCAGGCCTCCAGCACCCTTACAGTCAAGAAGCGTTTCCTTCAACCTAAGATCACCATGGCTACTAAGCCATGTCCCAGAGTGCTGATTCCCCACAGTTCTTGAACAGCTCCAGGGATGGTGACTCCTCCAGCACCCTCACAGTCAAGAAGCTTTTCCTTCAACCTAAGATCACCATGGCTACTAAGCCATGTCCCAGAGTGCTGATTCCCCACAGTTCTTGAACAGCTCCAGGGATGGTGACTCCTCCAGCACCCTCACGATCAAGAAGCTTTTCCTTCAACCTAAGATCACCATGGCTACTAAGCCATGTCCCAGAGTGCTGATTCCCCACAGTTCTTGAGCAGCTCCAGGGATGGTGACTCCTCCAGCACCCTCACAGTCAAGAAGCTTTTCCTTCAACCTAAGATCACCATGGCTACTAAGCCATGTCCCAGAGTGCTGATTCCTCACAGTTCTTGAGCAGCTCCAGGGATGGTGACTCCTCCAGCACCCTCACAGTCAAGAAGCTTTTCCTTCAACCTAAGATCACCATGGCTACTAAGCCATGTCCCAGAGTGCTGATTCCTCACAGTTCTTGAGCAGCTCCAGGGATGGTGACTCCACCAGCTCCCTCAGCAGCTTTTTCCAATGCCTGACAACTCTTACAGGAAAGAAGTTTTTCTTCACCTCCAACCTAACCCTCCCCTGGCACAATTTCAGGCCATTTCCTCTCATTCTACGACCTGATACCTGAGAGAAGAGACCAACCCCCACCTCACTCCAACCTCCTTCCAAAGCAATGAGGTCTCCTCTCACCCTGCTCTTCCTCAGAGCAAACAACCTCAGTTCCCTCAGCTGCTCCTCACAGGACCTACTCTCTAGATCCTTCATCAGCTTTGCTGCCCTTCTCTGGACACTGCTTCTACAGATGCCAGTGAAAGATAAGGGCAGAGGAATTCCTCCCTCCAAAGCTCACCCTAGTGCCAGCAGCATGGCAAACGTTCCAGGTCGCAGACTGCGCTGGGAATTGTGCAGGGTAATTAACCTCAGCCACAGAGCAGCAGAGCCTGACTTGGAAGTTTCTATCAGGCAAACCTGGAATTTGCAAAGCTCAAAAATACACCTGGTAGCCACAGATGTGCTTCAAGAACCTGGGAAGGTCATTTGCTAAATATTAGAAAGGTTTCAGATTGGTTTACTTATGTAAACATTGGGGGGGGAGAAAATGAATAATAAAAAAGAAATTATTCAAATCATTGTTCAAAAATATTCTAAGTTTCAAGCCACAAAGTCTGTCAGATCAAAATGCTAGACACCAGGCTGCCACGTGCTGCCAGCCAGGCTTCACCTGGGGATTAGGAAGAGAATGAAACACAAAATGGGTTTGGGGAAGTTGAAAGTTTGCTGCTGGCTCACTCAGGCCAGTGAGAAAACTCCCACCGAGAGCACAGCCTGAGGCCTGGCTGGGAGACGAAAAGCAGGCAGCAGAAGCTCTGCCGGCCTTGGCTTCAGGCAACAGCCTGAAAATGACCAAGGCTGGCATTTTCCTCTGTCATTTAAAACAAACTATGGCATTTTGAAAAATCAGTCCCACACCTGTCTCTCTTCTCCTTACAAAATAAGTTAGTTCTGCATTTCTCTCTCTCCTCCTTTTACAGTAAGCGAGCTCCACATCTGCTTCTCTCCTCCTCGCAAAGTAAGTTCCACATCTCTCTCTCCTCCAGTTCAAGTAAGTTCCACATCTGTCTCTCTCCTCCTTTTAAAATAAGTGAGCTGCACATCTGCTTCTCTCCTCCTTGCAAAATAAGTTTTACATTTCTCTCTCCTTTTAAAATAAGTGAGCTCCACATCTGTCTCTCCTCCTTGCAAAATAAGTCCCACATCTGTCTCTCTCCTCCTTTTAAAATAAGAAGTTCCACATCTGTCTCTCTCCTTTTAAAATAAGAAGTTCCACATCTGTCTCTCTCCTCCTTGCAAAATACGAAGTTCCACATCTGCTCCTCTTCTCCTTGCAAAATAAGTTCTACATTTCTCTCTCCTTTTAAAATAAGTGAGCTCCACATCTGTCTCTCCTCCTTGCAAAACAAGCTCCACATCTGTCTCTCTCCTCCCTCTAAAATAAGAAGTTACACATCTGTTTCTTTCCTCCTCCTCCTTTTCCCCTCACCACCCACACCATTTGTATGCTTAGGGGGGACGAGGTTACTGAGAACTGCTTTAAAAGACAAAGGTCCCTCTCAGCGAATGGTGCTGCACAGCATAACCCCGTCCAGAGCCTTTGTTCCAGCTATGCAGAATGGCAAAGCCAAAGCAGGGATGTTTTAACACTTGTTTCCCACCCTTAGTTCTGACTAATCTATCACTCAGGGACTACCAGCAAGGAGAATTCAACTTCTCAGAGCAGGCATGTGGATGGACCATACGTTTACAATCAAGAGAGCTACCTCTTGCCCTACATGGGCCAAGTGGAAGCTGATTGTCACAGCAGCCAGTAAATCTATGCAGGTTAGAAGAGAAGGCGTTTTTTAGCCCCAGTATTGTGAGGGAGGAAGCACAGAGAAGCATTTCCATTTATTGTGGTGATTCTGAAGGTGCTCAGCATGCAGCATGGACATCATTTATCTCACTGGCGTGAGAAGGTCTCAGCATATGTGACACACTGCTGAGACTGCGCAAGGTTCTCAACCAGGGGGTTGGTAATTGAAGACAATTTGGTTTGAATTAATGAAGTCTGCATGATGAAGTATTAATTAATTGTTAACAAATAAAGTATTAATGATAAAGTATTTAGTATTGATGAGGCATTAATGATAAAAACCTCCTTACAGTATCAAATAGAGGTGAGAAGGAACACCATTTATTCTGGGGCAACGATAACAGCTGAAGATTAGCAAATTCTTAGGCACTCAGTTTGGTGAAATGACTTAAAAAAAAACCCCAAACAACCCAACCCCCACCCAAACTACCAAAACAAAACCCCAAACCACACCCTTCCCCCCCCCCCCCCCCCCCAACCAACAACAAACGACACAACCACATACACTCAATATCGAATTTCAGCTTCCTGCTCTGAAGTCACCTCTCAGAATCCCAAGGTGCTGAGCTGTGTGGGTTTTCTCACCTGCAAACTCTGCAGCTGCTGGGATTCTACATGATTTTCATGCCTGATACTTGTGCAGATAAAAAAGTCTCTCCAGAAAATAGATGTGAACTGAAATGATTTCTGCCTTCTAGCCCCTTGTCATTTTGTCCTGGTGGTGGAAGCCCTGAGGAGAGAGCCTTGGGGGTGCTGGGGGAGGAGAAGCTCACCAGGAGCTCTCAGTGTGCACTTGCAGCCCAGAAAGCCAAGCAGAGCCTGGGCTGCAGCAAGAGAAGTGTGGCCAGCAGGGCCAGGGAGGGGATTCTCCCCCTCTGCTCAGCTCTGGGGAGACCCCACCTGCAGTACTGCCTCCAGGTCTGGAGCCCCTATTGCAAGAGGGATCTGGAGGTGCTGGAAGGTGTCCAGAGAAGGGCCAGGAGGATGAGCAGAGGGCTGGAGCACCTCTCCTGTGAGCACAGACTGAAGGAGTTGGGGCTGTTCAGTCTGGAGAAGAGAAGGCTCTGAGGTGACCTCATTGTGGCCTTCCAGGATCTGCAGGGGGCTCCAAGAAGGCTGGGGAGGGACTGCTCAGGATCTCAGGCAGTGATAGGACTAGGGGGAATGGAGTGAAGCTGGAGGTGGGGAGATTCAGGCTGGAGGGGAGGAGGAAGTTCTTCCCCATGAGAGTGGTGAAGCCCTGGAATGGGTTGTCCAGGGAGGTGGTTGGGGCCCTGTCCCTGGAGGTGTTTAAGGCCAGGCTGGATGAGGCTCTGGGCAGCCTGATCTAGTGTGGGGTGTCCCTGCCCATGGCAGGGGGGTTGAAACTGGATGATCCTTGTGGCCTCTTCCAACCCTGACTGATACTATCCCTGGAGTTATTTTAAGGCCAGGCTGGATGTGGCTCTGTGCAGCCTGATCTAGTGGAAAATGTCCCTGCTTCATGGCAGGGGGAGTTGGAACTGGATGATCTTTGAGGTCCCTTCCAACCCTGACAGTTCTGTGATTCTATGGCAACTTAATTCAAACATATTCAGTCTTCCACTTTCTTAACTAAGCAGATAAATTTCCAAATCAAACTATTCTATGTCACTTTGATTCAGCACCTGAAGTTGCTGATAGTCAAACCAACAAAATCATTTGTTTCACAGCTTCTCCACCTCAGCAATGCATGTCAGAGACCTCAGCAGCAGCAGCAGCTTGGCAGCCTAGATTTGGATTTCAGTTCTTCTCCTTTAAAAACTTCTTCCACCACCCTGAGAGTTCAGCAGGCAATTGCTCTCCACAGCATCCCTAAACATTAATGTTATTTGTAGTGAATGTGCATGGAATGTGCTTTATCACAGAGTCTCCAGAGAATCCTAGAATGGCTCACATGGGAAGGGAAGATCATCTCCTCCAACCTCCCTGCCAGGGGCAGGGACACCTCTCAACTGGACTCAGCTACTCAAGGCCTCATTCAACCTGGCCTCAAACACCCCCAGAGAGGAGGCAGCCACAGCCTCCCTGGGCAGCCTGTGCCAGAGTCTCACCAGCCTCATCCTGAAGAACTTCTTCCTCAGCTCCAGCCTGACCCTGCTCTGCCTCAGCTTCAGTCTAACCCTGCTCTGCCTCAGCTTCAAACCATTCCCCCTTGGCCTGTCTCTAGACAGTCTAGACAGGGAAAGTCCCTCTTCAGCCTTCCTGTAGGATCCCTTCAGGTATTGGAAGGCAGCTCTAAGGTCCCACCAGAGGCTTCTCTTCTCCAGGCTGCACACCCCCAGCTCCCTCAGCCTGTCCTCACAGCAGAGGTGCTGCAGGCCTTGGCTCACCACTGAATCAAAAGGTAAATGAAGTTATCTCAACCAGAACAGGCAGCATTACCTGTGGGAACAAATGTGCATGAGAGGATAGATGTGCCACATGGCATCAATCAGCGGAACAGCACTGGATTTAGCTTTAATCCAAGTTTCCCCAAGGTTCTGGGGAACATGCTGGCTTTTGGGTGACGAGAAGCTTGCTGAGTCACCTCCTGTAGCTCAGCACAAGGCTGTTCCTTGTTTGGAAATCCCTGCAGCACTTTGTCCAGAGCTGCTGCAAAGTCCTGCTAGTGCAGCTTCCATGCCTGTGTTTTCCTGTGCCTGGATCTGTACCTTACCACACTCAAGAGTGCTCTCCCCATGAAAACTGAACTGTGATTTCCCAGAATGACAGAATCCACCAGGCTGGAAGAGACCTCAAGATCATCAAGTCCAACCAATCACCCAACCCTATCTAATCAACTAAACCATGGCACTAGTTGCCTCATCCAGGCTTTTCTTAAACACCTCCAGAGATGCTGACTCCACCACCTCCCTGGGCAGCACATCCCAATGGCCAGTCTCTCTTTCTCTAAAATCAGGTGTAAACTTCTGCTTGCACAGCTCGAGACTGTGTCCTCTTGTTCTGGTGCTGGGCGCCTGGGAGGAGAGACCAACCCCCACCTGGCTACAACCTCCCTGCAGGTAGCTGTAGACAGCAAGAAGGTCTCCCCTGAGCCTCCAGCCTAAACAACCCCAGCTCCCTCTCTGTACCTGCCTTTGATGCCAGTTGCTGGCAGATGTGTGCTTACAGAAGAGTCTCAACCCATACTTGGAGAGATTTGGAGCTGGAATATTGGAAGGGGCGTGGCCAGATCCTCAAATCTCCCTTGTGTGCAGACAAAGCTGACTGAGGGGTGTGAAGCCTCAAGGGGAAGGACACATAATGTGTTGGGTTTGCTTTTAATCACATGCCATGTATCAAAGTGAGCAGTGCAAGTAATGAAGCCTGGTTTCCTATGCATGTGGATCTTGTGGTCGGGTTCTCTGGTGTCTCAGAAGATGTGAGCCCTGATTGAAGTTTTTCCCACGGTTGGGGCATTCATAATATCTCATTGTCTCAGGGGAGCACGCACAATCCGCGCTCTTCCTTTCAAAGGGAGCCTTAATGGATCTCCCTTCTGCGCTTGGCAGCCTCTTTTCATTCATCTGGTAAGAGCTTCATATCTGCGAGACTTCTACCCCGGATCAGATTTAATTAACACTAGCGATGGGACTCGCAGATTGTTACAGGCCAAATGCAAATGCTGCCACGCAGACAGAGCAACCACAAAGCGCTCATTTCCTCAGGAAAACACCTTAAAAGGGGATTCTAGCTGAGCCTAGGCTCTGGGTGACAACCTGAAGATGTTGAGATCTGCGAAGACGCTGCACAGGATAAATGAAAGCAGGCAGGAAGCATCCTGCGTGCATGCAGACACCAAGCTGTGTCGGTGCACAGCCACACACCGGCCTCGCTGGGGGTGCCTGGATGTCCACAGGTTTCCATTCTTTGCCAGGGATGGGAATCACCTGAGAATGAGAAGCTCCCCCCCATGAGCTGCCAGTGTACTCACACAGCCCAGCAGGCGGCTGTGCACTGGGCTGCATCCAGGGGAGTGTGGGCAGCAGGGCAAGAGGGGGGATTCTGCCCCTTGACTCTGCTCTGCTGAGACCCCACCTCTGATCCTGCCTCCAGTTCTGGTGTCCCCAGCATAAGAAGGACACAGAGCTGCTGGAGAGAGTCCAGAGGAGGCCAGAAAGATGATCCAAGGACTGGAGGACCTCTGCTATGAAGACAGGCTGAGGGAGCTGGGGTTGTTCAGCCTGGAGAAGAGGAGGCTCCAGGGGGAACTTAAAGCTGCCTTCCAAAAGCTGAAGGGATCAGAATATATACACACATACATACCAGAATGTATACATACAGCCTACAATGCAGGGAGGCTGCAGAGGGACTTTTTGTGAGGATGTCTAAGGGACAGGACAAGGGGGAATGGTTTGAAGCTGAGGGAGAGCAGGGTTAGGCTGGAGCTGAGGAAGAAGTTCTTCAGTACAAGGCTGGTGAGACTCTGGAACAGGCTGCCCAGGGAGGTTGTGGATTCCTCCTTGCTGGGGGTGCTCAAGACCAGGTTGGATGTGGCCTCGAGCAGCTGAGTTTAGCTGAGAGGTGTTCCTGACCATGGCAGGGAGGTTGGAGGAGATGACCTCTGAGCACCCTTCCAAGCTAGGCCATTCTCTGATCTCTGGCATATGATCTTGTAACACTCCTAGGAACATTGCACAGTTATGAGAGGAAGCAAATAACACTTTGCTCAACCAGCAAGGTTCCATTTGTTGTGCACTACTGTTCAGCATCTTTCTAAAGAAAGTCCTGGAAGAAGGAATGGATGTGTAGCTAAAAAAAACCCCTGAACTCTACTCCCCACACTTAGTATATTCTAAGTGGTATTTGAAGACTAAATCCCAAAGCCTTCTCATGGAAAACTCACACTGGAGTCAGGAAAAACCTGGCCAAGCACAATCTAGAGTAACTTGGTAGTACTAAGAGGTCACTTGCTCTGTAGTTCTTGTCTTCCTTGACCACCTGGCCCCTGGGAGTAAACGGCAGTAATGGAAAGAGCAAGGAGCTATGGCCTACCCATGGAGTAACTCCAGCACTGCAGATAAACACCTTTACAAACCCTTGGACCTTGAACACTGGGTAGTGTACTCTATGCAAATCATTTTATTGCACTACAGGTGTGCTCTGAAAAGAAATTACTCTGATCCCCATTTCCACATGCAACCCCAGGAGTCTTAACATCCAGATAATGAGTTCCTCAGTTCTTTGAACCAGAATCTTTCACAAAGTGCTTCTATTAAAAATGGCAGGAAAGCACCAGAGACAGCAGGAAAGGGAAATGAGCAGTAGAGAGAAAATGAGGGAATCCCAAAGTACCAAAGTGAATTTTCTAACACTGATCTGTAGAGTTGCTGCCATTACAGCACTTAACTGAACCAAGGGTCTCATGAAACACAACTATGACGGGGGTGTGCAGCCCACAGGGGACGGGGATGGGGACTTACAGCCTTCTGGTCTGTCAAGCTATGGAATCTACACAAAACTCACACCAAAAATCAAAAACAAAACTGTCTAAGGCAAAACTGCCTGAAAGTATTAAACTATGACTCCACCCGTAAGCTATGCAAAGTCTCAGGGTGACTTCTAGCTGAGACAAGCTCAGTGCAGCTCCTCCTGGCGTGTCCAAAAGGGTGGATCTCCTTTGGTGTATTTACCTACGGGATCCTTCCCCATTTTTCCCCTTTTACCATCATGGCTGAACTTCAAATGTAGATTTCACCTGGGCCTGTCTTCTTTGAAGTGTGTTATGTACACAGTGAAAACAGAATCCCTGCTTTTCAGGGCTTGGAGTTTATGGAACAAGTATCTACAGAGTATGTGAAATATTTTAGGTCATTACTGCGCCTTGGATCGCAGTCAAACTCCTGGAGACCAATCTGAAATAAATGCTACTGGGTAATAACTGCAGCTGCAGAAGAACAGCTTCTGGATTTTAATCACTGCCTTGAAAAATTACAAGACAACCAAATGGGAGAAGTTTTCAAGACACCAGCACCAAAGGACAGACACCCCAAAGCAGGTGGACCTGCTTGACACATAAGGTTTATGCTTGTCATGTATATGATCAATTAGCTTCTTTGCATTCCAACCACCTGTTTTACATCTCCAGCAGGGGCAAGGGCAGGTACAAGCTGAATACATGAATGTTGAGAGCCTATTTGCATCCTACTGTGAGCTTTGGGTCTTCTGTTGTTTGGGTTCCCTCCCCTTCCCCCACCCCGCCCCCGTCATTTAATGTGTATCGCTAGCAGGGCTCCAGGGTCTTCCTCTGAGCCGGTTGTGGCTGACCCTCTTTTTCCCTTCTGATCTCTGTCAGTTTTTGGAGTTGTCTCAGGTTCACCCTCGGTGTCTGTGCCAAACTCCCAGATAAGATACCGTCCCTGCCACAGCTCTCTTTCGGCTAGGACCCGTTCTGCAGTGTGTTAGGATCTCTCCTGGCCGTGCAGATCCACACGGAGCCATCACACACCTCTTTGTTTCCATCTCTTTGTTCTAGTGCTTAAAACAACAGAGGAGAAGCCTCAAAAGAAGCAGGTCGTCTGCAAGCTGATTCCCAGCAGGGATCCACTCCGCAAGACAAAGCTCAGCTTTGGATCGCTGTGCTCTGACCCGCAAGGAACCATTGCGAGGCTGCTTGTCTTGAGGGATGGTAATCTCAAGGCTCACCACTGCCCCACTGCAAACACACCTCGTAAAAATCCCAAGACTGCGGTGGAAGTTGGTATGAAGAAGCACCGTGACCACACTCAGGGTTTGTGGTCCAGCACGCTGAGGGCTCGATGCATTGCATCCTGAGCCCGTCACCCACAGCTTCGGGACGGGGTGGCAAAAGGAGGTCAGCTGCCAGCGGCAAGGTCAAGGAAGCATTCTTACGAGAAGCTTGCAAAAATAGTCTTCGAAACTCACTGCATTCAGGATTCTGGTTTGGGGCTTCGGGGCCCTTCCTTTTCCCTTCCACACCTCTCTGAACTGCACATTCCTATGCTTCTCTATTTTTGGTGTATACAGCTGCGGTTCATATGCATAAACCAAGCTTTGCATGTGCAAAACGGACTCCTGATGAGCTTGCAGAGACTGCAGCGAGACCTTGATCGTTTACTGCTGTCGGCTTTTGGAAAGGAAGAGTCGGGTTTATTCTTTTGTTTCCTTTGAACCTTTCACATGAAATGTATACATGAAGGTAAACTGAGAGCCCAGAAAAAGGAAGATGAACAAAAAAGGAGCGTTTAATATTTACCTGAATTACAGATAGGATCATGATAAACAAAATCAAATAAAGCTCGATTGGAATCTTTTATTACCGAGGATCTGATTTTCATGATGCACTACAAGGCGAGAGATAGGTGGTGGTTGTTTTAACATGTTCATAGAGATGCTTCAAAATCATGCATATATATTTTAACTAAAGAGAAGCTTGGGTGGAAAAGTTAAGATCTAGATCTGTATCTGAGCTAGCCCTCTGCTCCAGGGTCTGGGTTTGGTTCTTATCTCTCTTTGAAAGGTGTAATTTGAAGACAAAACGATGGTTCGGTTTCCTTTTTTGAGAGAGAGCAAAGTTCACTTTATGAATGCCAAAAAGGTGATAAGTACAGGTTGGGTGTTGGGTTTTTTCCTTCCCTCTGACACCCCCCCTTTTCCCCCCTTTTCCCCCCCCCCGTCCATAATCAGCAATCTCCATATGAACCCACTTCCATTTTCAAGGCACTTATTAGTGTAATGAAAATAAAGGGAAGGGTTTAAAAAGAGCTCTGCTTGTTTGTTTGTTTGCTTTTCTAAAAGAGGAGTAAACAGCAGGCCGACTGTTGAACAGAAAGTCCTCAAGGCATAGATGTGTGTGGTGGTTTTAGGCTATGCCTTTACAACTCAGTTACAGATTTTGAGCACAGAAGTAGAGAAACGTAAACAAATCGCTGTTGGGTGCAAAAAGGGCAACTAAAGATTATTCCAAACAAATTCCTTGGGGAAATATCTGCTATAAGATTGGCTGTACCCAACCCATTCTTTTCTTTCCTGATCTCCTCTCTGCGTGCTCCCCTCGGGAGAGATTAACCTGCTTGTCGGCTGGCCTTGGCTGGGCTGTTTAGTTAAGTCTAACCCACTGCTTGCTCTCTGCTCCTTTCTCTCTTGGGGGGGTTGGCAGTGGGGGGAGATGGGGGGTGGGGGCAGTGGAACAGCTTCCCTGGTCTCTGAGCAGGGGCATTTTAGTGTTCATTGCTAATTGTAAATACCTGTATAATATTGCAACTCCTGGCTATGTTGTACACATCCACTGCATTCCATTGCAGAGTGCAGCTCTTGCTTGTAAATTCAGCTTCAGTTGCTTCTGACTGAGTTGGTCTGGCAAAGGTAATGCTGGGGGGGTGGAAACTTCACCCCACCACAACGTGTCTGACAGTGCTGACTGCCAAAGGCAGGTTTTACTCATATCTAAGTTACCTTAGCAGAGAACACACCAAACTGGAACTTGCCCCTCGCCCAGGACCCAGCGTTTGGAATCTGTGTTTCCTTGCCATAGCATAGGCTAGATGTGCCCTTTCTTCTTGCCATACCACTAGGTTTTGAATATGAAACAAGGATAACAATTTGTTTTACTCTCAAAGAAACTCATTCTCCTCTTGTAGAATACCTGTGCACACTCTGTGTATTATTAGTGGAACTGCTAGATGCAGAGCTAAGACAACAGGGAGTCAAGAAAAGGGCTTCTTTCTTCAGCTACATCTCTGTGTCATTTTGGTATTAATGTAGAATAATAGAATGATAGAGACATGGAATGATAGAAACATGGAATGGTAGAGACATGGAATGATAGAAACATGGAGAGATAGAAACATGGAATGATAGAATGATAGAAACATGGAATTACAGAAACATGGAATGAACATGGAATGATAGAAACATGGAATGACAGAATGATAGAGACATGAAATGATAGAGACATGGAATGATAGAAACATGGAATGACAGAATGATAGAAACATGGAATGACAGAATGATAGAAACATGGAATTACAGAAACATGGAATGAACATGGAATGATAGAAACATGGAATGACAGAATGATAGAGACATGAAATGATAGAGACATGGAATGATAGAAACATGGAATGACAGAGACATGGAATGATAGAATGATAGAAACATGGAATGATAGAGACATGGAATGATAGAAACATGGAATGACAGAATGGTAGAAACATGAAATGATAGAGACATGGAATGATAGAAACATGGAATGACAGAGACATGGAATGATAGAATGATAGAAACATGGAATGAACATGGAATGATAGAAACATGGAATGACAGAGACATGGAATGACAGAATGATAGAGACATGGAATGATAGAAACATGGAATGATAGAAACATGGAATGATAGAGTGATAGAAACATAGAATGAACATGGAATGATAGAAACATGGAATGACAGAATGATAGAGACATGGAATGATAGAAACATGGAATGATAGAGTGATAGAAACATAGAATGAACATGGAATGATAGAAACATGGAATGACAGAATGATAGAGACATGGAATGATAGAAACATGGAATGATAGAATGATAGAGACATGGAATGATAGAAACATGGAATGACAGAATGATAGAGACATGGAATGATAGAAACATGGAATGATAGAAACATGGAATGATAGAGTGATAGAAACATAGAATGAACATGGAATGATAGAAACATGGAATGACAGAATGATAGAGACATGGAATGATAGAAACATGGAATGATAGAATGATAGAGACATGGAATGATAGAAACATGGAATGACAGAATGATAGAGACATGGAATGATAGAAACATGGAATGATAGAATGATAGAGACATGGAATGATAGAAACATGGAATGATAGAATGATAGAGACATGGAATGACAGAATGATAGAGACATGGAATGGTAGAAACATGGAATGATAGAATGATAGAAACATGGAATGACAGAATGATAGAGACATGGAATGATAGAAACATGGAATGATAGAATGATAGAAACATGGAATGAACATGGAATGATAGAAACATGGAATGACAGAATAATAGAGACATGGAATGATAGAAACATGGAATGAACATGGAATGATAGCAACATGGAATGGTAGAAACATGGAATGACAGAATGATAGAAACATGGAATGACAGAAACATGGAATGATAGAAACATGGAATGACAGAATGATAGAAACATGGAATGATAGAAACATGGAATGACAGAATGATAGCAACATGGAATGGTAGAAACATGGAATGACAGAATGATAGAAACATGGAATGACAGAAACATGGAATGATAGAAACATGGAATGACAGAATGATAGAAACATGGAATGATAGAAACATGGAATGACAGAATGATAGCAACATGGAATGGTAGAAACATGGAATGAACATAGAATGATAGAAACATGGAATGATAGAGACATGGAATGATAGAAACATGGAATGAACATGGAATGATAGCAACATGGAATGGTAGAAACATGGAATGAACATGGAATGATAGAAACATGGAATGACAGAATGATAGAAACATGGAATGATAGACATGGAATGGTAGAAACATGGAATGGTAGAAACATGGAATCACAGAATGATAGAAAGATGGAATGATAGAAACATAGAAAGGATCCTAGAATGATAGAATCAGAGAATGGTTTTGGGTTGGAAGGGACCTAAAAGATCATCTAGTTCCAAGCTCCTTGCCATAGCCTGAGAATGCCTGGAACAAATAGATGCAGGTGCTAAAAACTGGCCAAAAAAGAAAATAATTAAAAGAGCATCAGCCTTGCCTCCTTGCATCGCTGTCTGCATCACCTCAGCACCTTCATGATAATTTGGGTCAGCTACATTTCCTGAATATTTAGCAGTAATTTGCCATAGATTCATCAGCCTAGCCTCAGGGATACCCTCTTGGGAAACACAATAATGGGAAAAACTGCCTCTGCTCTTTATTGTTCTTTCAGCACTTAATACCACACCTCACAGAACAGCTTCACACCTCCTTTCATGTCCTTCCTATCTCTCTGGTACATCCTTCCTCTAACCAGGAGCCATCTCATCTCCCTAATCTCCTTTTACTAAACACCTTTCTTTTGCTTACCATACACTAAATATACAAATGGCCAAAAAGCATTCTAGATGCCCCTGCAGCTTGGCAAGCCATCTGTCTACAATTAGGCAAGGACCTCATCAGCTAAGGAAATACTACCACCGTGTTCTGACACCCTCTCCTTTGCCCTTGGCTCTGGTTTCACCATCGCTTCCCTCTCTACCTTCCACGACAGCTTCTCCTTGCATTGCATAAAAGACTAAGAGCGTATCGAGGAGAGGACCTCCCAGCTGTGTGACATACATGTAGCCTGGGTGACTGTTCAGGTATTAGTGGATGATGACAATAATAACAGCAACCGACCTTTGTGTTCACCTTTGGCTCTCACTGGGTGCTGAAGAGCTTCTGACATAGCAGTTGCTCAGATACAGAGCCTCTGACACAAATCCTGCTGCAGCAGTCAGTATTCCACGGGGAAGTTTGTTTTACCCACCATCACCTCCCTTCTGTTATGGAACCAGTCTGCTTTTCAACAGTCAGAGCTGCTTCCAAAAGAACAGAAGCAGCTTCCCTCTCGCCCCCCTTTCCCTTTCTCTAAACTCTGTTTCACACATTCTATTTTTATTTATGGTTTCCGAGTGAGAACTGAACAGAAGGGAGGGAGGGAGGCAAAACCCAGGGAAGCATCTTGGGGAACATGCAAACTTTCCCACTGAGATGACTATTTCTACATTAATTGATTAGTTCAATCAACAAATTAATTGTGCTTCTCCATAAAACACACGAGGGGCACAGCCCAAATTACCTAGGACAAGACAGCTGAGCGTAGAGCATTTTATCCTCAGGTAGCTTGCCAGAGGACTAACCTAGTCACAACACACCTTGTTACAGCCCACTGCCTGACTCACCATGATCTGACCACAGGCTTTGGCTGGCACAATAGCAAAAGGATATTTCAAGGACGAGACATAGCAGAGCCAGTGGAGGGCTCACGGTGGGAAGGCTCATTCCGAGCAGTCAACAGGGAGGGGTTGTGTGCCTGTTAATTCCTCTGCCTGTGTCAGCCCTGTTTCGCTAGTGCCAAGCTGAGATTTGCCAGTCCTGCCTGCATGATAGCTCTAGCCAGGAAGCCTGCTCCCCCTGCATTCCTCTCCAGATCACCAAAGTGTCCAAAGCACAGGAAAGTGTCCTCAGGAAGGTGGTCATGACTGAAACAGTTCAGTGGAGCTCACTGACCTTGTTTCAGAAACCTGCTGTCAGACTGTTACTGAGAACTGTCCTTCAGGCTCTCGTGTTTGTGTGTGGTTAGTGAAGATCTATTTGGAGCCCAGCTACATCCATGTGGTTATTTGATGTGATTATTGGATTCGTTGTGTAAAGAATAAGAGATTGCAAGACCACTGCCCTGGCGTCCCACTCCACTTGCTGCACAAGAGCTGTCCTCTTCACCTTTGGGTCTAGCAGCAGACTCGCTCGTCTCACGCAGCCAAGACTTTGAGGCAGCCCTGAGCCTCCCGGAGCCACACAGCAGTGGGGCAGTAGCTGGTGCATATGCTGGGGTTCATGAATGCTCCCTGCCTTCATTGAAAGCAACCATAAAATGGGAGGATTGAAATTTCCTTGCTCTGCAACAGGGTGGTGAGACACTGACACATGTTGCCCAGGGAGGTGGTAGAAGCCCCATCCCTGGAGGTTTTTAAGTCCAGGCTGGATGTGGCTGTGAGCAACCTGATCTAGAGTGAGGTGTCCCTGCCCATGGCAGGAGCATTAGAGCTAGATGATCCTTGAGGACAACTGACTCTATGATTCTGCAGGAAAGGCAAGACGCTGTGGCAAGCAATGTCTTCCCGCTCTCCTACAAGAGCAGCTTCCCCCCTCTGTCTCCTGCCTGTGGTGAGAGGAGCAACACTTCCATGGCACTGCTCCCTCTCACCTGGCACATCGAGAGCTGCCCATCCTGTTTCCATTGATTTCCCCAGCGGTTGCGTTGAACAACACAATGGAGTATTTATGTGGCAGTGTTGGGAGCAGGTTATTGAGCAAAACCCACCGTAAACAGAGCCGTTAATTCGGTTGCTGGCATGGCTCTCCCTTATCTTCTCAATACCTCCCAGAGGGTATTAGCCTTCCCCTTTCGTTTGAGTTGGCAGCAGAGTTATTTTCTTGCACCTGCTGCTCTGCTCCGATAACAACACAGGTCAGCTTTGATTTGCTGGAATATAAACAAAAGAGCAAAGCCAGGCATCTGCCTCAACAGCCTGGGCCGGTTTGACAATAGAACTTTTTTCCCATTGAGTTTTGCACAAAAGTGCTCTCTGGATTCCGAGGTGAGCTCTCTTTCCTGCCTGACCCGGCGGCCTGGTGTCACAGGAGAGCTCACCACTGTACTTTTCCATCCCCGACACCTCGACGGGTCAAAGGAGCGCAGCGTTCTGGGGCCGGTTTAGGCTGGGTGCCTCCAAGAAAAGAAACCACAGAGTTGAGCCTTCCAGTGTTTAGAGTGCCCAGCCCAGTGGGTGGACACGGGCAATAGTGTGTTTCTACCCACAAATCCTGCACCCTTACAACCTGGCTGCAGAGTTATTACACACAGAATTAACCAGGTTGGAAAAGACCTCCAAGACCATTAAGTGCAACCTATCACCCAACACCATCTAATTATTCTCTTTCTCTTTCTTCCCTCTCTGCTCCCATGGGAGAGAGACATTCTCTTATCAGGTAACCATGGGGGAGTATCCCAGGACTCTTTGGCCTGAGTAACTTTTTTTTTTCCCCCTGCACAATCTTGGCCTGTTTAGGCCTAATGCAAGGGTAAAAAGGAAGGGGGGCAGTTCAGGCCTGGCCAGCCTGAAGACAGCCTAGCAATGGAGGGGGGAGAAGAAAGAGCCCTGGGGTTTTGGTGAACCCCAGGTTGGGAGAAGAGGAGTGTTGGAGGGTGTTTTGGTCTGGTGTAAAGGAACTTTGCTGTGCTCACCACTATGCTTTGCAATTTGGTTTTGTAGTTTCTGAATTGCTTTTGCATTTAAACTTTCCATGACTATCCAACCCATTGGTGTGAGCATTGCTCTTTTGCCCCTTCTGGAGCAACGGAGCAATCTGTCCCACTCTAATCTGGGACACGTTCTAAGACTCACGTCAGAAGAGATGTCATACAAAATACACAGAAGAAAAATCAGCTGAGACACAGTGATGCAAAAGAAATCAGCAGGAAGTAGCAACAAATGAAGTGCAAGTAAGGGAACTTTCTGGAGAGAGACAGGAAACCCGAAGCACAGGGAGCGTTCGCTTTCCCATATGAACCTACACACAATCCAGACCTCCATCCACTGCCAAAAAAAGAAAAGAGAGAGAGAGAGGCAGCAAAACCAAATTAAGTCCATGAGAAGAAGGTACTCAGCTGGGAATTGGGCTACTTTTAAGTTCTTCTGAAAACTAAGCCTGCAGGGCTCAGGTACTGTGGAAGCATCTGTGGTGATGGAAGAACTCCCGAAAGAGACAAGCACAGAACAGGACAGGAAGAGTCCACGCGAGAGAGCAAAGGAAGTAACTAGCACAAAGCTCAGAAATGGGGGGAGGAAGTAGTGTTGCTTCCTTCTTATGAATAGGGAAAAATGAGACACTGAAACAATTTGCCTAAGTCACATATCAAGGCAACAGATGAGTCCCTCCAACTCTTTTCTTCCAGCCCCTGCTCCCTTGCTATTGAGCGCGTCGTGTCTCCACAAAAAAAACCTTCAACGTGCAGCTGAGTTAGGCTGCTCCTGGGGTGTTGAGGGTAAAGAGGAAGGATGGCACAGGAGAAGGAATTTTCTACCAAAAAAAAAGTCCTGTTCAGACCCAAACCAGAAGAGAAGGCTCCAAGGAGAACTTACTGTGGCCTTCTGGTATCTCAAGAGGGCCTACAAGAATGCTGGTGAGGGACTTTTTAGGATGTCAGGTAGTGACCCCATTTTGGATGTTAGATTGGATGTGAGGAAGAAGTTGTTGCCCATGAGGGTGGTGAGAGCCTGGCACAGGTTGCCCAGGGAGGTGGTGGAAGCCCCACCCCTGTAGGTTTTTAAGGCCAGGCTGGATGCGGCTGTGAGCAACTTGAACTAGTGTGAGGTGTCCCTGGCCATGGCAGGGGGGTTGGAACTAGATGATCTTTGAGGTCCTTTCCAACCCTGACAATTCTGTGGTTTTTCTATGATCATGGCTATGAGGGGCCTAGGAGAGCCAAACGATGGAAGTATTCACTGAAAATCTGCCTTTGACCTGTGTATGATTCTGAAGAGGAGTTAGAAACAGCAAAGGAGAGCTGGCTGAAACCTGAAATGTCTTTTCTGTGGAACAGTGGCTATTTCAAGGTTTCAAGGGGTTTTCCTGGGTGTTTTGTTTGTTTCCTTGCAAGAATTTTCAAAAGCAAGTTCCCTGGCAAGAGAGAGCGAGAGGGTCCCTACCAACTGTCATGCGCAAACCTATATGCAAGCTGTCAGAGTAACAGACGTGCAACTCAGTCTGTTGTATAGAGTTGTTTATAAAAGACAGAAAATGTCAGATACCAAGCTAAGATCTTACTGCAAACAGACAATAATGTCACCACAGAGCAGCTGTGCTGGAAGCAATAAAGTTGCCTAACACGGCTGTTGTGTACCTGGTCACCAAGGAGCCCTCTGCAGAGCCTCGCCACGACAATCCTGAAGCCTAGCCTCTGAAGACTACCAGATGTGACTGTCTCAAATGTGAAGGGTGTGATCCTGTTCCTCCTCATCATTGCTATTCCTTCTCTTCCTAGTTATTTTATTTCTCTGTTGGAGGATTTGGGGCAATTTCTGTTTATTTTTTTTTTCATTCTTTCTTTATTTTCTTGTGTTGCCTCCTCCTTAGTGAGATAGGCTAACCTGGCCAGGGAGGCTCCCTTCAAACACTGCCAAAAGCCTATAGCCAGTAAAACAGTTTAAAACACCACCTTCAATTCCCTCTCTGTGGCACAAGCTTGCCAGGTCTTAACCATCTGAGGAGTTTGCAGCTTTTGCAGCTGGTGTCTGGGTTAGAGGCTGGAGGAGTCAGAAAGGGAGGGGGATGGAGGGGGGGGGGGTGGTGAAGCTTGCTTCCCTCGGTTGTTTTTGATCCCCTTCACAGGTATGTTGCTCACTTAGTCCTCAAGGTAATTGGAACAGGTTCCACTAACTAAATCAATAGAAATGTTTCCAGACTATTTCAAGCACTTACTTTATTAGAAAGGAGGTGTATTAACATCTGAGTGATACCAACTTGAACATTGTTCTAAGAAGACTGTTAGCAGAGACCCAGAACAGCTATTTTCAGGTGCTGGGGAGGTGGTTTTTGTTTTGTTATGTTTTTCTTTTTATCTTTAATGATTAAATCTCCATAAGATTTTTAACACAGAAGATGTGTCAGAGCTGATGCCTTGGGTCTAACTGAGCCAAAGCTCTCACAGCTTTTTATGTGCATAGTAGCACTGATGATGTCAACAGCTTCGAGTCTGTCCATTGCTCCCTTATCTCAATGCTAGCACATAAGACCCTGGCTGCTGCTAGAGCTGCAGACTCCAGGGTTTGAGGAAGGGCAGCCGGGGGCACAGCAGCTCTCAGGCCACACACATGTTCCTGTAAGGGAAACTACTGCAGCACAGGGCAGGTGTGGAAGCTGCAAACGGCTCAGGCCAGGCCTCTTGGCAAGAGCAGCCAGACTCACTCCTTTACACCTGCTGACAAAATACACACAAGCATCAGGAGCAAACGGCTTCATGTTTTAAAGGGTGACGCCAAGAAGTTGCTCATATTGAAAAGGAAAGAGAAAAAAAAACAAAAAAAGAAAGAAAATGGTTGAAATTGGGGCAAGCTATTTGAAATCAGCATGTTAAAAAGTAAGGGAAGAAAGTGTGTGCAGGAGATGAGGGATGTGCGTGTGCACGTACGGCCCTGCGAGTGTGTGTGTACACGGGGAGTGGCCATGGGCAGGCTAAGAAAAACGTACTGCACTGACTGCAATTTGACTATCATCCAAAAACATTTAATCATTTAAGGTTTTTAAAGAAGGAAGAGACGTTTCTGCCTGTTCTTGCAAAGTACTACAGCTCCACTGTTAAAAAAGAGAGAGAGAGAGAGAGAGTCTCGGGGAGGGCAATTGACTAAACGAGTTCATTTCTATTTCGTTGTGCACATCCGGCTCTTGATAAGTCTCCAAAGGTATCTTACTCATCTAATCATCTGTTCATTCAGCCTTCTAAAACATTTCCATCTTCCTCTGTCAGGGCAGCTGCCTGGGAATACTGCAAGACTGTCTTATGTCAGTAGTTGTGACTGGTTTAGGCTGTGCCTTTGAGAAAGGGACAGTTGCTGGAACACTCTGGCTGAATGTTTTGGTGAAGACAATGAAAACATCATATTCTAAACGAATTTCATCGGTAGATTGGTAGAATGCAACTCTAAGTTTTAGTTCTGTTCTTTCAGTTCTGCCTGTCTGCTTCTGCCTGCTTCTGAGCAACAGCTGCGGGACCTGTTAACCTTGAATAACAGATAAGAAACTAATCCTTGCATATGCTTTGAGCTAACAGAATTTCCTCCTTAATCATTACCTTTTCTCTCTCTCTAACCCTTTTGGGAAAAAAGGGAGGTAGGGGGAGAGAGAGGGTACAAGGTGTGGGGGGGACCCTCCTCTGGCTGGAGGAGGGAGTTTTGTTCTGTATTACTTTCTTCCCTGTATATTTCTGTATATATTGTAAATACTGTATATTGTGTATATATTCACTGCACCTCATCCTGCTTGTAAATGTAGCTTATTTCATCTCTGCTTCTCCAACTGAATTAGCCATGGGGTTTTTTTGTGTGTGTGTGGGGACAACTGAACTTTCTCTCACCACCACAGTAGCGTCTTAGGCGTCGCTGCAAAAGAGGTGAGAACAGCGTCCCTGAATGTGTCAGAATCTGCCTCCCTGATAAAGCCCCTCACAGCCATGCCAATCTCTGAGACAATTGCTTAACCAGGCATACTTTGAAAGTGCATCATCAAGATGCTTCTAATCTGTTGTGTAATAACAATTATATGTTTGGGTCAGAATCATTAAGAAAGTTGAGGGGTAATCATTGTAGCAGAGTCTTAGCGCGGTTCCTGACATTAGCAGCATCTTGGGCAGTTTCACAGGGGTTTGTTAAGTAGACAGCAATAGAAATCACTTACCTGCTCACTGCTGGATCAAAGAAAATCCACAACAGTTTTAACACACATACACTCACACACACACCCCCCAATTCCGCTGATGCTGACACTAGTGATTTGGACACTAAAGCATATTTTCACACATAGTTGCTCAATCTTTACTGACTTGTAGGGACTCAGGAGACTCTTCTGGCTACATCTGATTTGGAGCTCAGGAAATACCTCAAGTGTTTCTGCCTGTTTCCTTCTCTCATCATAGGCAGGAACTTTCATTTTATTCCATGTGTTTGCAGAGCCTTTAAGTAGAATTACTTCATTTTTACTACTGCAAAGCAATTCCCTTTTATTGCCCCAACTTACTGGTTTATAACCAGTGATTACCTAGCCCCAGCTAGCTGTTCTCTGTCCATTAGTTCTCCTGCTCTTTCCTGTGGAGCACATTTCACAAGATTAGCAGAGGAACAGGTAACCGTGGCCACGCGAAATGTCAGCTTCTGGAAACGGAGCCTTTGCAGGTTCTTTCTCAAAGGGAGACACCCAAAAAATGCCCCTTGATTGCTCCACTGGCTGCATGACTCCTCGTTTACTCATTCTCACCCATTTGTAGATCAATGACCAACAAATGTCCCAGGTATTTCAGGCATTCAGTGATGGATTTGGTGCAAGCTGCATCCCCAATACAGTTCAAAACAGCCCTCAAACTAAAGAAGGACTCCCGAGGACTGCTGCGGAAACCAAACTAATCCTTCCTTTTCCGCACACCAGCTGTGTGAACAAACTCTTCTCTGCTCACCCTCTCCATTAGAGGTGAATTTCACCCTTATCTGCTTCACAATGTGCCCTTTCCCTGAAAACTTACAGAAATAAATCTTCGGTTCAGCAGGGGCCAAAACATCTGCCGGCTGCAGAACGTGCTGAAGGCAGAGGGGGAGAAAGAGAAGCAGGCGTTTGTGATGAGAGGTCTTGAGGAGGCCCTGAGCACGATTCTGGCCCAGCAGCCGAAGCCAGCGTGCTTTGCTGAAGCCGGTGCTAGGCTTCACCGGTACTCACAAGGCACTCGCTGTTAGGAAGAGACCTCCAGGTGTTTGTGTCTGCAAGTTCACTGGCAGCTAGGCTGTGAGACTGGGCAGAGACCTGACTTGACTGAACACCCCAAACTACCGCCAGTGACAAAAAATCCTTAGCATTTCTGTTCCTTTCCTCACCGACAGCAAAGCCTTTGTATTGGCCACATCCTGACATCATGTGTCATTAGCAATGACAACTGATAATTAAGTTTGTTACCCTTTTCTTTTTAGGTGCTGCTTACCACAGGAACGCGAGGCCTCACGCAGGACACCTCCTTTACAGCTGTAAGGAAGGTTGGTGAGAGCGAGACCACAGAGAGTCCTAAAAAGGGTGGTCAGGTTACCATCAGAATAACAAGCCCTTCAATCTCCACCTGTAGCTTGGTCTCAGCACACTGACCAATCTTTAAGCTAGACAAGCCTGTTCTGTAGCACCCACTTTGCGACCCCTCTCTCCCTGCATGGTGACCGCATTCCTTGTGTTGCCAAAAGAGGCTCTTCTCTTGGAACTGAATCTAAGCAAGGAAATGGCAACAGAATGCACATTAACTGTAGTCTGCAGGGAAGAGAGCCACACCACACTGCAGGCAGTGGGGGAAGACTGAATGGTTTCGGTCCTGAGATGGTTAGACGTGTCCAAGGGGTAAAAAGGGAGAGAAGGTAAGCGCCGACTCTGCAAAGGTGTCGTGGCTCATGGGCAGTTACCTGAGTTCACTGAAGGAATAAAATCACTGGTTCTCTTCTGTGAGAATTGTACATAAACATTCACTTCTCCAGCAGGTGTAGAATTTCATCCTTCCAAGGCTTTTATTTGGTGCAAATTGCTATGGGACAGGCTAACACGTCAGTCCTGTCCGGGCACAGACGCACCTACGGAAACCCTTTTTCTACTCTAATCTCCCTTCACCTGTGTCTCTGGATGGTTTTCCTTCTCCAGTTTTGATCTCTCTCCACTGCAATTTGTCATCTTGCACCTCCCAGACAGCACAATTACTGAAGAGAACAACTGCTGAAAACACACAGCACTCTGAGAACACATGAAGTGATCAGAACTTCCCAGGGCTACAGCACAGCATGTTCTCTCAGGTGACAAGAGGGTGACAATATCCCACCTTAAACAGACCACATTCTACTACCTGATCTCACCACAACATTGTTGTCACCCTGCAAACTGCTGTGAAGGGCTGCATAATTCATGCTGGGGAAAACCCAAGCATTTTCCCAGTCTGATAAGAGAACTTTTACTACTATGACCTGGGGAAAATACCATCCCTGTTACCACCCCTGTAGGCTTTACAAATGGCACTAGGATGGGAAAGAAAAAGCATGCAAGTAAACAACAGTACCTCTACTAATGATAACCTCATCCCCACTTGTAGGACCAGTGCTTGAAGGTGAGAATGGGGTCTAGAGGGCTCTAAGAAAGCCCTGTGCGCACTTTGTAAAGCCCTGAGACTGAACTCCCAGAGGATATTGACTCAAGTTACCTCTGTGTTTGGCACGACTGCTCCTACAGCCTGTGTCCAGTCCTGACATCCAAATTTCACAGCAGGTGTTGAAAACTTAGAGGGGACCAACAAAGCGATTAAAGGATGGGAAAGCTGACAGTGAGGTCCATAGAGGTTTTCATCTGCTGAGGGCTTTTCCAACCTTTTTGATTCTATGATTCTTCCACAAGAGGAAATACCCTATGGAGCTCAGACTGCCACAGATACCAAAGACTAGGCTGAGGAAGGACATTTCCCCAGCTACCTACAGAAGAAATTTGCCACCCAGGGGAATTTCACACTAACCATCAAAAGTAAACAAAAGCAGGTGGATGAATGTAGGAACTAGAACACATCAGACTCAAAAATGAGAAAATATTTCTAGGGGAATAGTATTTAATTGCTGGAAGAGATAAAAAAGTTGGGGTGAATCCCCCCTAATTGGACTTCTGGACTTTTGTTAGAAGACTGGAGGGGTTTAGGAGGTAGTTTCTGCTTCAGGTGATCTCATTAAATGGTGAAAAGTTCTGGGAAGCCCTGTGCTGTTATCACAGCAGTCACTTCTGCCTTTGGCCAGGAACAGAGCTGTCATTAATTGTGATAGCTCTTGGTGAAACTCCTTAATCCTGTCGTTTTTCTAGTTTTCATTGCAACTCTTTGCTTTGCTTCCTGCTACATTTTGCAGCTCTGCTGTTTTCCACAGGGCAAAACAGAGGTCAGAAAACTGTTTTCAGCTGCTGCTTGCATTTTTTTTCCACCCCCCCCTCCACTCCAGTTTCCCCAAATTCCAGGAAACACTGGTTCAGGACAGTTGTATTTAACACAGTTCTGTGTGACACAAGTACAAATGCAATCCCTTAGTGAAACTGTTACCTCAAAGTTCTTTTTGTTTGTTTGTTTGGGGGGGGGTTGGGGTTTTCTTTTTTGGTGTTATGAACTGGTTTCGTTGTCTAAAGAACAGAGGGCAGTTGGATATACTTTTAGAAGCTAAGGTGACAAACAACATTTTTCAGCTGAAGTAATCCAAAAGCACATCACTGATAAAATTCAGTGACTTTATGACCACACACACAAGAGCTTGTGCCTCCAGTGTCTGCTTGGTGAGATGCAAACATTTATCACTCAACCCTGACACACATTTTACAACATCAACAGAGGTTCTGAACCATTATTTCCTCCCCCCCCCACCCCCCTTACATTCACTTCTGCCATCCCTTAAACAGCTGTGTCTATACCTTAAGGGGCCAATTCTGGTTCTATTCAAATAAAATTACCATTGGAAGAGAAACAAATTAAACAGGCAGAGACACTGCAGGCCTCTGCTCACACTGTGTTTACCTACCCAGTGACTGAGCCGGGTTCTGTGCAGTGCTTTAGCCTAGAAGGGGCTAAGATGGGCAGAACCACCATCACCACAGTTACTGCCAAGGGGCTGCTTTGAGGATTAAACCAAACCAAACTAGAAATGCCCTTTAGGGGGTTGTGTTATCAGCACAATCACCACCAGGATCCTCACCACCAAAAGCCACAGAAAAGCCGTCACTCTGAAGTGTCTCCCAGTTCTGCGACACCAGCACTCTCCATGGTGTTGAGCAGCTCCACTCTTTCACCCCTTGCCTGACTGAACAGAGGACCTCTCCGTGGACCAAAGCAGCAGCCTTAGGATCCAGGGTATTGTTAGATACCTCCTAGCAAAATGGATCCTTGGGAAACCTTAACTAGTCCTGTTGAAGCTACTGGCAGTGACAGCTGTGGGGAAGGAAAGTCAGAAGACCTGTCCCCAGCCAAGCACGAGAGAAACAAGATACAAGCTCAAAACTGGAAAACAGAAGGCATTCTTTGGTAACATCAAAAAGCCTTTTGAGCAAAGCAGCTTAGCTGCTGTTCCAGAGTGGGAAGGGAAAGGTTCAGTAGGGTGGCTGTGAGTTCAGTAGGCACTTCCCTTTCTTTTTATTTTCACTGGTGCCAACTTAAAGGAAGGACATTAAAATAAAATAAGAAATGACCCCCCCCACACACACCTTACCTCATTTAGTTGCAGGTTCTGGAGGGGAAATCCTTAACTGAGGCAACGGGAGAACTGTCTCCAGAACAGTAGGCTGGGTAAACACAGGTACTGAGTTATGTCTCCTAAAGACTCCCAGGAGTGAAGATAAATGGATGTGATATTAATTTTAAAACATTTTGCTGAGCACTCGGGCAGCCAATAGGCAAATTCCTTAGGTCACTTCCTGTTCATTTGATTGGGCCTGCAACGACAACAACCAAGAAGAGGCTGGGAGCATTTGCATAAGGCCAGCTCAGTCCTCAGCACTCAAAGAGAACAGGTCTAACCGGGTTACACGCGTGGCTCCAGAACAAAAGAAAACCCCAGTAATGGATGAGGGATTGATTTCTGGGGAGTTGGTTTTTTTTAAGACCATCCCTTCTTTTTCTTTTTTTTTTTTTTTTTTCTTTTTTTTTCTTTTTTGTTTTGGTTGTTTTGATTTGTTGTTTGGGGTTTTGATTTTTTTTTCTCCCCCTCAGTGCAGGTTATTTCAGGTAGGTAGATGAGGAGATTGTCGTCAGCATGAACAGAACTGAAAAGAATCATGGAATCACAGAAGTGTCAGGGTTGGAAAGGACCTCGAGGATCATCCAGTTCCAACTCCCTGCCAAGGCCAGGGATGCCTCAAACCAGATCAGGTTGCTCACAGCCACATCCAACCTGGCTGCAAACACCTCCAGCGCAGGAGGCTGCCACCACCTCCCTGGGCAACCTGGGCCAGGCTCTCACCACCCTCATGGGCAACAACTTCTTCCTGACAGCCAATCTCAATCTCCCCACTTCTAGTTTTGCTTCATCCCCCCCAGTCCTATCCCTCCCTGACACCCTCAAAAGTCCCTCCCCAGCTTTCTTGCAGCCCCCCTTCAGATAGTGGAAGGCCACAAGAAGGTCTGCTTAGAGGAATGGCCTAAGTCAAAATTAGTCTGGAAATAACATTAGGAGACGCACGGTTTGGAATAATCCAGTGCTGGCAAGGAGGTGGACTGGGTAAGCCAGTATCATGGCCACAATTCTTCCTTTTCATACCTTGAGCATCCTGTGAAAGGGGTCTCTTGGTCTTCCAGATACTCTGGGTATCTGAAAGAAAGCGAAAACAAAACGAAGGCAAAAAAAGAATCTTCCGTTGTGTACATGGGGTTGAGTGTGAAAGCTCACTCCTGTGCACACTGGCCAGGCACAAATTCAGCAGGACTGGGAGACCTGGGGCTGTTTATTCTTGAGAGAAGGCTGAGAGGGGATCTGATCAATGTCTGTCAATACCTGAGGGCTGGGTGTCAGGATGAAGGGGACAGGCTCTTTTCAGTGGTGCCCTGTGGGAACAACAGGAACAAGCTGGAACCCAGGAGGTTCCACCTCAACACAAGGAGACAATTCTGTCTGGTGAGGGTGCTGGAGCCCTGGAGCAGGTTGCCCAGAGAGGTTGTGGAGTCCTCTTCTCTGGAGACTTTCCAACCCCACCTGGATGTATTTATTCCTGTGTGAGCTGCCCTAGGTGCTCCTGCTCTGTCAGGGGGGTTGGACTGGATGATCTCTGTATGTTCTTTCCAACCCCTAACATTCTGTGGCTCTGTGAGTGCTCAGGTTTACATTTCTCTGCTTTCAGCCTTCCTAATTCTGAAGGTTATGCTCAGCAGGTGAAAGCTGAAACTTTCCTTAAGGCTGATTTGCAGCCCATGGAAGTCAGGCAAAATATGTTTGAGTGTTCCTCTCAGCTACAGCCTGGGCACTGCATTAGAGGCCTTTCACTAATGAAGCCATCAGATCAGCTCTCTGCTGGGATGAAGAGCAAGGAAAGGCTCTTTCCTTATGGGAGATCCATGCTTGCAGGACAGATGAAGTGCTGTGAGTGCAGAGTTGTTCTTGCCCATGTGTGAATTACCCCACCAGCTTGCAACCATGACCCTGAGCAGGAAATGAGGTGCCTAAATGAAAATACGATCCCTCATCCCTCCCTTATTATTTCAGCAGTCAGAAAAGGCATCTCACATAAAACCAGCTAGAAATGTAGTAGTGTAGGAAGGTTCTGAGGTTTCATTCATTTTTATGCATAAACCACAAGGAGTGCTGAATATTACTATACAGTGACTGTTCAGTGGCCTAAGAGAAGTACATTTCCCAGTCTTTGTTCAGTTTTGCTTCTAGGTCTTAGCACAAATCTCCCTTCCAACAGATGCTGACAAGCATCCTCAGTGCTAGATTCACCCAGCATGGAGAATGAACTGCCCTTCAACACACAGAGCTGTCATTAATTGTTAATCAAAGCTCATTGTCACTGGAGGGAAAACATTTCATACATGTTCTTTATGTTGACCCTGATTTCAAGATAAGTAGTGGATCTCAGACTCAAGGAAAGGTACTGTTGCTCTTACCACTCACACTGACACCAACTGCATTAGGACCTGGGTTGCTTTTCTTCACACAGGTGAGGTGCACCTGCCTACAAGTGCTGCTTGGGAAGATCCCATCCGTTTTCACTCAGGGCTGCTCGCCTTAATTCTTGCCTAGCAAAGACAATTTTCCTCAAGGAAGAAGGAAGGGTGTAGGTGTCTGGCTGCAAAGCAGTAGTGTCTTGCAGTTCCAACACCAGGGGTTAAGGTTTGTCACTGAAAACAGCTAGGCAACCACTTGGAGTTTTCATAAGCAGGCCTATAGGTGCCCATAAAATTTCTCATGGCACTCATGTCACTGAGTCTGAGTATTTGCATTCCAGTTCGTGACTTGGTGAGCTTTTCTGCTAGAGCTTTCATCATCAAAATCATGTCTTATCATCATATCAGCAGAGTAGGAGAACAGGAAAATGCTGGAGAAGTAAGCAAAGAATGAGAAGGCAATAAAGAATGCTTCCTTTCCCAGGAAGGGCATCTTTACCGAGGAACCCACCTCTTACTTCATCCCACTGAGCTAGGCACAGGAGGTGAAAGAGTCACACTGAAAGATACTTCACCCATGTGCTGCAGAAGCACCAGGCAAGGATGTGAGCGCTGGATCTCATCCCAGCTTAGGGAAATGAGACTTTTCCTGCTGCTAGAAAGGGCACCAGGGAAAGCAGCAGAAATTTGCTTCAGCTACGGTTCTTAGGCTGCTGTGTCGCCGGCTGTCTGTGCGGCTGCGAGCCTGCTCTGTCTCAGCTCCCTAGGGCAGAGACAGCTCTGGTTGCTAAGACCCAGAATACTTCCAGACAGACAAAAAAAGCGCACTGTACCGACAGGTCTGGGCAAGGTGAGGCTAACTTGGCCAGCGCACCAGCATGCATTATTTAGCAGTGTGCTATTTTCAAAGGCACAGTGCCACACAGGGTGGTGGCTCCTCGAGTTTACTGCCCTGCCTGGCCAGCTACGCTGTCCCCATGCTCCCAAGAATGCTTATTGACACTTACATGTGGTTCAGCACAGAGAGGATTACAGGTGACTTTCCTAGCCAGGCAGACCTTTCCCTCTGTGTAAGCCTTCTGCCAGCACTGCAGCCGCAAAATTGGCATGGTTTTGGTCCCCACACAATTCCAGGTGGCAGAGAAAAGATGAAAACCTCTATAATTAGGAGCTAAGAGGCCACAGTCACAGTATGGCAGAAATGTCAGTGAAGATTCCCAGAATTAACTTAATTATAGCCATCAAGCATGGAGGAAATTATCTCAATCTGTCTAGATTCTTAAGCTGGCGTCTGTCACTGCCGTGTCTGACACTGGATGAAAACACAGAACAAATGGATGGTAATTCCTGCTTTTCCATTTATATTAATCTCTCCTTCATTTACTAAATTCCAGTGGCATATCAAAAGGAGAGTGGAAGAAGCTGACAGGTAGGCTAGACGTGGCAAGCAAGCAGCAAATTCGGGGTCTGAGGTTCCTGCTCCCAGTCTGTTGTGGCCAAGTCAGAAGTGAATCCTGAAACTTCGAATCACAGAGCTGTCAGGGCTGGAAGGGACCTCAAGGCTCAGCCAGTTCCAACTCCCCTGCCATGGGCAGGGACACCTCACACCACAGCAGGTTGCTCACAGCCACCTCCAGCCTGGCTGCAAACACCTCCAGGCAGGAGGCTGCCACCACCTCCCTGGGCAGCCTGTGCCAGGCTCTCACCACCCTCATGGGCAACAACTTCTTCCTCACATCCAACCTGAATCTAACATCCAACATTGCTGTAAAAGGACACACTTTCTGTCAAAAGGCCACTAAAGAAGCTGGGATGGATGCTATTTCCAGGCTGTGTTTCATGTTATGGGCAAGCATCACCTCTCATTAAGGTTGCCCAGAGAGGCGATTCTGTCTTTTTACACTGCTCTGGTGAGACCTCCCCTGGAGAGTTGTGTCTGGAGTCCAAAAATGTAGGAATGACATGGACCTGATGGAGAGGCTCCAGAGGAGGGACAAGAAAATGATCAGGGGGTTTGGAGCACCTCTGCCTCGAGGACAGGCTGAGGGAGCTGGGGGTGTTCAGCCTCGAAAAGAGTACCTAGTAGTAGTACTACCTAGTAGTAGCCTGCCAGTTCCTGAAGAGGCTAGAAGAAGGATGCAGAGAGACTGTTTGCAAAGGCCTGCAGGGACAGGAGCAGGGGCAATGGCTTCAAACTAGAGCAGAGCAGATTCAGATTGGATGTTAGGAAGAAGTGCTTTACCATGAGGGTGGTGTAGCACTGGCACAGGTTGCCCAGGGAGGTGGTTGAGGCTCCTTCCCTGGAGATATTCAAGGTGAGGCTCAGTGAGGCTCTGGGCAGCCTGATCTAGTTGGGGGTGTCCTTGCTGACTGTGGGGAGGTTGGGCTGGGTGAGCTTTGGAGGTCCCTTCTGGCCTGGACCATTCTGTGATTCTATGGTTGTCATTGCCAATTCCTAGCCCCAAGTTGCTTGGCTAAAGGGAAATTCTCCATCAAGGGCATTTGCTTTGTAACAAGAGATGGGATAATTGTTATCTATAATACTGTATATTTTTAGAGGGAAAAAATCCAACAACTGTTCTTTGTATTCATAGTAAAAAATAATCCCACCATTGGTTTTTGTTTTTTCTTTTCAAGCTCAGTTTGAAGCAAGGACTGATTACAATGGGCTGACAAGTGGGTTAGCAACTGGCTGGAGGGCCAAGCCCAGAGAGTGGTGGTGAATGGTGCCACAGCCAGCTGGCAGCCAGGCACCAGTGGTGTCCCCCAGGGATCAGTGCTGGGCCCTGTGCTCTTTAATATCTTCATTGATGATCTGGAGGAGGGGACTGAGGCAGTCATCAGTAAATTTGCAGATGACACCAAGCTGGGGGCAGGAGTTGAGCTGTTAGAGGGTAGGAGAGCTCTGCAGAGGGACCTGGACAGGCTGGACAGATGGGCAGAGTCCAAGGGCAGGAGATTGAACACATCCAAGTGCCAGGTGCTGCACATTCACCACAACAACCCCAGGCAGTGCTACAGGCTGGGGTCAGAGTGGCTGAGAGCAGCCAGGCAGAAAGGGACCTGGTGGGACTGGTTGATAAGTAGGCAGAACATGAGCCAGCAGTGTGCCCAGGTAGCCAAGAAGGCCAAGGGCATCCTGGCCTGCATCAAGAACAGTGTGGCCAGCAGGAGCAGGGAGGTCATTGTGCCCTGTGCTCAGCACTGGTCAGGCCACACCTTGAGTCCTGTGTCCAGTTCTGGGTTCTTCAGGTTAGGAAAGAGGTTGAGATGCTGGAAGGTGTCCAGAGAAGGGCAACAAAGCTGGGGAGGGGTCTGGAGCACAGCCCTATGAGGAGAGACTGAGGGAGCTGGGGTTGCTGGAGAAGAGGAGACTCAGGGGTGACCTCATTGCTCTCTACAACTACCTGAAGGGAAGAAGTAGACAGGCAGAGGTTGGTCTCTTTTTCCAGGCACCCAGCACCAGAACAAGAGGACACAGTCTGAAGCTGTGCCAGGGGAGGTTTAGGCTGGATGTTAGGAAGAAGTTTTTCACAGAGAGAGAGATTGGCCCTTGGGATGTGCTGCCCAGGGAGGTGGTGGAGTCCCCATCCCTGGAGGTGTTTAAGAAGAGCCTGGCTGAGGCACTTGGTGCCATGGTTGAGTTGATCAGATGGTGCTGGGTGATAGGTTGGACTGGATGATCTCAAAGGTCTATTCCAACCTGGTTAATTCTATTCTATTCTATTCCACTATATTCTAGTCTACTCCTATTCTATTCTATTCTATTCTATTCTATTCTATTCTATTCTATTCTATTCTATTCTATTCTATTCTATTCTATTCTATTCTACTCCTATTCTATTCTATTCTGTTCTGTTCTGTTCTATTCTACTATATTCTATTCTACTCCTATTCTATTCTACTCCTATTCTATTCTATTCTATTCTATTCTATTCTATTCTATTCTATTCTATTCTATTCTATTCTATTCTATCCTATCCTATCCTACCCTACCCTATTCTATTCTATTCTATTCCATTCCGTTCCATTCCATTCCATTCCATTCTATTCCATTCCATTCCATTCCATTCTACCTACCATTCCCAACACAGCCCAGCCATGTTTAGCCAGGTGAAAGCTCAGTTTGAAGCAAGGACTGATTACAATGGGCTGTCAAGTTTAGGATGTGCTGTCTACCATTCCCAACACGGTCCAGCCAAGTTTAGTGAGATGAAAGCTCAGTGACAAATCACAGTTCACGCAGTGGATTCCATGATGGAGAGCCACATTCCCTTCGCTTTCCATCTGCACTGAGTGCTCTTCCTGGCTTCACAGGGCTTTCCCAGTCGCTGACAAAGGCTCCTCCTGTGCATCCCTCCGCATGGAAAGGCCAACTTTGCAGTCAGCTCCCCCATTTTGCCCAGCAGCTACTGGCAGAGCTTTGGAGGAGGGATCTAAAGGTTTCATTTGTAGACTCAGTCTGCTGCGGCACCAATCTTTGCACATCACTTACTCAAAGCCTAGAAACCACACACAAGAAGCAGAAGGAGATTATTGCCAAGTTAGTAGGTACTGTCCTTAAGACACAGACAGGATGATACTCATGCAGAGAGCAGTTAGCCAACACTATGCATGCAGGGAGTGGCCCTGAGCTGTATTTTGCTACACATGAATCAAACTTGCTCTGGAAAGCTTCTTTCATTTCCTCATGAGTTTTCTTACAGTGTTCATCCTTCTGGTATTTGAGGTATTATAGTAAGACATTAATTTCTAATGTGAATAAACATTTAATATAGGTGCATTAAGGTATTATATTGTATTAATGCAGTACAGCTAATATTACAGTATTAGCACCCAAACATTGATTTACCTTTATACTCTCCTGGCAAGGTGAGAAGGTAATAACTTATTATTCCTGTTTTAATGGGGAACCCTAAAACAGATGAAGATAAAGGTCTGTAATGGTTCAAGGCATCCATTATGAGAGGCCTAAGCACCTTGTGTTTAGAGGCACTGGGTGTTATGCAAAGAACCGAAAGCACAGCTCCCATCCACTTCCATTCCTGACCTCTGCACTTCACAGGCCTGTAGATCAGGCTCCTTTTCTCCCAGGAAAGAAGGGAAAAGACTATGTTTGCAAACCATCAGTCTAGAAAACAGCCTCAGCATTTTGGCCAGATTTTCCCAGACAAATTCCATCTCAAGCAAAAGCCCTTCACAATCAATCCAGGCTGGGGGTGATGAGACTGAGAGCAGCCCTGCAGAGAAGGACTTGGGGTGCCGGTGGGGGAGAAGCTGGACAGGAGTAGGCAGTGTGAGCTTGCAGCACAGAAGGTCAAGGGCAGCCTGGGCTGCATCCAAAGCAGTGTGGCCAGAGATGGAGAGAGAGGATTCTGCCCCTCTGTTCTGCTCTTCTCTGTGAGACCTCACCTGCAGTGCTGCGTCCAGCTCTGGAGCCCTCAGCACAGGAAGGACCTGAACCTGATGGAGAGTATCACAGTATCACAGTATCACAGTAACTAAGGTTGGAAGAGACCCCAAGGATCATCAAGTCCAACCTGTTCCAACAGACCTCACAACTAGACCATGGCACCAAGTGCCACATCCAATCTCCCCTTGAACACCTCCAGGGACAGCGACTCCACCACCTCCCTGGGCAGCACATCCCAATGACGAACGACTCGCTCAGTAAAGAACTTTTTCCTCACCTCGAGTCTAAACCTCCCCTGGCACAGCTTGAGACTGTGTCCTCTTGTTCTGGTGCTGGTTGCCTGGGAGAAGAGACCACCCCCCTCCTGTCTACAACCACCTTTCAGGTAGTTGTAGAGGGCAATGAGGTCACCTCTGATCCTCCTCTTCTGCAGGCTAAGCAACCCCAGCTCCCTCAGCCTCTCCTCCCAGGGCTGTGCTCCAGACCCCTCCCCAGCCTCGTTGCCCTTCTCTGGACACCTTCAAGTGTCTCGATGTCCTTCTGAAACTGAGGGGCCCAGAACTGGACACAGGACTCAAGCTGTGGCCTAACCAATGCAGAGTCCAGGGGCACAATGACCTCCCTGCTCCTGCTGGCCACACTGTTCCTAATACAGGCCAGGATGCCATTGGCCCTCTTGGCCACCTGGGCACACTGCTGGCTCATGTTTAGGCGGGTGTCAATCAGCACCCCCAGGTCCCTCTCTGTTTGGCAGCTCTCAGCCACTCTGACCCCAGCCTGTAGCTCTGCCTGGGGTTGCTGTGGCCAAAGTGCAGCCCCTGGCACTTGGACTTATTAAATGCCATCCCATTGGACTCTGCCCATCTGTCCAGTCGGTCAAGGTCCCTCTGCAGAGCCTTTCTACCCTCTAACTGACTAACATCTGTTCCCAACTTGGTGTCATCTGCAAACTTGCTGATGACTGACTCAACCCCCTCATCCAGATCATCAATGAAGATGTTAAAGAGGATGGGGCCCAGCACTGATCCCTGGGGGACACCACTGGTGACTGGCCGCCAGCCGGATGTGGCACCAGAGAGGCTCCAGAGGAGGCCACCAAGATGATCAGGGGGCTGGAGCAGCTCTGACAGGCTGAAGGAGCTAGGGGTGTTCAGCCTGGAGAAGAGAAGGCTCCAGGCAGCCCTAAGAGCAGCTTGCCAGGAGCTGAAGGGGGCTACAAGAAGGCTGCAGAGGGACTGTTGGCAAAGGCCTGCAGGGACAGGATGAGGGAAAATGACTTCAAACTAGAGAAGGAAGAAGTTCTTTACCATGAGGGTGGTGGAACACTGCAACAGGTTGCCCAGGAAGGTGATTGGAGACCCATCCCTGGAGATATTCAAGGTGAAGCTCAACAGGGCTCTGGACAACCTGCTCTAGTTGAAGATGCCCCTGCTGACTGCAGAGAAGGTTGAACTAGTTGCCCTTCAGAGGTCCCTTCCAACCCAGACCATTCTGTGTGTGATTACAGTTCTGCTGGTCACTCTTTAGAGAAATTGTAAGTACAGGTAGAAATGAAGAGGAGCTAGACAATGGTCACAAGGGACCTTCTGTGAAGGTTTGGTTTCTAAGCCAATACAGATTCACCAAAGAAATTCCAGAAATCAGGCAGATCCCAGTTTGCTGTAAGCTGGTACCGAGTCAAAACACCCTTTGGCTCTGCACACCCTCCTGGTGAAAGGGAGATCACAGAGTCACAGCATGGTAGGGGTTGGAGGGGACCTGGAAAGCTCATCCAGTCCAACCCCTGCCAGAGCAGGAGCACCTAGAGCAGGTCACAGAGGAACACATCCAGGTGGGTTTTCAGTATCTCCAGAGAGGGAGACTCCACAACCCCCCTGGGCAGCCTGTTCCAGGGCTCTGTCACCCTCACAGGGAAAAATGTTTTCCTTCTGTTTCCATGGAACTTTCTATACTTCAACCCCCACCAGTACCCCTTGTGCTGGCATTGGGCATCACCCAGCAGAGCCTGGCTCCATCTTCTCAGCACTCACCCTGCACAGCTTTAGCAACATGAATGAAGTCACCACTTAGTCTCCTCTTTTTCAAGCTAAAGAACCCCAGCTCCCTCAGGCTCTCCTCCTAAAGAAGATGTTCAACTCCCCTAATAATTTTTGTGGGTCTGTGCTGGACTCTCTCAAGCAATTCCCTGAGGTCCTTCCTGAACTGAGTGGCCCAGAACTGGACACAATATTCTAGATGCAGCCTCACCAGGGAAGGAGAAAAGACCTACTGCCCACAGCCCTGCTAATGCACCCCAGGATGTCATTGGCCTCCTTGGCCACCAGAGCACATTGCTGGCTCATGGTCAGCCTTCCATCCACAAGGACCTCTCAGGTCTTTTTCCCCTCCACTGCTCTGCAACAGCTCAGTCCCCAACCTCTCCTGCTCCCTGGGGTTGCTCTTTCCCAGGTGCAAGACTCTACCCTTGCCCTTGTTGAATTTCATTCCATTTCTCCCTGCCCAGCTCTCAGCCTGTGCAGGTCAGGCTGGATGGCAGCACAACCCTCCTGTGGCAGCCACTCCACCCAGCTTGGTGCCACCAGCCACCTTGCTGGCAGTGCCCTCTGTGCCCTCATCCAGGTCCTTGATGAATCTATTGACCAGCTCTGGTCCCAGTCCTGACCCCTGAGGGACTCCCCTAGGCACAGGCCTCCAACTGGACTCCATCCCATTGACCACAACTCTCTGACTTCTTTCCATCAACCAGTTCCTATCCGCCTCACTCCCTGATCATCCAGACCACACTGCCTCAGGGTAGCTGCGAGGATGCTGTGGGAGACAGTGTCAGATGCTTTCCTGAAATCAAGGCAAACTACACCCACAGCTCTACCATGTCCTGCAAATCCAGATAGCTCCCAAGAGGGGTAGTGGAGAACCTGGTGAATAGAGGGGTAAAAAGAAGCCTGCTCAAATTCCTTCCCCCAGCAAAGCCACCTTCCAGACAGAAAGTAGCAGTTAAATGCCACTCCTGCTCGTGGGAAGAAGCCCCCTCTAGTCATGACCATTTGGTCTCTTTTTCCACACATTTCAGCTCCAGGCATGGCCAGCTTCTTGCAAACATCACAGTGGTTTCTCTCATCAGGGCAGCCTAAAGGTAAACAAAAAGGCAAAATCCAGCATATGTCTGATAAGGAAAAAAAGTCTGCAAGAGTCTTTGCAAGGATCAGTGCAAAACTCTCCCTCCTTGATCTGAGAGAGACATTCACAGAAATAAAAAGGAAATTAAAATACCTGCAGTGAGAAATAGGAAAGGGGGAGGGGAGCAGACAAATAAACTTCTAAATGACATGGTAAAGTTTTCCATGGAAAAGATAAGGGTACCAAAGAGCTAGGACAAAAGAGGAAGGCAACCATGAACTGGTTGCATGAACTACAGGAAAAAAGTGCAAGTAATAGCAAGAATCACAGGATGGTCTGGACTCGAAGGGACCTCCAAAGCTCATCCAGCCCAACCTCCCCACAGCCAGCAGGGACATCCCCAGCTAGATCAGGCTGCCCAGGGCCTTGTCCAGCCTCACCTGGAGTATCTCCAGGGAAGGAGCCTCAACCACCTCCCTGGGCAGCCTGTGCCAGTGTTCCACCACCCTCATAGTGAAGCACTTCTTCCTAACATCCAATCTGAATCTGCTCTGCTCTAGTTTGAAGCCATTGCCCCTGGTTCATCCCTGCAGGCCTTTGCAAACAGTCTCTCTCCATTCTTCTTGTAGCCCCCTTCAGGTACTGGCAGGCTGTTATTAGATCCCCCTGGAGCCTCCTTCTTTCAAGGCTAAACACCCCCAGCTCCTTCAGCCTCTCCTCACAGCAGAGCTGCTCCAACCCCCTGAGCATTTTTGTGGCCCTCCTCTGGAGCCTCTCCATCAGGTCCAGGTCCTTCCTACATTGAGGGCTCCAGACCTGTACATAACTCTCCAGGTGAGGTCTCTCCAGAGCAGAGCAGAGTGGCAGAATCACCTCTGGCTCTCTGGCAATGCTGCTTTGGATGCAGCCCAGGCTGCCCTTGGCCTTCTGTGCTGCAAGCTCACACTGCCTGCTCCTGTCCAGCTTCTCAGCCACCAACAGAAGCCAGGGTTGTTATTATTAATGATGTTTGGTTTAGTCTCCTTAGTGTGCAGGTCAAACCAACTCAGTGTAACAGTGCAGTGGCATCCAGCCACTCCTTTGTATGAGAACATCCATTGCTGCTCAAACTGTTGGGGGCAAACTCATGTAAGAAATGAGGACAGAAAAAGAGATATTAATCAATAAAGTCTGTGGCAAATCAAGAGTTATGCTGCATTGCCCAGAGAGGTGGTGGAGTCACCATCCCTGGAGGTGTTTAAAGAACCTGGATGAGGCCCTTGGAGCCATGGTTTAGTTGATCAGATGGTGCTGGGTGAGAGGTTGGACTTGATGATCTTGAAGGTCTTTTCCAATCTGGTTAATTCTATTCTATTCTATTCTATTCTATTCTATTCTATCCTATCCTATCCTATCCTATCCTATCCTATCCTATCCTATCCTATCCTATCCTATCCTATCCTATTCTATTCTATAGACCCTGAAAGCTAGGGGAGCCTCAGGTACATTTCCTTCCTCATTCAAAAGAAAAATGTCAGAAATTGATAAGGAGTCAACAGGTAAGAAATTATTTATAAGACTACCTTGTGCCCACAGGAACTGATCCATGGATTTCTGTGGGGTTCTGGCAATGTGTATCTAAGAGCATTTCTGTATTAAGAGTTGTGTACAGCTGCCTTATCAGGCGTCAAACTCTTTCTTGTGAGGCTATGGTGCACTGATGTCCCAGAGAAAAAGCTTCATAGCTATGCTGTAGGAGGTGCTGAACACTGTACAGGACAAAATGACCTCATTCATAGATTCATAGAATGGTTTGTGCAGGAAGGGACCTTGAAGACCACCCAGTTCCAAACCCCCTGCCATGGGCAGGGACAGCCTCCACTAGCCCAGGTTGCTCAAGCCCTTATCCAACCTGGCCTTGAACACCCCCCAGGGAGCAGACATCCACAACCTCCCAGGGCAACCTGTTCCAGTGTCCCACCACCCTCACCATGAAGAATTTCTTCCTCATCTCCAGTGTCAATCTCCCCTCTCTCCCCAACTCTCTCAGCCTGTCCCCATAGGGGAGGTTCTCCAGCCCTCTGAGCATCTTCATGTCTCTTCTTTAGGTCCTTTCCAGCAGTTCCAGGTCCTTCTTCTGCTGGGGGCCCCAGAACTGGCTGCAGTGCTGCAGTGAGGCTCTCAGCAGAGCAAAGCAGAGGGGCAGAATCCCCTCCCTGTGCTGTTGCTCTCCCTGCTCTGGCTGCAGCTCAGCACACAGCTGGCTCTGGGCTGCCAGTGACCACTGATGGCTCCTGGGGAGTTTGTCACCACCTGACACCCCCAAGGCCTTCTCCTCCAGGCTGCTCTCAGCCACTCCTTGCCCAGCCTGGATTTGTGCTTGGGATTGCCCCGACCCAGCTGCAGGACCTTGCCCTTGGCCTTGTTGAACTTCATGAGGTTGGCTTGGGCTCACCTCTGCAGCCTGTCCAGGTCCCTCTGGATGGATCCCTTCCTTCCAGCATGCCAACCACACCACAGAGCTTGATTTCAGTCTCAAACTTGCTGAGAGTGCCTCGATCCCACTGCCTGTGTCACTGATGAAGATGTCAAACAGCATCAGTGGGGCTTTTCTATCTGTTGTGCCTTGAATCTCGTCATAAACACCTTGATGCTGCCAGGACCCAAGGGAAACAAAACCTTTGCTTTATGATAACACCACACTTTCATTCCAAACACAATGATACCCAAAGCAACACAAATGTGGAGAGACAATCATTTAACAGGGCTCAAACACTTTCCCTGCTACATTCATAAACTGGGTCATGATAAAAAGCATAGAAGCCCCGAGACCCCAAACAGCCTTAGGAGTGTTGCTCCTCTTGCTCCCAAAATGCCATGAGATGCATGTTTGTGACAGGAACATTTGTAACTACAAGCCATTGTGTAATCTGTAAGCAGGGGCAGAGTTTAGAGGAGGTTTTGTGTCATGTAGGTGCCTTGTTACTCAGCTACAAGCTGAGGTGGCTGCAGAAGAGTTTGAGTTCATGCCTGCAGAGAGGTTCTCCTCTGCATTTCCAGAAGCTGTTTCATGTACAGCATGGAATGGCCATTCAGGAAACCTACAAGAGGGCAAACTGCTCCCAGCTGCAGAATGCTGATTCCAACAGAGTTTTATTGGAAGCTAAACTTGGAAGTTGGATTCCCCTAAGAGGTTGCTGGGGCCTTTGCAGATGGAAGCGTTTGGAACCTTCCCAAACTTTAAAAGTCTTCAGAGGAGAGTATTTGATTTGAGAGAGTCTTCAGCAGAGACCTACAAAGGAGCATGCATGGTTTCTGTTATGTGCTGGAAAATCAGGAGGCTTAAAAGTAAGGACAACAGACTTCCATCAGACCAGTTATATGTCATAAGGATACACCAGGGAGCCAATAAAATGGGAACAAAAAGGGATGGCAGAGCCAGTTAGGTGAAAATGGAAATTATTCACACCATGGTCAGGCACTCACCCCCAGAGTCCACCTACCATGGCAACATTCAAGACAGATGAAGAGTAAAGGGCATCCTTGGACATAAACATCCTTATCCAGACTGAGATCAAAAGCAGTTCAAGGCCAGCACAGCACAACCCAGCTCCTGAGAACAGAGAGACAGACAAGTCGGGGTGCAGAGTGTCTGACTGGGAGATTATGGAACTGATCTATTACAAGGGAATCTATGGCACCAGTGCTGCTCCCCTGCATTGCTCAAGTAGGAACATGCCCAGCAGAGACCTATGGCAGTATGAATTATGTGGGTGACCAAGTTCTTCGCTGTGAGCTTCTCCCTCCTCATGACATTGAAGGGTAATAAGATTCTGTACGAGCATATTCTCATGCGTGTCTGCATGCACGTGGGAGAGCATTGCATGAGGAGGGCTTAAAGTCAGAAACTCATTATGCCTATGTCCTTCTTGGTGCATAAATGTGAGCTCAGCATATTCAGATGAGAACATTCCTGTATTTGGGAGACTACTAAAGAAGCCTCTGAGATTCCAGCATTTAGAATCTGGGAGTGTATGCATCTGCTATAAGGCAGAGTTGGAACGGCTTCACAGAAGTGAATGAAGGGGTCTAAGAACCACACAGGTACAAAGGACATTAAAACCCCTTCAAGGCTCTTGTTAGCCTTAGGAATAGATCTTCTGGGGACACCTCAAAGCAAGAGGGGATGAGATGTGAACGATTCACAGGCTAACTTCCAGTCTTTGTCATTATGACAAGATTTCCTTCGCCAGCAGGGGAGAGAGGGTTAACCTCTGAGCATAGCCATGGCAGGCAAACCTTTCCAAACCAGTTTATCCCAACTCCAGTATCTGCACAATGCTCAGTGCCCGTGAGATGCAAATACCAGGTTTATGATTAACTGCCTTAAAATTCTGTGGAACTGCAAGTACTTTTATTTGTTTGTGTAATGAAATGGAAGCAATGCACCCTTTCCTTGCTGGGCTCTCCCTTCACCGGCGCTGAAAAGGGAGGCTTCGCTGGGTGTATGTGCCATGTCCCTGCCCATCCCAAGAGCTGCCTTCACAGCCTTGAGATGGGTGCTCTAGCACCCTGTCTGCCAGGGAATGTGCACGTTCACTGCTCCTGTGACCAGGGCAAACACTGTTCTGCTGCAGATGGCAGACAGCTCAAGCAAATATTTCATGCTGAGCTCAGTGAAAGTCAGCTGCTTCCCAGTACAAAACTTGCACCACAGACCAGACACTTCTGCTAGGCAGAACTTTGGAGGACTGAGTTATTCCTCTGGGTTCTGCCACAGCCTTTCAGCAATTTGTCTCTCTATCTAATCATAGAGTGAGAGAACCACAGAATGGCCTAGGTTGGAAGGCACCAGAGAGATCATCTCCTCCAACCTCCCTGCCATGGGCATGGATGTCTCTCAGCTAGACTTGGCTGCTCAAAGCCTCATCCAGCCTGGTCTTGAACACCCCCAGGAAGGACACTCCTCTGGCTGCAGCCCAGCACACAGCTGCCTGCTGGGCTGCAGGAGGGCACTGCTGGCTCCTGGGGAGCTGCTCAGCACCCAACAGCCCCAAGTCTCTTCCTTCAGGGCTGCTCTCGACCCACTCTGCCCCCAGCCTGGACTTGCGCCTGGGCTTGACCTGACCCAGCTGCAGGACCTTGCACTGTGACTTGTTGAACCTCATGCAGCTGGCTGTGGCCCACTTCCCAAACCTATGTCTGTGATGGTAATGAGGTAAGTGCTCTTGAAATGTTCTAACATTCCAAAGATGAAGGCATCCCAATTTGTGAAACCTTTCAAATTTCAGTGTCTGGAGATGAAGTCCTTCCCTAGGGACCCCATCAATGAAGACCTTGCATATATCAGACTACTGTACCAGCACTAATTAAACTTGAGGGGCAGAGAGGTTCAGCTTTTGTCCTTGGAGCTGTGCTGTGAGGCAGGCTGTCCATGTGTGGCAGCTATAATACCAGGCAGGTGTCTTTTACTCTGCAAAGATGGCAAGTCTTCCATGCTGACATGTGGCACATTGCTCTCAGCTGGAAGTGCCTATCCATCAGGTTTGCCAGAAGAAGGGGCCTGGCTCACTCAGCTCTGGTTGGTCATCAGTAAGCAACAAAGAGTTGAAGAGCTGCATTTGCTTTTTACCACTCAGGCTGTGAAATTGTGGGAAGTGACCATGTGAACAGCATCACAGGTACCGTGTGAGGGACACTGGTGTGAAGCTGGCACCTCCTTGCCCCAGCACAGGGGTACCATGCAGCATAGTAATATGATCCATGGGGATCAGAGAGCTGGAGACAGGCTGAGAGGGTTGGGGCTGTTCAGCCTGCAGAAGACAGGGCTCCAGGGAGACCTTAGAGCAGCCATGCAGTACCTGAAGGGGACCTACAAAAAAGCTGGGGATGAACTTTTGCCAAGGTCCTGTAGTGATGCCATGAGAGGGAATGGATTGAAGCTTGAGGAGGGCAGATTTAGCCTGGAGATTAGGAAGAAATTATTGACAGTGAGGGTAGGGAGGTGTTAAAGGCCAGGTTGGATGAGGCCTTGAGCAGCCTGGGCTGGTGGGAGGTGTCCCTGCCCATGGCAGGGGGTTTGGAAGTGGATGATCTTGAAGGTCCCTTCCAACCTAAACCATTCCATGAATCCATGAAACACTGTGTTACTCAGAAATAATTGCTCGATTTAACTAGAAAGCAAAAGCTTCTCCCAAGTTTCTCCCATGCCCTTTCTGGCATGGCTTTTAGCAGCTGGCATGCTGCATCTGTGGGAGGAAAGAATGAGAAAAAAAATGCAGTGACTTTACCACTACTGACTGGGTGGCTTGTGAAGCAGACTCAGTGACCCACAGCAACGCAGCTCTGAATTTCAAAGGAGTGAGTCTCTCCTTGAGCTGCTCCCTACTCTCCTAGCAAGCCAGTGAAAGCCTTGGAGCTGGAGTTGTGATCTTCAGGAAACATCATCACTGGTCTCATGACCTGCAGGCAATCCTGCTTGCAGTTACTACAAGAGAACTCCACAGATATCATACAGGAAGGCTGCACAGGGACTTTCCATGAGGGTGTCTGGAGACAGAACAAGGGGGAATGGTTTGAAGCTGAGGGAGAGCAGGGTTAGACTGGATCTTGGGAAGAGGGTGGGGAGACTATGGAACAGGCTGCCCAGGGAGGCTGTGGATGCCTCTTTGCTGGGGGTGTTCAAGGCCAGGTTGGACGAGCCCTGGAACAACTGAGGCTAGTTGAGAGGTGTCCCTGCCCATGGCAGGAGGTTGGAAGAGATGAGCTCTGAGGGCCCTTCCAACCTGAGCTGTGCTGAGATTCTGTGATTGTTCGTACAAACACCTCCTTAACCTTCAGTCTTATTCACAGGCATGGGTTTCATGTCCTGACGGACTGGCAGCAGAGGAAGAAGCCTGAAGAGCACAGCAGCACTCTGCTGATACTCAGCTCAGCCCCTGCAGCAGCTGAAGCCTCAAGTGCTGTATTATTTTGCCATTCAAAAGCAGCTCCTCCCACCCAATACCCAGTGGTGTCCCTGCAAACAGCTGCATCACCTGGTACTCCTCCGACCGTTTCAACTGCAAGTTTTACAGATAGATGGAGAGAGCTGTGAAAACAACAAATCTCTTCTACAAAAGGACAATAAATCATGACTCTGGTGACTCACCAGAGGAGGGTAAATGAAAGGGTAAGTCCTCTAAATAAGACCTGACTGAGACCTGAGTGAGACCAGTTAGTGAGATAATTAGCCGATGAATGCGAGATGAAAGCTGAAGTCTTTTCATTTGTACATTAATGAACCAGAAGATCAAAGGCCTTGGCTAGGCCTGCAACCACGGCTGCAACATGGGCTTGCTATGCAATAATGAACTCATTATTAGCTGCTTTCATAAATTACCTGTGGTAAACTATTTTATTTTTAATCCTGTACATAAAGCACAAAAACAATGACAATGTTATTTGAGAAGACTTCAGCTGCCAAGCAGGCACTTCTGGGTAATGAGCACACTCAGCTGACTGCTGCTACCAGCTCTGATCTTCCCTTGCACACTTCATGGCAGGTGGCAAACCTTTGCACATATCCTCCCCTTCTGCTCTGCCCTGGTGAGGCCCCACCTGGAACACTGCATCCAGTTCAGGAGGGACAGGGATCTGCTGGAGAGAGTCCAAGGGAGGGCTCCAAGGATGCTGAAGGGACTGCAGCACTGCCTGGGGAGGAGAGGCTGAGAGCCCTGGGGCTGTTCAGTCTGGACAGGAGAAGAATGAGAGGGATCTGATCAATGTCTATCAATAGCTGAGGGCTGAGGGTCAGGAAGGAAAGGACAGGGACAGGCTCTGCTCACTTCTGCCCTGTGATAGAGGCAGGGGGCAATGGATGTAAACTGCAGCACAGGAGGTTCCACAGGAGGAACTGTGAAGGTCACAGAGCACTGGAACAGGCTGCCCAGAGAGGTTGTGGAGTCTCCTTCTCTGGAGCCTTCCCAGCCCTGTCTGGATGTGTTCCTGTGTGACCTGTGCTGGATTCTATGCTCCTTCTCTGGCAGAAGGGTTGGACCTGATGAGCTCTGGAGGTCCCTTCCAACCCCTCACATCCTGGGATCCTGTGAAGCGACCAAATGACCAAAGTGAACTTGAAGTGAGATGCATCACCTAAGTAAAAGCTGTGTAAATCTGCCTCAGAGGGAGGAAAAGCAGATGGACACACCAGGATTTCCTAAGACTGAGAACAGCAAATATTCCATCACCCAGCCTCACCCCAGCATTTTGTGCCAGTGTTATTTCTGCCATTTCTCATATTAAAGACAGAGATACCTGGGCCCATGATCACAGAGCTGATGTGCAGCTCAGATGATTTGTGTATTTAAGGCACTGGAGTTGGAAATCGGGAATGTGCTCCTCTCTCTGCCACAGACCTTCTGCACAACTGGAGGCAGGTTACACGATAGCCATCTTTCAGGCCCAGACCTGTAGAACATTATATCATTTTGTATAGGTGCTGGGAGAACAGATGTAGAAATGTTCGCCATCCATCCCCAAGAAAAGCTCATAAACACACATCTGATGGAAGCTCCCAGATAAAATCCCAGCAGCTCATGCAAGGAAGTTGTGAACCGGCAGCGAGAGGCGCTAGGGAGGAAAGCTTTTGCTGCGAGCGGACAAGGTGTTCTGTGGGCATGTTAGCATATGCCCTCCTTTAAAGGGTGCAGGTAAGAAAGGCATTTTATCTGTTGGCAAATTGTCCGATGCAAAGATATATTCCCCTGTATTTATGACCCACTCAGAAGATCTGACACGGCTGGGTGAGAAGTTGAAGCCGAAGAGATTAAGCCATCTGTTGCTACAGCAACGTGAGGCAATCATTCACCGCTCTGGGACACAGGGCAAGCCTGACACATCGATCCATCCCCCCCCCCCCCGCCCCTCACCCTTTGTAATGATTTACCTTGAAGACAATGACGGGGATGATTCCAGCTCAGATGAAAATGAGGGTGAGTGAAATCCCCACATCAAACAGTTTTTTTCCTACCCTGGCCTGGAAGCGCTCCAGCAGCTCCCATTTTTCCATGCGCTTCATTATTTGGAACTGCTCTGCAAACTTTTGCCAACCCCCACAGTTCTCACCGAGTACTTAGGAAAGCTTTTGTTTCTAGAAGGACCTATTCATAATGTCTCATTCATCCCCTAACCTCAGTAACACCTCACGGTTGTTTTTCTCCCTAACTGCATGACTTGAGAACCCACAAAGATCTAAGATGGCTGCGGAAGCACTTCCACTGAAAACGCTCCTGCGTGTCAGAGCACGTTACTGCAGGGCTGAGACCAGAGGGATGCTCATGGCCTGGTCCCTTATTTCACAAACGTTCTAGTAAACAAAATGTCAAGCCAAGTGCACAGACCAGCAAGTACAGCCCAGGATTGTTATTAAAAAGCACATTCCCGAAGTTCTTTGAATCCCTCTCCCAGGTTCCCTTGAGAAAGGCACACACAGAAAGAGAAACTCATTGCTTGGCTAAGACGCAGGGCCTGCACGGCACAGTTTGGCTGGCTGTTGTGCCCTAGAGAGGAAAAGGGATGTGGCTGAGAGCCCTTCAGCTAGATGCATTTCCTCAGGAAAAGCTCACAGCCTCTGAAAAGAGAGCGCCAGCCACGGGAGCTGCAGCCCAGTGCGTGCCAGGGGGCACTGCCGGTGCTGCAGAGTGCCTCATACTCCTCACTTCACCATGGAAAACCTTTCCTGAGGATCTCAGTGGTGACTGAGAACTTGGCCTAGACATTGAATTCTTTTGGGTAATTAAACAGAGAGTTCACGAAAAAAAAACCCCACAACCAAACACCAACCCAAACAACAACAACAAAACTCAACCAACCAGACACACACACACAAAAACCTAACAAACAAAACAGAACCAACACCACACACAACCAAAAACCCCACAAAACAACCAAGGGCAAAGTCAGAAGACATGTGCCATCAACTTCAAGGGCACCAACCAGATAGTGCCAGGGCAGCAATCAGTATCATGGCCCCATGCCAGGAGCAGTGTGCCCATAAGCTGCATGAGCAGAAGGCCTTCTGGAAGGTGCATTCTTGTTCTGTTGCTTCAGCTCTGATAAGCTCTGAACCACAGCAGTTCCTGGGAAACCCTTGGGAGACAGAGCCTGCTTCATCTTCCCAGAGGCCTGCTTCACCTCACAGCAGCAGCTTTGGGATTGAGATAGAATGATAGACTCAGATTTGGAGAACGGTTTGGGTTGGAAGGGACCTTCAAGATCATCCAGTTCCAACCCCCCTGCCATGGGCAGGGACACCTCCTACTAACCCAGGCTGCTCAAGCCCTCATCCAACCTGGCCTTGAACACCTCCAGGGAGGGGACATCCACAACCTCCCAGGGCAACCTGTTCCAGTGTCTCCCCACCCTCACTGTCACGAATTTCTTCCTCATCTCCAGTCTCAGTCTCTCCTCTTCCAGTTCAAAGCCATTGCCCCTCACCCTGTCACTCCAAGTCCTCGCCAAAAGTCTCTCCCCGGCTTTCTTGTATCCCCTTTCAGGTACTGGAAGGCTGCTCTAAGGTCTGCCTGGAGCCTTCTTTTCTGCAGACTGAACAGCCCCAACTCTCCCAGCCTGTCCTCACAGGGGAGGTTCTCCAGCCCTCTGATCACCTTTATGGCCTCCCCTGGACCTGTTCCAACACTTCCACGTCCCTCTTGTGTAGGTGAGCCCAGAACTGGATGCAGTGCTCTGGTCTGAGCAGAGGAGAGGGGCAAAATCACCTTCCTCATCTTGCTGGTCACACTGCTTTTGATGCAGCCAGCCCAGGACACATTTTAAAACTTTTTTTTTCCCCCCATTAAAATACAGGAAAAAATATTAAATGATTAGGATGGAATTTAAGTTCAACTTTCCAGCAGAAATGCTAAGTGCTTTTAGGATGGCACTGTATGAATTAACAGCCTTTGACAGCAGGGGACTGGACTCAACAGTTACAAGTCCAGATTGCTCATTGCAATCACCTGGTCTCACCAAAGCTTTCTTCAATCTTTTTTTTTACCCTTTTCTAAACCTGCTGTGGTTTCAGTGCCCCCCAAAATGCATTATGAATCTGCAAGCTAAAGCCCAGGCCTACCTGACTCACTGTGTGCCTTGGGCAAGTGTCTGTCTTAGTTCATGAGGAAGTGAACATGGAATTGATGACTCTCAGTCTCAGCCCAGGAGTCCTATAGGAAAGGCACTCCTGCTGCCCAACATCTATTTACATCAGCTGTTGGAACCCCCACCCATCTCCTCCTGACACTGGGTTAATCACTGGTGTATCTCCCCAGCATCACCAATAATACACTGTCAGGGAGGGGGAGGTAGGACTGAGAGGAGAGGGATAAACCAATGAAGGTAAAAGCTTCCTGTGAAATATATGCTTAGTTACTTCAGGAGTTTTTGATCCAGGCAGAGGTGAGGGCTGTGGAGAGCTGTGAACAGGTTTGTGTTGCTGACAGCTGAATGACAGGGATGTATCTGCCTCTGTGTGTTCCCCTACAGCAGGGGGTGGCTGGTGGTTTGTCAGGTCCCTGCAGTGTTATTTGTGGGTTATTACCTTTACTGCTATGAGTGGTGTTGCTCCATACATCTGAAATGACAAGGAACATGCCACAGGACACTGGGATAGCTTTTTGTGCTTTCTTAGAGCTTCTGGTAGAGATAAGGAAGCCTTTATGATACCCTTTGCCAGCTGTCTTCCTGGTCCTAGATAAAAGCAGAAGTTACAAAAGCCCTTTGGTGAGCTGCTCTGCGTGAGCCGAGCGCTCTGCCTGCTGCAAGCCTGGGGCTTGTTCCCAGGAGGGAGCAGGGAGCCTGGTGTCCTGGCAAGCCCAGCGAGGGCTGTGGAAATCACAGGATGTAGACACTACAAAATCAGATTTGTTTGCTGCTTGACTCAGCCTTTGTTTTTACTTTGGCGTATCACCCACCTGTTTACAGTGATGCAGTGATGGAGAAACCCACACCTGGTTTCCAAAGAGCTAACATATTCCATCACAGGCTGTGATCCTACCTTTGATTAATGCAATGTGACCCCAAAAGAGCTGTGCTGCTGTGTGACATTGCACAGAGGACACCTCAGTTCTTGGTTTGCTTGACTCAGACAGGTCCCTAGCAGGGACCATGCCTGGTGGTACCAAGGCACTGGAACGCACTGACGTGGCGTGGTTGGGCTTGGGTGCAATATCAGGGTTGCACAATGAAGCACAGGGCTTCTGAGGAACCAAAGAGACTCCAAACACCCTGTGAAGCAGTCATGCACTATTACAGGTCAGCCCCGTGGAAGGGAGGCTGGCCAGGTCACCCAGTGCAACGCACATCCAGGTGCATAGTGTGGGTAGAGACAGACAAGGAGGTGCAGAGGGGCCAATGTGTGCAGGCAGTCATTGACTGGGGCTGAGCAATTCAGGACAAGGCAGGGAGCACCATCTGGTGGAGAGGCAGCCAAAACTCAAAGCAGTGATTCTGACCTATTTTTTTTTCTTGCAAAGAATGAATCATAGAAACATAAAATGGTCTGGGCCGGAAGGGACCTCCAAAGCTCATCCAGTCCAACCTCCCCACAGCCAGCAGGGACATCCCCAGCTAGATCAGGCTGCCCAGGGCCTTGTCCAGCCTCACCCTGAATATCTCCAGGGAAGGAGCCTCAACCACCTCCCTGGGCAGCCTGTGCCAGTGTTCCACCACCCTCATAGTGAAGACCTTCTTGCTAACGTCCAATCTGAATCTGCTTTGCTCTAGTTTGAAGCCATTGCCCCTGCTCCTGTCCCTGCAGGCCTTTGCAAACAGTCTCTCTCCATCCTTCTTGTAGCCCCCTTCAGGTACTGTCAGGCTGTTATTAGATCCCCCCAGAGCCTCCTCCTCTCCAGGCTGAACACCCCCAGCTCCCTCAGCCTGGCCTTGCAGCAGAGCTGCTCCAACCCCCTGAGCATTTTTGTGGCCCTCCTCTGGAGTCTCTCCATCAGGTCCATGTCCTTCCTACATTGAGGGCTCCAGAGCTGGACACAGCACTGCAGGTGAGGTGTGCCCAGAGCAGAGTGGCAGAATCACCTCTCTGGCTCTCTGGCAATGCTGCTTTGGATGCAGCCCAGGCTGCCCTTGGCCTTCTGTGCTGCAAGCTCACACTGCCTGCTCCTGGCCAGCTTCTCAGCCATCAGCACCCCCAAGTCCTTCTCCTCAGGGCTGCTTTCTATCCCCTCCTCCCCAGCCTGTATGGATAGCGAGGATTGTTCCAGCCCAGGTGCAGAGCCCTGCACTTGCTCTTGTTGAGCCTCATGAGGTCCACCTGAGAGCCTCCTCTCCAGCTGCTCCAGGTCCCTCTGGATGCCATCTTGTCCCTCTGGTGTATCAACAGCGCCACACAGCTTGGTGACATCTGCAGACGTGATGGAGAACATTACTATTGCCTCTGACTCACTTTGCACAACCCTGGAACCCCCTGATTTACTCTGCACAGAAGATCAGCTCTGTCTCACTTGACATGTAGTAACCTTCCAGTCCACACCAGCTGCACTGAGCTCCCATTCCCCACCACTCTCTGGGCCCAGCCATCAGCCACTTTCAGCCAGCAAAGCATGTGCCTGTCCAAGTCACAGGCAGCCAGTTTCTCCAGGAGGATGCTGTGGGAAACAGCATCGAAGGCCTTACTAAAGCCACGGTAGATAACATCAGCAGCCTTTGCCTTGCCCACCACCAGCTCTGAAAACATCACTGCACATCCCAGGAGCAGAAATGAACAACAACAGGTTCCTCTTTTTTCTAGGGGTTTAACACACATGCAGGATAGCACTTCCCCATTGCTCCCTTCCTCTGCACCTCTCTCAGAAATTCCTGAGTGGTGAGAAAGAGGCACTCAGCACATCATAAACCTGGCTGGGGGAGGTCACACACAAAGAAAAGCACAACAATGGTTGCAGCAACTGACATTATACCTGAGAGCTCTGAGATCAGCAGCCTGAGCTGCTGGCTGACCTCTGCTTGTCATTTGTCTATCCTGAATACAGGACATGCAATAGTTAAGTGTGCAAAGGTGTTTGCTAAAAGCACATTCAAGCTCCAATTCAGCCTTCTCACATATCTGTAACTCCCTGTGGCTTTAATCCTTGAGGGAAGGGGATTCAATAATTGTTTTTCACTGTTTTTCTTTCTGTTAGCATTAGAAAACTTTCCCAACAGCCAAAAGAGACTGCTTGCAAACCCTTGAGCAGCAGCACAGTGACAACTTTTCCAGAGCAGAAGGCTCCCAGGAGACCTTCCAGTATCTGGAGGGGGCTACAGGAAAGCTGGGGAGGGACTTCTTAGGATTTTGGGTAGTGATAGGACTGGGGGGGGGTGGGGGGTGGGGGGGTGGATCCAAGGTAGAGGAGGGGAGATTTAGATTAAACATCAGGAAAAAGTTCTTCCCCATGAGGGTGGTGAGAGCCTGGCACAGGCTGCCCAGGGAGGTGGTGGAAGCCTCCTGCCTGGAGGTGTTTGCAGCCAGGCTGGAGGTGACTGTGAGCAAGCTGCTGTGGTGTGAGGTGTCCCTGCCCCATGGCAGGGGGGTTGGAGCTGGATGATCCTTGAGGTCCCTTCCAACCCTGACAATTCTATGGTTCTATGTTCCCTCATTTGCAGTAGTGCCCTAACCCCCACTTTCCCACCTGTCCATTGTGAATTGGAGCCTGTAAACTGTTAACACTTCCTCAGATCCATCTCCTGCCATGCACACAAAACTTTGCTGTGTTTCACTCCCATAGCCTCCACCTGATGCCCACCCCTTTGGGGCCAGGTTGGATGAGGCCTTGAGCAGCCTGGGCTCGTGGAAGGTGTCCCTGCCCATGGCAGGGGGTTTGGAACTGGATGATCTTCAAGGTGGCTTCCATCCCCAATCAGTCAGCGATTCTTTGGCAGCAACACTTTCTGCCAAGGCAGTGGTGTGCAGGATTTAAGGCACAGTGGTTTAGAAAGAACAAAGTTTGCCAGTGAAAAGAGGCCTCCCTCTGTGACCTTCCAGAAAGCCTCACTCTGGTACAAGAATCATTGCTCTTTAGCTGCCTGTATCCTGCAGCCACATTTCAGTCAGGATTCAGTGAACATTTTGCCCTTCTCTACCCTGCCACTGCTGGTGAAAAAAGCTTTGCAGAAGTCAGACTTGCTCCTCAGCCCCATTTGTTTGCAAAGCTCCAGGAGAGATGCTCCAAACTTTGCAGAATCAGGCTTGCTCCTCAGCCCCATTTGTTTGCAAAGCTCCAGGAGAGATGCTCCAAACTTTGCAGAAGTCAGACTTGCTCCTCAGCCCCATTTGTTTGCAAAGCTCCAGGAGAGATGCTCCAAACTTTGCAGAAGTCAGACTTGCTCCTCAGCCCCATTTGTTTGCAAAGCTCCAGGAGAGATGCTCCAAACTTTGCAGAATCAGGCTTGCTCCTCAGCCCCATTTGTTTGCAAAGCTCCAGGAGAGATGCTCCAAACTTTGCAGAAGTCAGGCTTGCTCCTCAGCCCCATTTGTTTGCAAAGTTCCATGAGAGAGAGTGAGTTTTCACTGGAAGTAGTGATGCTCACAAGCAAGTGTTCCAGCTAAGGCTGCCATCAGTATTTCCACTCTCTGATTCTTGTGTCTCAGGTCACAAACATCTCCAAGAGACAGACAGTACTTGCAAGAACAAGTTTGTGTTTCTCACACATGGGCATGGACAGTACTGGTTAGGCGACACCTTGAGTCCTCTTCTGGGCCCCTCAGTTTAAGAAGGACATTGAAACACTTGAAGGTGTCCAGAGAAGGGCAACAAAGCTGGGGAGGGGTCTGGAGCACAGCCCTGGGAGGAGAGGCTGAGGGAGCTGGGGTTGCTTAGCCTGGAGAAGAGGAGGCTCAGGGGAGACCTTCTTGCTCTCTCCAACTCCCTGAAGGGAGGTTGTAGCCAGGTGGGGGTTGGACTCTTCTCCCAGGCAAGCAGCACCAAAACAAGAGGACACGGTCTCAAGCTGTGCCAGGGGAGGTTTAGGCTGGAGGTTAGGAAAAAGTTCTTCCCAGCAAGAGAGATTGGCCCTTGGGATGTGCTGCCCAGGGAGGTGATGGAGTCCCCATCCCTGGAGGTGTTTAAGAAGAGCCTGGATGTGGCACTTGGTGCCATGGCTGAGTTGATCAGATGGTGCTGGGTGAGAGGTTGGACTGGATGATCTCAAATGTCTTTTCCAACCAGGTTAATTCTATTCCTCTCTATGCCAATTTTTAACCAGCACTGTGTGCAGCTCTGTGGTTGAGAGATGTCAAGGTTTCACGGGTGAGCTGCCTTGGCAGGCAGTGGTAGGGGCATGCAATTAAGGTGTGTAGCAATTCAGAAGTTACTTTTCTGTGCCTTTGAGTTTCAGGGATTAAGAAGCAGGCTCAAACACTTTCTGCAGTTTCGTATCTCATCGAATCTTTTAACCCTTCCAACCTTGACACTGTTTCTCACTCCTCTTCTCTATGTTGCAATCTGAAGTTTCACCCCTGAGAGCTCCATTGACCTTTTGTTTAAACCCAAGGCTGGGAGTGATGGTGCAGCTGAGGGCTTTTTTCAGCTGCTTCTCACGATTTAGGGAGGAAGGGAGGATGCACACAAACACTGCCTGAGGCTGATCATGTCCAGGGCAGCTGAAATGAGCTTTGCAGGCTCTGCCACCGGGCCTGAGTGCTTATAACAGACAAAGCAATCACAGAAAGCAAAGGATTTGCTGCTGAAGGATCGATGCCTGAGCAAATGTCATCAGTCCCTGATGGTCGTGGAGTCTCCTTCTCTGGAACCACTCAAAACCTGCCTGGATGTGTTCCTGTGTGACCTGCCCTAGGTGACTCTGCTCTGGCAGGGAGGCTGGACTGGATGTGCCAATCCCAGCTCTCCTGAGGCTCCTGCTGCCAGTGCAGCCAAGGCAGATTCCTGGGTGCTCCTCCTCACACCCAGGAGACCTCGCTGCAAGTTCCTGCCCTCTGGGACACCATGACACAGCAAACAGACATTTTCTAGCACCCAGACACCAGGCCTCCAGCACCAAATCTCATTTCAGCAGCTCTACAACAGGGGCTCTGCACTGCTGGGAGCTGGGCTGATAAAGAATGGAGCCACACGGGGCTTGGGCACAGGGGAGCCGAGTCTGCACCACCTGCCGGAGCGCCCACGGCCACGCAGCCCTGACCTCTCCTCAGCTCCCAGCACTGCACTGGGGCAGCCAGTTCCAGAGCCAGCTCCACACTTTCGTCTCCAAGTCCCTTGGGAGATGAGCACAGGAGGCTAAGACCTCGAGCAAAAGCCACCCAGAGCACGTCTGAGAGTGGTGAGGAGCTGCCTGAAGACAGATAAACAAATTCACAACACACAGGGAAGAGCAGCAAGTACTTAGTGAAGCAGCTCTGCGTTTGAAATCCCAGAATCCCAGCATGGGGGGGTTGGGAGGGACTTCTGGGGATCATCCAGTCCAACCCCCACGCTCCAGCAGGGTCACTCACAGCAGCTTGCCCAGGGTCACAATGGCCAGGTAGCTTCTCTCCAGAGAAGGAGACTCCACAACCTCTCTGGGCAGCCTGCTCCAGGCCTCCAGCACCCTCACACAGAAGTTTCTCCTCATGTAGAGATGAAACCTCCTAGGTTCTACTTTGTCCTTGCTGCCCCTTGTCCTTTCACTGGGCATCACTGAGAAAAGTCTGGCCCCCTGCTCTTGGCCCCCACCCTTTAGCTCTTGCTGAGCATTGCTCAGCTACCCTCTGGGACTGCTCTTCTCCAGGCTCAGCAGCCCCAGGGCTCTCAGCCTTTCCTCCTCACAGAGCTGGTCCAGGCCCTTCGGCATCTTCCCAGTCTCCACTGGACTCTCTCCAGTTCTCTGTCTCTCTTGAACCAGGGAGTCAAGCACTGGCCCCAGTACTCCAGATGAGGCCATGGCCACATCAGGGCAGAGCAGAGGGGGAGGAGAACCTCACTCAACCTACTCACCAACCCCTACTAATCCACCCCAGGATGCCCTTAGCTTTCTTTGCCACAGGGGCACAGTGCTGGTTCATGGGCAGCCTTCTGTCAGCCACAAGCCCTTTCCCCTGTGCTGCTGTCCAACAGGTCAGTTGGATGATGACATGGGTTCAATTACCAGACTTCAGACACGGTCTGACATGTTTTGCTAGGACATTAATCTGGTCAGAACTCTGTCACTTGGGCCTTGATAGATCAGATTACACCTTGTGTAAATTTGTGATGTCTAACAGCTGTGCAGAAGGTGACTGCTGTGGTGATTTGACTTTATCAAAAAGAAGGAAAAAAATATCTCCTCTGTAAGTTGAAAATGAAATGAAAGAGGCTAAGGAAACCAACAGAGTCTTTAGAAATAAGTATCAGAATAGGTCAATGAAATGAGAAACCATCATTGTTAGCTGAGATTTTCTTACCTATCTTCCCATCCTGCTGGTTTCTGTTGTATGTCTTCCCTGCTCCCCCTCCCTCATTTCTCTGTTCCCATGGTTTTTCTGTTCCATCTGTCTGCTCTCTTCTCTGCTGGCCTGCTCCCCATCCCCATCTCATTCTCAGCCTGTTTTCCAGCTTGCTGTCCCTCAGCCCTTCTCTATGCCCCTCTGTCCTTCCTCCCACTTTCCCCTTCCCTTTTCCCCTTCTGTCCTGCTGCCTTCAAGCTCTGAGCCTTGGAGCCAAATCGCCCTCAAATTGTTTCTGAGCATTAATGAACAAACATCTCCTGCCTCCTCCCTGGTGCCCCTGGGTGTGCCTGCAGCCTCTGGGTGCAGAGCTGTGGACAGGTGCAGAGGACTAAGTGTCCCCTCCTGTTCTTAGGCCACTGTGAGAGACTAAAAGCTGGTCTCTCCTTGTGTGACTCAACAAAGATAAAATCACTTGCTGCCTGCCCAGACAATGGCTGATGTGTGTTGGGCAGAGCCACTGGAACGACTCTTGGAAGGTGCAAAGATAACATCAATCACTGGACCACAGCTGGCCTCACAATGGACTGAGGCATAAGACAAGATAACCTCCACCCATCAAGTACCCTGGAAAGGGTGAGACAATGGATTCACCACCTGTTCCCTGATGTGTAATGAGTGTGGGGGCAGGTAGATGGAGAAGGAGGAGGTGGAGGCTTTCCTCCCTCCATCCAGCCCCCTGCCCAAACACACAGGAATGCACAGAAAGGTTTCCTGAGGAATGATGCCTGGATATTTACCTAAGGAGGATTTCCTGGCCCCTGATTTCCTCAGGGACAATGCTGGGACACAGAGCTAAGGACTAAAGACTGTATAAAAGACTTGAGCAGCTACTGGCTAGGAAGAAGAAAAACGGAGAACCGAAAACACAGATGAAGGAAAACACAGGAGAAGGACAATGCTGCTGAGAAGGAAAGCAGGAGAGCAGGAAAAGCCCAGGACAAGGCTGCTCTGGAGAAAAGAGGCTGTGGAGCCTGGAAGAAACAGACTGAACCCTCTCTCCGTGTCCTAAGTTCCGCCTGCTGCAACTCATGGAGCTGAAGTGGCTGCCCAGAGGATCACATCTCTTCTCCAGCCAAAGCCTCAGCACCCTTTCTCTACAGACCCAGGCTGCCCAGAGGATCACATCTCTTCTCCAGCCAAAGCCTCAGCAGTCTTTCTCTACAGACCCAGGCTACCCAGAGGATCACATCAGTTCTGCAGCCAAAGCCTCAGCACCCTTTCTCTACAGACCCAGGCTGCCCAGAGGATCACATCTCTTCTCCAGCCAAAGCCTCAGCACCCTTTCTCTACAGACCCAGGCTGCCCAGAGGATCACATCAGTTCTCCAGCCAAAGCCTCAGCACCCTTTCTCTACAGACCCAGGCTGCCCAGAGGATCACACCTCTTCTCCAGCCAAAGCCTCAGCAGTCTTTCTCTACAGACCCAGGCTGCCCAGAGGATCACATCAGTTCTCCAGCCAAAGCCTCAGCACCCTTTCTCTACAGACCCAGGCTGCCCAGAGGATCACATCAGTTCTCCAGCCAAAGCCTCAGCACCCTTTCTCTACAGACCCAACATGATGCAGCACCTTTGCTCCACAGACTCAAACTGTCTTGGGGGGGGGTGAGTGGTGTGGTAATATAATTCCTTTCCTCTTCTCTCTCTCCCTCTCTATTTTCTCTCTCTCCCCTTCTGATCCATCCACTTTATTTCTGTAATCAATAGTCTAGCTGTTGATATTTTGGCCTGGTTTGTGCCTCTCATTTCACAACACAGCAATATTCAAAAGAACTGAGTCTCTTCCCCCCTCCAGACCGAGACAGCCACTTCCTTCTGCCTGGTGACATGAGAGAGAGGATTCTCTGCTTCTTGAGGAGCCTCCCCCTGCTGCCCTCACATGGTATGATTCCACCATCTACTTCATTCTCACGTTTTCTCCTTCTTCTCAACCTTTTCACCTCCTCCTTCAGCTCCACCCCCTGGCTCAGCAGGTCACTCATCTGCTCCCACAGAATTGTACCAAACCTCTGCCACTCACTGTGCTTCCCACCCATGTGTTGTCTTGAAAAAAACCAGCCTGGCTTGGAGCTGTTTTGCTGACCTAGATCCTGCATTACTGCTTCCAGAAATGGAGATTTGTCCATGTGATGGGGAAAAGATAGGCAGCAAAACTGGGCCCTCCAGTAATGACTGCAAAGATGACATTTGTTGAGAGACTTTAGAGCAGGATGCTAAACTGCACAAGAGCAGAGACATTGGCCTCCACACTGAGAAGGATTAAAAGAACAAAACAGACCTGCAGGTTCATGTAATTTTGTGGATCACCACATCTTCTGTTTGCCTCAAGCCCTTGGAGCTACTGTTTCAATGCTCACAGGCCATGAATGACATCTACAGCACAACAGGGTTAATTTTTACAGCAGAGATGAAGGTATGGAAGTGTGATTCAGTTGTGAACATTTACATTAGCACCCATAGCTACATACTTTATGCAATGTTATGTACCTCAGCATAGGAATCTCAACCCACCAGATATCCCTGTAGAAGCTTCCCCCCCACCCAGCATTACCTTTGCCAGACCAACTCAGTCAGAAGCAACTGAAGCTGTATTTACAGGCAAGAGCTACACTCTGCACTGGGATGCAGTGAATGTGTACAACACAGCCAGGAGGCACAATATGATACAGGTATTTACAATTAATAAACAGCACAAGGACCCCCCTGGCCAAGGAACAAGGGAAGCTACTGGCTTCTTCCTCCCTGCCTCCCTCCCCTCACCTCCCATACAAAAGGGACAAGAGAAAGGACCAGAGAAGTTAGACTTGGCCAAGGGAAGCCAAAAGCAGGTGATCCCTCCTGAGAGAAGCAAAACAGCCAGAGATCAGAAGAGGAGAGAAAAGGGAAGAATTGTTATGGTACAGCTCCACTTTGCAGAGGGGCTTTGCAGAGGGACCTCAACAGGCTGGTCAGATGGGCAGAGGCCAAGGGCAGGAGATTGAACACATCCAAGTGCCAGGTGCTGCACATTGGCCACAACAACCCCAGGCAGTGCTACAGGCTGGGGTCAGAGTGGCTGAGAGCAGCCAGGCAGAGAGGGACCTGGGGGTGCTGGTTGATGGTAGGCTGAACATGAGCCTGCAGTGTGCCCAGGCAGCCAAGAGGGCCAATGGCATCATGGCCTGCATCAGGAACAGTGTGGCCAGCAGGAGCAGGGAGGTCATTCTGCCCCTGTACACTGCACTGGTTAGGCCACACCTTGAGTCCTGTGTCCAGTTCTGGGCTCCTCAGTTTAGGAAGGAGGTTGACTTGCTGGAAGGTGTCCAGAGAAGGGCAACAAAGTTGGTGAGGGGCTTAGAGCACAGCCCTGTGAGGAGAGGCTGAGGGAGCTGGGGTTGCTTAGCCTGGAGAAGAGGAGGCTCAGGAGTGACCTTCTTGCTCTCTCCAACTCCCTGAAGGGAGGTTGTAGACAGGCAGAGGTTGGTCTCTTCTCCCAGGCAGCCAGCACCAGAACAAGAGGACACAGTCTCAAGCTGTGCCAGGGGAGATTTAGGCTGGAGGTTAGGAAGAAGTTCTACACAGAGAGAGTGATTGCCCATTGGAATGGGCTGCCTGGGGAGGTGGTGGAGTCACCATCATTGAAGGTGTCCAGGAAGAGACTTGATGGGGTGCTTGGTGCCGTGGTTTAGTTGTTTAGGTGGTGCTGGGTGATGGGTTGGACATGATGACCTTGAAGGTCTCTTCCAACCTGGTCTATTCTATGCTATGCTATGCTATGCTATGCTATGCTATGCTATGCTATTCTAAGAAGAGCCTGGAGAAGGCACTTGGTGCCATGGTTGAGTTGATCAGATGGTGTTGCGTGATAGGTTGGACTGGATGATCTTGAAGGTCCTTTCCAACCAGGTTAATTCTGTGATAGCAGCTCTGGACCAGAAAGAGCAGGGAGAAGCCCTCAGGACTTTTAGCAAGTTTGAATTGGAATGTGCTGCCCAGGGAGGTGGTGGAGTAGCCATCCTTGGAGGTGTTCAAGAGGGGACTGGATGTGGCACTTGGTGCCATGGTCTAGTCATGAGAAGGGCAACGAGGCTGGGGGGAGGCCTTGAGCACAAGCCCTATGAGGAGAGGCTGAGGGAGCTGGGATTGTTTAGCCTGGAGAAGAGGAGGCTCAGAGGAGACCTCATTGCCCTCTACAACTACCTGAAGGGAGGCTGTAGCCAGGAAGGGGTTGGGCTCTTCTCCCAGGCAAGCAGCACCAGAACAAGAGGACACAGTCTCAAGCTGTGCCAGGGGAAGTTTAGGCTGGAGGTGAGGAGAAAGTTCTTCACTGAGAGAGTCATTCACCATTAGAATGTGCTGCCCAGGGAGGTGGTGGAGTCACCATCCTGGAGGGGTTGAAGAGGGGATTGGATGTGGCACTTGGTGCCATGGTCTAGTCATGAGGTCTGTGGTGCCAGGTTGGACTTGATGATCTTTGAGGTCTCTTCCAACCTTGGTGATACTGTGAGGCTGTGAATTTCAGATCTTTCTTATTCTTACTCAAGAAAGAGCACAAACAGCAATGAAAACTTGGGCTTGGCACATCAAGCTTGCACACGTTTATGAGTTTCCCTTTTCTGGTTGTTTTTACAGATTTCAAAGTTTACAACTGAAAATCAAATGTATGCAACAATATCCTGTTGTGTACTACTATTTCACCTCTGTGTGTGTGTATATATAAAAGATATATTTTTATATATATATATGTAAAACCAATCTCAGGATTAGCAAGGGATGGATTTTTTTTCTTCCTTATTCCCACAAATGCAGGCTGGGCAGGGACTGGCTGGAAAGCAGCCCTGAGGAGAGAGCCTTGGGGGTGCTGGGGGAGGAGAAGCTCACCAGGAGCTCTCAGTGTGCACTTGCAGCCCGGAAAGCCAAGCAGAGCCTGGGCTGCAGCAAGAGAAGTGTGGCCAGCAGGGCAAGGGAGGGGATTCTGCCCCTCTGCTCCACTCTGCTGAGACCCCACCTGCAGTCCTGCCTCCAGTTGTGGAGCCCCTATTGCAAGAGGGATCTGGAGGGGCTGGAAGGTGTCCAGAGAAGGGCCAGGAGGATGAGCAGAGGGCTGGAGCACCTCTCCTGTGAGCACAGACTGAAGGAGTTGGGGCTGTTCAGTCTGGAGAAGAGAAGGCTCCCAGGTGACATCATTGTGGCTTTCCAGGATCTGCAGGGGGCTCCAAGAAGGCTGGGGAGGGACTGCTCAGGATCTCAGGGAGTGATAGGACTGGGGGGAATGGAATGAAGCTGGAGGTGGGGAGATTCAGGCTGGAGGTCAGGAGGAAGTTCTTCCCCATGATAGTGGTGAAGCCCTGGAATGGGTTGTCCAGGGAGGTGGTTGGGGCCCCAGCCCTGGAGGTGTTTAAGGCCAGGCTGGCTGAGGCTCTGGGCAGCCTGATCTAGTGTGGGGTGTCCCTGCCCATGGCAGGGGGGTTGAAACTAGATGATCCTGGTGGTCCCTTCCACCCTTGACTGATTCCATGATACTATGAATTTCTGTAAAAGTTCCATCATTGCTTTTCTTTATCCACAGCTCCCTCCAAAATCAGGAGAAGAATTGCTAGTACTGGCCATTGATATCAGCCAACAAAAACATTGTCCTTTCCTCTCCCAAAGTACTGACTACACAGCACACACAGAGGATCTCAAAGTCCCACCGAGCAGACAAGAAATAAATGGACTGGTTGCCAATCATTTTGGTGGTATTCTCTGCACCAGTTTAAGAAGTGAACAATAGAAGCAGCCCTTTAAAAATACATTACATTCTTTTTACATTGCTCCTAATTAAAAGGAAAGATTAATTCTGCATGGCTAACATCAGAGAATCATAGAATCAATAAGGTTGGAAAAGACCTCAAAGATCATCAAGTCCAACCTATTACCTAACACCTCCTGACAACTAAACCATGGCTCCAAGTGCCACATCCAATCCTTTCTGGACACCTCCAGGGATGGTGAATCCCCCACCACCCTGAGCAGCACATCCTAATGGCAAATTACTCTTTCTGGGAAGAACTTTCTCCTCACCTCCAGCCTAAACCTCCCTTGGCACAGCTTGAGACTGTGCCCCCTTGCTCTGGTGCTGGTTGCCTGGGAGAAGAGCCCAACCCCCACCTGGCTACAACCTCCCTTCAGGGAGTTGTAGACAGCAAGAAGGTCTCCCCTGAGCCTCCTCTTCTCCAGGAAAAGATCATACTTTAGTACTATACCTGTCTGAAAGAGTATTTCCATCTGGAGTTTTCAAATGAGCCTCTAATACACAGAACAACATTTTTGTAAGATCCTAGCTGCACTTGAGTGAAAACATTGCTCTCCTTTGGCTAGGTGGATGAAAATATGTAGCCCTGTTCCAGCAGGAAATAGAGAGTTTTAGTGTAGATACACATTCCACATGGGTATCTCATCAGCTTCCTTTGCCTTCTCTTCTGTACTTCTTTCCCCTTTTTGGAGAGACTTTCTTCAGGTGACTTCATTTTCCAGTAAACCCATCCCTCTTCACTGGCTGGAATCAGAATTTTACTGAAAGTAAACTGCAACCACAAAGATGTGCTCAATTCATGGAACTTTTCTCTGCTGTGCCTTCTCTACTTCCTCTACTCAACTGCCACCTCTGCTTATAAGCAGTAACATGACCAATCCAAACTGGAAAAGAAAGTAGCTGCTTTTTCAACTCCAGTTTTCAACAAACAAACAGAAGGAACCTTGCAGGTTAGAATAGAATAGAGTGGAATGGAATGGAATGGAATGGAATAGAATAGAATAGAATGGAATGGAATGGAATAGACCAGACCAGGTTGGAAGAGACCTTCAAGATCATTGCATCCAACCCATCAACCAATCCAACACCACCTAAACAACTAACCCATGGCACCAAGCACCCCATCAAGTCTCCTCCTGAACACCTCCAGTGATGGTGACTCCACCACCTCCTTGGGCAGCCCATCCCAATGGGCAATCACTCTCTCTGTGTAGAACTTCTTCCTAACATCCAATCTAAACCTCCCCTGGTGCAGCCTGAGACTGTGTCCTCTTGTTCTGGCGCTAGGTGCCTGGGAGAAGAGACCAACATCCGCCTGTCTGCAACCTCCCCTCAGGTAGTTGTAGAGAGCAATAAGGTTACCCCTGTGTCTCCTCCTCTTCAGGCTAAGCAACCCCAGCTCCCTCAGCCTCTCCTCACAGGGCTCCAAGCCCCTCACCAACTTTGTTGCTCTTCTCTGGACACGCTCCAGCAAGTCAACCTCCTTCCTAAACTGAGGAGCCCAGAACTGGACACAGGACTCAAGGTGTGGCCTAACCAGTGCAGTGTACAGGGGCACAATGACCTCCCTGCTCCTGCTGGCCACACTGTTCCTGATGCAGGCCAGGATGCCATTGGCCTTCTTGGCTGCCTGGGCAACATGCAGACTCATGTTCAGCCTACCATCAACCAGTACCTCCAGGTCCCTCTCTACCTGGCAGCTCTGCAGAGAGGGAGATCCAGTTACTGGATCAAGTCTCCCACCATTGATTAGGAGGCAAAATTTCTGTCTTTAAAGATGCTATTATAAAGATATTTACACTTCAAGCCCACAAGCACACTTGTTAACACTCAAAATATTGGTTTTGTGATATCCACATCATTCTTACAACCTAATTACATTTATATTCAACTGGTCAGCTTCTGTGTTTGCTTTGCTAAGACAGGGAGAGGGTATGAAACTGACTACAGAGAAGAAGCTGCCTCTGGTGCTCTTCAGGTTGAAGTCTTTTTCCAGAAGCAAGTAAAAGCATTCCAGGGGCACTCTCAGCATTGCAAGTCCTGTAACACCTCTTATTACAAACAATACACACTGGCCACAAATACCCCAGGCCGTGCTACAGGCTGGGGTCAGAGTGACTGGAAAGCAGCCAGGCAGAGAGGGACCTGGGGGTACTGGTTGATGGTAAGCTGAACATGAGCCAGCAGTGTGCCCAGGTGGCCAAGAAGGCCAAGGGCATCTTGGCCTGCATCAGGAAGAGTGTGGCCAGCAGAAGCAGGGAGGTCATTGTGCCCTGTGCTCAGCACTAGTTGGGGCACACCTTGAGTCCTGTGTCCAGTTCTGGGCTCCTCAGGTTAGGAAAGAGGTTGAGCTGCTGGAAGGTGTCCAGAGAAGGGCAACAAAGCTGGGGAGGGGTCTGGAGCACAGCCCTGGGAGGAGAGGCTGAGGGAGCTGGGGTTGCTTAGCCTGGAGAAGAGGAGGCTCAGGGGAGACCTCATTGCTCTCTCCAACTCCCTGAAGGGAGGTTGTAGCCAGGAGGGGGTTGGTCTCTTCTCCCAGGCACCCAGCACCAGAACAAGAGGACACAGTCTCAAGCTGTGCCAGGGGAGGTTTAGGCTGGAGTTGAGGAAGAAGTTCTTCCCAGCAAGAGAGATTGGCCCTTGGGATGTGCTGCCCAGGGAGGTGGTGGAGTCACCACCACTGGAGGCGTTTAGGAAGAGACTGGATGGGATTGCTTGGTGCCATGGTTGAGCTGATCAGATGGTGTTGGGTGATAGGGTGGACTTGATGATCTCTGAGGTCTTTTCCAACCTGGTTCATTCTATTCCATTCTAATCCATATCAAGACTGACTTAAGGGTTTTTAGTAGAAACAACTGAGCCTGTGTTCTCCATTTTGAATTTACAAATGGTAGAAATGGTCAAAGTTTCAGTTTCATGACCAAATGAGAAGTACACATGAAAGTCTACTCAAGTCTCCTCATTATTCTACCTAATTGATAATTTATTACTCTGCAGCAATTGTCCACCTCCTTCTCAAACTCAACTTCACTCTGAAGAAGGAAAAGGAAGTGAAATACCAACGAGGGTTAAGTTACAGCTGCAGCTAACTGAGCTGTTTAGGTTCTCAGATTCCTATTTGAGGCCAAGGCAGGCAAGATTCTCACTTCTTTAAGTGTCAAAGAAAGGTATGCCAGAAGCTTTCACATTCACAGCTCACATTCAAAGTCAAACAGAGCAAGAAGTGGGTTTTGGACAACCATACAGATGGTCTCAGAAATGGAAAACCAAACCAATCTGTATCAGACAACAATATATATATTTCCTTCTTATGTCAATAAATTAATGGGGCTTTGTTGAGGCTTACCTGAAGAAATTTGCATGCTGCAAACACTCCCACTCCAAGTGCATACAATGGCATGAAGGTGAATGCTAACTCTCTACCATTTCCCTTCTTTATCCCTTCTTCCATTGCATTTCTCATCTGCTGAATACTCTGATTAAGTCTTACTGTCAGAATTTTCTGGATTCAGGTGAAGTTGAAGTGTCTGAGGACTACCTTAAAAAACATAAATTGAGAGCACAAAGTTAGAAGGGAAGCTAAGGGTCCAGTTAGTTTCACAGCTGGAATCAAATGGTTCTCTTTTGTGACAGCCTTTGTTTATTACTCTTCTAAGGTGGTATGTGGTCAGCCCTGCATCCAAGTGAAGACACCAAAAATAAACCCCAAAAAAAGCCACAAATAAAACCCACCTTTTCATGACAAGAATGCAAAGTTAAATGTAAGTAGTGAAGAGCTCCAAGTTTCTGCTTCTTTGAGACGGAAGTATTGAGTTTCCTCCTCCACAGCAAACCCACAGCAAGCCACAGCAGCATAGATGTAACCAGCAACAACTTGAATCCTGAAATTCAAGCACACTTAAGAGAAGCTATTGGTAATGCTGGGAACCCTACAAATTAATAACTTTCCCCAGAATAAAGAAAGGAGTAAAGTACAAACTGAACTGTGTAAGCATGGGGTGGGGGAAGCTTCTTGAAACACACATGCTGCCTTGGTGCTTTCCTTCTGTTGGCAGTGAATTCAGTGCTCCATGGGATGTTCCCACAGCCTCAGGTATGCTGTGCCTCTGTAAATGAAGCACTTAGCAGAAAAAGCTGACACACAGCAAAAAGGTGCAACCTTAGAAGTCTGCATAATTTTGCATGCCATCTGCCTGCCAGAACAGGGAGTAGATGAAAGAGCAGATAGTGTCATTGTTTGACTTGGGGATTGGGGGATTTGGGAGTTAAATCTGGGGTTCATGGGAGAGGCACACAAACAGCAGAGGCTTCCAGAGACAGACAGCAGGTGACTGTAGGGGTTTGAAGTCTCAACTGCCTGTCTAGGCTTACACTTACAACCCCCTTTGGATGTTTAGTTTGCCATAATTTGATATATCAGAATGGAGTATGGGTAAAATGAGATTCAGATTCTATGAGAATTCTGAAGCAAAAGGCCATTCTGCAAACCACTCCTTGTCAATAAAAACCAAAGCACTGGCACTTCAGAAATGCACAGCAAGGTACCTCGGGAGTGCTGAACACAGCTACAATCAGACAGATTAAAAACTGAAGCAATCTCAGCTACAACTCCCAGGGAAACAACTCTTTGGCTACAGCTTCTTCCAAATACAGGAGAAAGATGAAAATCCCTTCTGCTAACCTAAGCTGGCACTTTGTGGTAGGAGATTGCAGCTGAAGTCAGAGGGTTAGCAACCACTTGATGGTTTAGTGGAGGATGTCCCTGCTGCCTGCAGGGGAGTTGGACTGGATGACCTTTGGAAGTCCCTTCCCACCTAAACCATTCTGTGATGGATGACAACCTTAGGACAGGTTGGCAGCTAAAGCTCCCTGGCTAGCATGGGGAGCAGAGCCTCACAGCTTGTCTGTGAGCTGGTAGGGAGTTCACCTCTTCCCATGGTCTCCTGGACCTGCTGAGGACCACAAAAGGTTATGAACATCTGCATATGGTTTAGTCATGAGGTCTGTGGTGACAGGTTGGACTTGATGATCTTTGAGGTCTCTTCCAACCTTGGTGATGCTGTGAGACTGTGATATGGTTTAGTCATGAGGTCTGTGGTGACAGGTTGGACTTGATGATCTTTGAGGTCTCTTCCAACCTTGGTGATGCTGTGAGACTGTGATATGGTTTAGTCATGAGGTCTGTAGTGACAGGTTAGACTTGATGATCTTTGAGGTCTCTTCCAACCTTGGTGATTCTGTGATTCTGAGATCTTGACCAGTGTTTTAGAATTGTCCAAACTGTATTAGTCAGGAAAGTTGTTCAGACTCCCAGGGATGCCCCTGGGGATAGTGACATTTACTATCCATCAGCTCTGCAGTGGTGCCAGACATGACTACATTACTGCAAGCTCTTCCACATATCATCAGCCAGTTTGCACCACAGACATTTGGAGTAGAGCTTTCACCTGTGTGTTTGCTCGCTGCAACTCAGAACTGGACAGTTACACCACAAATTAAATGCCATAACTGCCAGAAGCAGAACTCAACTCACCTTAATCTTTTACTGCAAATTCAGGCAGACAATCTCCTTTCAAGACAAGCAGGTTTAGACTTAGTATCACAGGATCACCAAGGTTGGAAGAGACCTCAAAGATCATCGAGGCCAGCCTGTCACCACAGACCTCATGACTAGACCATGGCACCAAGTGCCACATCCAATCCCCTTCTGAACACCAGAACTACACTAACTAATCTGGAAATCACATTTGATCTCCCCATACAGTTTCCCTCCATTCAGAATGCTTCCCACTGAGTACTAGTTTTAAGTTTAACCTCTTTATTCCTTTACTTTCACTTTGGTTTAGGTTTAATACAAGTGAAGAGGTTTACTAGAGCACCTATTAGCACAGATGGAAAAATTTCCACAGCTCACACTAATAAGAAATGTGGTTGGGGGGGAGGGGGGGGGGAGACTCTGCTGGCACAGAGAAATCCTTATAGAGTACAGTGTCCTGCACCAGGTTTATCCTGCAGAAGAAAGAGTGAAGTTGAGTTCCTGGCCAAACAAGAGAAAACAAGGAGCTGGAGAAGTGACAGCAGATCTGCCTGAAGTGGATTTTATGCAGGGACAATGATTTATTTTATTCTATTGCTCAGCAAATATTATCAGCAAATCAGAAGCAGGTAAAGTGTTGACCCTTTTTTCTGGGTTTTATTTTCAAAGAGTTTGATCTAGAGGAAAATGCAGCTGCTATATAAACTACAAGTCATCAGGCAAAACAAGCAGCAGTAGAATTTACGAAGCACTCCAAGTCTGACACCAGCTGGCGAGCACGTGGTAGCAGCTCAAGCCTCGCTTCTTCTGCCTGTGAAAGGTATTACTGAGCAAAAGCACAGGCACATAGTTTGGAGCATTACTGTGACTATAAGCCTCTTGGTTTAGAATGCCTTGGAAGGCATCAATGAATCACTGAGCTACCTCAACAAAGCGTGCTTTTTGTTATTGTCTAAAAGAGAAGTGGACCTTTGGACCTCTGTACTCTGCATTGGTTAGGCCACACCTTGAGTGCTGTGTTCAGTTCTGGGCCCCTCAGGTTAGGAATGACATCGAGACACTTGAAGGTGTCCAGAGAAGGGCAACAAGGCTGGGGAGAGGCCTTGAGCACAGCCCTGTGAGGAGAGGCTGAGGGAGCTGGGGTTGCTTAGCCTGGAGGAGGCTCAGGGGAGACCAAATTGCTCTCCACAACTACCTGAAAGGTTGTTGTGGCCAGGAAGGGGTTGATCTCTTCTCTCTAGCACCCAGCACCAGAACAAGAGGACACAGTCTCAAGCTGTGCCAGGGGAAGTTTAGGCTGGAGGTGAGGAGAAAGTTCTTCCCAGAGAGAGTCATTCGTCATTGGGATGTGCTGCCCAGGGAGGTGGTGGAGTCACTGTCCCTGGAGGTGTTCAAGAGGGGATTGGACGTGGCACTTGGTGCCATGGTCTAGTCATGAGGTCTGTGGTGACAGGTTGGCCTCGATGATCTTTGAGGTCTCTTCCAACCTTGGTGATACTGCGATACCTTGAGCTAAAAATCCTCTGCTGACATACACTGACACAGCTTAATGTGGGTTTACACCATTCACACTCAAAGGAGCTGTAAGCTGTTTTGCCCGTTCAGTGCTATCTCTTCTAAGCAAGCATCTGGAACTCTCTCCAGTATGCCACCTGACAAATCCCATCTATTTCTGTGCTGACGTTCCCAACAGTAAAGCAACCCTTGGCTTCCTTACTGCCATTCTTAACACGCCCAGAGACTTTTTCCCTCTGACACCTCACAGCTGCTGCCTGTTAAGCGCAACTCATTGTACCCCTCCAGGCATTACCCGTGAAACAGCCCCGACGAGATAACGCTTCCACTTACAGGCTGTTACCTGCACTTAAGTAACTTTCAGAAGACAAGGAACCGAAAGAGTAATGAACTGGGACAGCAGAACAGAGAGCGGTGCGGCGGGGTGGAAGGTTAGGGCTCGGTGCTCGGAGCCGCTTGACCAGGCCTCCCACTCATCACCGGCCGTGTACAACACCCAGCGCCTGGCAGAAAGGAGCCGAAGCACGGCTCACTCCGTTCCCGGGGGCTCCCCTCAAGCTCGCCCGAGACAGCGAACCTCAAGCACGGCCCCGGCTCCTGCCCCTGCGATGCTGGCGGGGATCCCAACAGCCGGCGAGGCTCTGGCCGTCCCGCCCGCCTCGTCCCACGAACATCCTGGGCACGACGACGGAGACGCACAGCACCAGTACCCGCCGAGACCACGACCTGCCGGCGGCACCATCCCCGCCGCCGGCACCATCCCCGCCGCCGGCACCATCCCCGCCCGCAGCACCGCCGCGGCACCGCCGCACCGCGCGCGGCCACGCCCCCGCCCCCCCCCGCCGCCCCGCGCCCGGGGCCGGCAGGCGCCTCGCGCCGCCCCGCTCGAGGGCTCGGCGAAGGCTCTGGAAGGAAGCGGCCTGAGGGCGAGGGAGAGAGAGAGGCGCAGAGAGCCCCTGTGAGGCGCCGGCCGCTGGCGCCATGAGGCCCTGGGCAGCGCTGCTGGCCTTGTGGCTGGTGCTGAGGCCTGCAGCCGGGCAGGTGCCCAACCTACCGGGCATTAGGGATAGGGGTTTCATTAGGGAGTGCGTGCAGGTCCACAACAGCTTGCGCAGCGGTGTCCAGCCTTCCGCCAGCAACATGCGGTACATGGTAGGGACAGGCCTGGGGGTGCGCTGGGGCCGCCCCAGCCCCACCGGGGGGAGGGGGGGGATGGGTCAGTGGGGCTGGGGTCTGCTGGAGGGCGCTGGGGAAGGCCGGCGCCGGGATCAGAAAACTTCTTTGACGAGATGCAGCGTTCCCATTTATGTAGCACTTCATGAGGCACACGGGATCGTTCCCCGAGCCCCTGGGCCTGAAAGCAGAATTGTTGTGGTTATTTGCGTGTGAGCTTTCGTGAAGTCACAGCTGCCTAACTACAGAATGGCTCAGGTTGGGAAGGGCCTCAGAGAGTATAGAATCACAGAACTGGCAGGCTTGGAAGGGAGCTCCAGGCTCAGCCAGTCCCAGCCCCCTGCCCTGGGCAGGGACACCTCACACCACAGCAGGTTGCTCACAGCCACCTCCAGCCTGGCTGCAAACACCTCCAGGCAGGAGGCTTCCACCACCTCCCTGGGCAACCTGGGCCAGGCTCTCACCACCCAACTTCTTCCTCACAGCCAATCTCAATCTCCCCACTTCTAGTTTTGCTCCATCCCCCCCAGTCCTATCACTCCTGACAGCCTCAAAAGTCCCTCCCCAGCTTTCTTGGAGCCCTCTTCAGCTACTGGAAGGCCACAAGAAGGTTTCCTGGGAGCCTTCTCCAGACAGCACAGTCCCAACTCCCTCAATCTGTCTCCAGAGCAGAGCAGCTCCAGCCCTCTGCTCCTCCTCGTGGCCCTTCTCTGGACACCTTCCAGCACCTCCAGAGCCTTCCTGGCACAGAGGCTCCAGAGCTGGCCCCAGAGCTGCAGCTGTGGTCTCAGCAGAGTGGAGCAGAGGGGCAGAATCCCCTCCCTGGCCCTGCTGGCCACACTTCTCTTGCTGCAGCCCAGGCTCCGCTTGGCTCTCTGGGCTGCAAGTGCTCACTGCTGGCTCCTGTTGAGCTTGTCCTCCCCCAGCACCCCCAAGGCCTTTTCTTCAGGGCTGCTCTCAAGCCAGTTGCTGCCCAGCCTGTATTGGTGCTTGGGATTGCCCTGGCCCAGCTGCAGGACTTGGCACTTGGTCTTGTTGAGCCTCATCTCTTCCAACCACCCTGTCATGGCGGGGACACCTCAACTATGTTTGGTTGTGCAAGGCCTCATTCAACCTGGCCTTAAACACCTCCAGGCTGTTTAACTCCTCTCTCTACCTATTATCTCATGCTTATCTATGTTTAGCTCTTGAAAAACATAGGAAAGAAGAAAGATGCTAAGTTTTGGCACTTTGGAATTGCTAGGGCCCCAGGCCTTTGAAATGTGAGCTTAGAGTAATAAAACATGCTTAAGGTGACAAGGCAGGTGAGGTAGCTGCTTTGTGTTCAGTTATCATTGCTTTTATTTGACAGGAACTCTAGTGGAGTCAGTTCAGGCCACTGGGTCTAGAAGCAACAGGTGTGCCATGCAAGGATGTAGTAATACAGGCCAGTGGAAAGTGTTCATATTCCACCCTGAGGAATGTCTCCTTAGGAAGAAAGATGGTCCTGTAGCAGGAGTGATTCAGAAGACTTGGAACCTCCATCAAAAGCAAGCATGTGAACTAGAGTACCAGGGCTGAAGATGATTTCTGGTGGGAAGGAAAAGCCTTTGCTTGTCATAACCAAAGCAACTTGAAAATCTTTGCAGGCAGGTGTTAAGCAAAACCAAAGAAGATTTCCTCTTTCCACAAGAGGGAAATTTTATGTGCAATGAACAGCTAAAGTATGCACTTAGGAATATGGTTAGAAAAGACTACAGGCCAGTTAGCAGCAGCCAGTGGAGTTGCTGCAAGGTCCACAGAGAGACTGAGTGAACTTAAATGTACAGTGTTAGGAAGAAGTTCTACCCAGAGAGAGTGATTGCCCACTGGAATGGGCTGCCCAGGGAGGTGGTGGAGTCACCATCACTGGAGGTGTTCAGGAGGAGACTTGATGGGGTGCTTGGTGCCATGGGTTAGTTGGTTAGGTGGTGCTGGGTGATAGGTTGGACACGATGATCTTGAAGGTCTCTTCCAACCTGGTCTGGTCTGGTCCTATTCTATTCTATTCTATTCTATTCTATTCTATTCTATTCTATTCTATTCTATTCTATTCTATATGCCAATAAACTGAGGTAATAAAACACAGGTTCTTCTACATAAGACATAAAGCTTGGTGCTTTAATGACAGAAGAAACTTGCTGACAGACAGTCATGACTGGAAGACAAGGACTGAAGACCACTGAAGTTCAGGAATCAGAAGTTTTGTGCTGGTGGCAGACTGTGAAGTAATGCAGAATGAGTTACTGGCCAGACATTGGCATGTTTACCTCATGAAGCTGTCCCTGCAAAATGCTTCCATGTGCATTTGAATCTTTCCTGTAGCAGGGGTGAGATTTGTGCCTGGAGGCTCTCTTAAAAGTACTGACAATATTTCTACAGCTGAATCTACAGTAGCTGTACATTTTTATTGTGAATTATTTTCTGTGTACCTAATAGAAATCCTTTCTGACCAAACACCCAACCAAACAAAAGGTTTAATATGTAATTTAATTTCTTGTCTGAAGGTAGAAGTGTTTTTAGTTGCCAGAAAGTACTCTTACAAAGTTTTCAGCAGTGAAAGGGGGAAAAGCCTTGTCTAATGAAATCAGTTCATGTTTCTGTGCTGCAACGGGGGAAGCCAGTGAGAATAGAATAGGAATAGTGTGGCCAGCAGGAGCAGGGAGGTCATTGTGCCCTGTCCTCAGCACTGGTTAGGCCACACCTTGAGTCCTGTGTCCAGTTCTGGGCTCCTCAGTTTAGGAAGGACATTGAGAGACTTGAAGGTGTCCAGAGAAGGGCAGCAAGGCTGGGGAGAGGCCTTGAGCACAGCCCTGTGAGGAGAGGCTGAGGGAGCTGGGGTTGCTTAGCCTGGAGAAGAGGAGGCTCAGGGGAGACCTCATTGCCCTCTACAACTACCTGAAAGGTGGTTGTAGCCAGGTGGGGGTTGGTCTCTTCTCCCAGGCAACCAGCACCAGAACAAGAGGACACAGTCTCAAGCTGTGCCAGGGGAAGTTTAGGGTGGAGGTGAGGAGAAAGTTCTTCACTGAGAGAGCTGTTAGCCATTGGGATGTGCTGCCCAGGGAGGTGGTGGAGTCCCCATCCCTGGAGGTGTTCAAGAGGGGATTGGATGTGGCACTTGGTGCCATGGTCTAGTCATGAGGTCTGTGGTGCCAGGTTGGACTCGATGATCCTCGAGGTCTCTTCCAACCTTGGTGATCCTGTGATACTGTAAATAAAACACTGCCACTGGACTAGATAAGGGGCAGCATTTCTTTTCAGAAGGTGCAATGAGTGATACCTATCTGGCCTTTACTGCCTGAGTGATTTAGCTGGTTGAGATTTGGCTGTACCTGAACGTTGCACAACCTCTTCACTGTTCGTGTTTTGCAGAGTTGGGATGCAGCTTTGGCAAGGACCGCGAGGGCCTGGGCAAAGAGATGCATTTTCGAGCACAATACCTACCTGAGTGAGGGGCATCAGGGCCACCCCAATTTCACATCTATTGGAGAGAATCTGTGGGCTGGAACTTACCAAGCCTTCAATGTTTCCAGTGCCATTAACGCATGGTATGATGAGGTGGGGTCCTATAACTTTGCCACGCAGAAATGTACTAAAGTTTGCGGTCATTACCTTCAGGTAAGAGTTGAATGTCTTGTGTGGTGCCTACCAGATGAATCAGTGGAGGCTGTAAATAATACAGAGCTGCATATGGGATTTGTAGTGACTGACAGCCACTTGCAGTGGTTGTACTGCTGGTTACCCCTGCACTCATTCACCTCTTGTCTGCTAAACCATTCTTCTTGCCCACAATATTGGTCTCACTTAAAGCCTCACTTCTCATTTCATAGTATCCATACTACACAGACTTCATAAAATAATAATGGCAAGTTCTCTGGCTGCAAAGCCACACAGTTCTAAATTATCTAAGTCTGGAGAATCATAGAATCATAGAATTGTCAGGGTTGGAAGGGACCTCAAGAATCATCTAGTTCTAAGCCCAGGGCAATGGGCAGGGACACCACACTACAGCAGGTTGCTCACAGCCACCTCCATCCTGGCTGCAAACACCTCCAGGCAGGAGGCTTCCACCACCTCCCTGGGCAACCTGGGCCAGGCTCTCACCACCCTCATGGGCAACAACTTCTTCCTCACATCCGTTCTGAATCTCCCCACTTCTAGTTTTGCTCCATCCCCCCCAGTCCTATCACTCCCTGACACCCTCAAAAGTCCTTCCCCAGCTTTCTTGGAGCCCCCTTCAGATCCTGGAAGGCCACAATGAGGTCTCCTGGGAGCCTTCTCTTCTCCAGACTGAACAACCTCAACTCTCTCAGTCTGAAACACCATTTGAAGTAATTACAGTAACTTCAGAATGTCTGTGGGTACTCCTTAGCAGAAATTTTAATAGAAGGAGGCAGTGCAGCTAAAGTAAATTGTATCCTTTACAAATCTTGTGGGAAAAATAAAAAAGGAGGGGGAAAAAGCACCAAGAGTAAATGTATGATATACTTCTTAGTGATAATCCTGACAGTTCTGTTGAGAAAGTAAAGCTTTTCTGTGAGCAGTATTTTAAATCGATTTCTTCATCTCCCTGGTGGAAAACTAACTTTTGCAGCAGATTTAGTTTCACAAATGAAATGGACTCTTTAGTTTCATATCACTGTACTCAAGGGGCTTCATCTGTACAAACTACAAATGGAAACCCTGAGCAGTATGTTTGCAGTGGAACTGCCACTGGACACAGCAGTAGCTGTGAGGCTCTTCTTGAGTGGACTTTGGATCATGAAATGAAAATACTTTGAGTTACCATAATAATGTACAAACCATTTTTCTTTTTGCACATCCTTTTATTTCTTTTCTCAAATGTTAATTCTTGTGTCCTGCTCCTGACTCTGCCTGGAACAAACTCAAAGATTACATAGCAAGGCACTTTCTGGAACGAATAAATTTGCTGCTCAGCCTTGTCTGCAGGGAATCCTGAAGGGTTTTGCACATTTCTCTTGGGACTGCTGTGCACTTCTAAGCTTTCTTTCTGCTGATTGTGATTGCTAGCTTCTTTCTTGTCAAGTGTAGCTCAGTCCTATCCAACTATTTATGCATTTCAGGCAGGTCTGCAAAGGAAGCCAATCAGTGGTAAAACGAAGCAGAGTATGTGGGTTAAACACCTTGTGGAAGTAAATATTTCTTCAAAATCCATAAGTAAAGTCCCTGCAGGATCTAGGAGTCACCATGGTCTTGAAGGCTCAGACTCAACATTGTGTCTGTGTAGAGCTGCTAAGAGAACCACAACAGAGAAACCTCAGCATGGTGGCATTCTCTAAAATGTGAAACTCTTACATAAAGGCCTCTGAAATGCTGAGCCCTTAGTCCAGGGTTTAGGTAACACCACATTAAGCATTAAGAGCCTTTGCTGAGAAAGGTTTATGTCTGCTGAACTGCTTCTTAGAGTTGCAGTTGAAGAGACAAGCTTAGGGGGATGTTCAAACCAGTTTGTCAGTGGGAGGCCTCTACTCCTTCTACTAGGGAGATACTGAGAGTAATCCACAATGTCTTTTAAGTTTCCCAGAGATGTAATGTATCACCATCCAGACATTGTACATACATGGTTAAACATTTTCACCTGAAATCAGTTTGTTCAGTCACATGCAGAAAGTATAGGAAGAATTGTGTGCAGTTCTGGGCCCCTCAGTTTAAGAAGGATGTTGAGACACTTGAATGTGTCCAGAGAAGGGCAGCAAGGAGGGGTCTGGAGCACAGCCCTGTGAGGAGAGGCTGAGGGAGCTGGCGTTGCTTAGCCTGGAGAAGAGGAGGCTCAGGGGAGACCTTCTTGCTCTCTACAACTCCCTGAAGGGAGGCTGTAGCCAGGAGGGGGTTGGTCTCTTCTCCCAGGCACCCAGTACCAGCACAAGAGGACACAGTTGCAAGCTGTGCGAGGGGAGGTTTAGGCTGGAGGTGAGGAGAAAGTTCTTCCCAGCAAGAGAGATTGGCCCTGGGGATGTGCTGCCCAGGAGTTGGTGGAGTCACTGTCTCTGGAAGTGTTCAGAAAAGGATTGGATGAGGGACGTGGTGCCATGGTTTAGTTGCCAGGAGGTGTTGGGTGATAGGTTGGACTTGATGGTCTCTGAGGTCTTTTCCAACCCTATTGATTCTATGAATCTCCAAGGAAAAAGCAGAGGATGCTGAAACTGGCAGTAAACCATCTTCTTCTAAGTGTGGCTGAAAGTGTGCAGTGCTAAAGATCCCAGTTTGAAGATTACAGCAGACCACTTCTGACACACAGAAGCAGCCCTTCATGCAGTCCTGAGTTATGAACACTGAAACTCATTAAAGGATGTGTTAGGTAGCTGCCACTAATTTAATTGTTGGGATTTACCCAATAATCATGAAGTCTGAAATTGTTCTGTAAAAGACTCTGGCAACTTGCTGCACAGGACACTTTTATCTGGAGGGTGAATGTTTAGAAGTTAATCTTAAAAGGCTCACCAGCAATTAAAAAATACTCTAGAGAAGATGTTACAGAATGGTAATAATAGGTAAGATTGAATAGAATAGAATAGAATAAACCAGGTTGGAAGAGACCTTCAAGATCATTGTGTCCAACCTATCATCCAACACCACCCAATCAACTAACCCATGGCACCAAGCATCCTGTCAAGCCTCGCCCTGAACACCCCCAGCGATGGCGACCCCACCACCTCCCCAGGCAGCCCATCCCAATGGGCAATCACTCTCTCTGTGTAAAACTTCCTCCTAACCTCCAGCCTAAACCTCCCCTGATGCAGCCTGAGACTGTGTCCTCTTGTTCTGGTAGTGGTTGCCTGGGAGAAGAGACCAACCTCTGCCTCACTACAACCTCCCTTCAGGTAGTTGTAGAGAGCAATAAGGTCACCCCTGAATCTCCTCCTCTCCAGGCTAAGCAACCCCAGCTCCCTCAGTCTCTCCTCATAGGGCTTGTGCTCCAAGCCCCTCACCAACCTTGTTGCCCTTCTTTGGACACCTTCCAGCAAGTCAACCTCCTTCCTAAACTGAGGGGCCCAGAACTGGACACAGTACTCGAGGTGCAGCCTAACCAGTGCAGTGTCCAGGGGCAGAATGACCTCCCTGCTCCTGCTGGCCACACTGTTCCTGATGCAGGCCAGGATGCCCTTGGCCCTCTTGGCTGCCTGGGCACACTGCAGGCTCATGTTCAGCCTACCGTCGACCAGCACCCCCAGGTCCCTCTCTGCCTGGCTGCTCTCAGCCGCTCTGACCCCAGCCTGTAGCTCTGCATGGGGTTGTTGTGGCCAATGTGCAGCACCTGGCACTTGGATGTGTTCAATCTCCTGCCCTTGGCCTCTGCCCATCTGCGCAGCCTGTCCAGGTCCCTCTGGTGAAAACAGTGAAAACTTTCCAGATCTTAGACTAGGCAACTGCTGCGTGTAGTTTCTAATTCATTTCAAACCTGTGTTTTCATAGGTTGTTTGGGACTACTCCTATAAAATTGGCTGTGCTGTTACTTACTGTAAGGAAGTTGCAGGAATCCCAGACGCAGCATATTTTGTTTGCAACTACTCGCCATGGTAAGACGCTCGTTTAAATGTTACAAAAGTGAAAGCAATCATCTTCATGTTTAGCTGCAAGTAAGTTAGGTTCTCAGCACGAGATGAGAAAGCACTGGAGAAGGCTCAGCTGATGTTTTAAATGATCTGTTGTGAGACAACACAGCACTGCTGTTCCAAAGGATGCAAACAGATGTCTCACATGCAATGCTCAGTGCTCAGCACAAAGCAGCTAGTGCCTGAGCCAATTCCCTTCCTGCAGAGGCAGCCAGTACTGCCTGCTTGCCCCACCAGCACCCTGCTTAGAGCAAGGTGATTCCCCTCAGTCTGCTCATAGGGTGGTTGCTGTATAATGCAAATTGTTGCGATTGCTCAGGCATGCAAGAGACTGGAATAACAAATTCCAGCAAGGACTGCTGCTGGTGGGTAAGCATCCAGGCTGGAGCTCTCCATTCAGGCAAGCTGGCAAGCTTTCTGTTTGTGTTGCACCTTACTAGCTTTACTTATTGGTAGCTGGGTAAATGCAATCAGAGAAAATACTGATTGTCTAATTCAGTTATTGAGAGAGCCATGAGCATTAGGATGCTCACTCCCTTAGTTTTTAAACTGTCAGTTTTACTGATGAGTACCAAGCAGACAGATCCTGACTTCATCAACTTCATTGACTTCCTTTTTCATATGACACAGAAGAAATGAGAAAGCTGCTGCAGGCAGCTGCTGTCAGAGCTGGGATTACTTCTTGCAGCTTTGTGTGTTTTATAGATGTTCTTCAGTTTTTACACCATAAAAAGATGTGTAAGGAACGTTTTCCTGAGACTGGGCAGGGTAGTAAGTACTGCAGGCTGATCTTTATGTTCAAACACTTTGCTCTGCTTGGATGAGGTACTTAAACGTGTAAGGATTCCACTGTCTTCACTAAGACCCTGTACTCTTAGGCATTTGTGTTTTATGGAGTAAAGGTCTTGTTTCTCAAGGTTACAATTCAACAGTCAGCAGCTCACAAGATTTCTGTCTTTGCTGAATAGTTAAGTTTAAGCCAGTTAGAGTGTGTCAGCTTAAAAATGTTCTGCTCTGAAACCCTCGCTTTTCTTCAGTTAAAACCAAGCTCCATCCAGAACAGTGGTTTTTTGGAAGTTCATATACCAATGGAAAATGGGAATAAAAAGCCTGGACACTTGCCCATGAGCAAAATGTCAGCTGTTAAAGATTTCATTCCTTCCACAGGGATAGAACATTGAAACTTACCAATAAAGAAAATGATGCTGAAGGGTTTTTTTTAATGCATTCCTATCCATGTGTTGTATTTTCCTTGTAGTGACTTCAAGAAGTCATTTGAGATGTTTAACACATCATTTAAGATCATGTGTGAAACTTCCCTTTCTCCTTTGTAGTGGTAATCTGCCAAGAAAACCATATCTAGAAGGAAGAGCCTGCAGTAAATGTGACAAAGGAGACACCTGTGAAAATAACCTGTGCAGTAAGTAAAAGCAAGTGTAAAATGCAGTAGGTAAAAGGTAATGGTACAGCCACCCACTTGGACAAAGCATGTTCCAAGCTTTCTTTTCCTCCTTGATGGTGTTCACTCAAGTCTAATTCACAAGTCATTTAAAGCTCTTCCTAAGGCCATTTACATTGGGGGAATAGATCCTAGAATCATGAGGGACTTTTCAGGGTGTCTTTTTAGGGTGTCTAGCCTGCCTCTGTCCTCCTGACACTTGCCCTTCACATTTTTGTAACCACCAGTGAGGTCACCCCACAGTGCCACCTTCTGCAAGCTAAAGAGCCCCAGCTCCCTCAGCCTTTCCTCATAAGAGGATGTTCCACTGCCTTCAGCATCCTTGTGGCTCTGTGCTGGGCTCTTTCAAGCAGTTCCCTGAGGTCCTTCTTGAACTGAGGGGATCAGAACCGGACACAATATTCTAGATGCAGCCTCACCAGGGCAGAGTAGAGGGGTAGGAGAACCTCTCCCAGCCTACTATCCACACCCCTTCTAATCCAGCCCAGGATGCCTCAGCCTTCCTGGCCACAAGGGCACGTTTCTGGCTCATGGGCATTCTTCTGCCCACCAGGACCCCCAGGTCCCTTTCCCCTGTGCTGCTCTCCAACAGCTCAGTCCCCAACCTCTCCTGCTCCATGGGGTTGTTCTTTCCCAGGTGCAAGACTCTACACTTGCTCTTGTTGAATTTCATTCAGTTTCTCCCTGCCCAACTCTCCAGGCTGTCCAGGTTCCCATTCTCATTCCTAAAACTGTGTTTGATAGAATTTACTGCTCCTGTGTATTCTGAAATTTAAACAGTATTTCTTACTTCCAGAGAGACAGAGAGGATTCAAACTGAAAATGAAGTGTCTGTATACTATGTCTCCATTGTTCTAAACAAGAGCAGCCTCCTGGAGACATTCATGCTCTAAAGGCTTTGGTTTATTTGCTTAGTTCAAAAGTATTTCAGCTTTTGGGGTTTTTGGTAAGGTTTATCCATGGGAATTCTCAGTCAGTTCGATTGACTGTAATGAATCTGATGAGTTTGTTTTACCTAGCTAGTAAGACTTCCAGGAGAGACAAAGCCTGGCTGGCTGTAATGCTTTGGGTTTTCTCCCCTTTTCCAGGAAATCTGAGACGTGATAAAATCATCTGTAAGTATCACCATTTTCACACTGCTACAGATACTCCTTAGTGACTTCACAAGTGTGTCAGAAGTGTCTCCTCCAATAAACTTCCCCTTGACATGCTTGTTTCTAGATTACCCACGGTGGTACCCTCCTTGGGAGTCCAGTGACGGAGCGTGTGACAGAGCCTGTGCCATTGTCATCACTTTGAGAGCACTGCTGCTGGTTCTTACTCCTGTGGCTGTTTATTGTGTCCAAAAGTTCTGTACAAGCTTGCATATGTGTGCCTAACTGGATTTGAGATACACACGGTCTGCTGAAGGGCCTTGCTAATGGGAAAACAAACAACAACCAGGTGGAATTACATGTGCTAAACCTTACACTGAGAAAGCACTGAGCTGAAGGTGGGATCTGGTAAGAGTTTGAGCTTGATTTTTAACTACCAGATCCTCCCAAACTGTGAAGTGCTCTGCTCCTGGAATTCAAGGAGAAAAGAGTGTGTTCAAACTGCTACAACTCATTTAGATGCTGAGGGAAAGCTAACACCCCATGATACCATATTACATACTCAGTCCTGTTTCCTTGAGTGACAATATTGAAAGGTTGTTCTTTAGAAGCCTTGATGGTTGTGGAGTTAGTGCAGCTTGGTATTTATAAGCTAATGCATTTAATGTTGCTCTTTCAAGACCTTTATTGGAGTGTTTTGTTCCTAACTTCCTCTAAACCTGGGGCTTAGTTTCGTTTTTCTTCTATTCCTTGTCTTAGCATGCACTGTTAGTTACCCACAGCCTATTGCCTGTTTTCTGTGTTCTCAAGTTTTCACAATAAAAGTTATTTTACCTTGAAACTTGCTCCAGTCCATTCAGTCAATGCAGATTTTACTTTTCTATCTCCAAGATGTGAAGTCAGAGGCCCACCAGGGGTTAGGGGTTGGAAGGGACCTCTGGAGACCATCAAGTCCAATCTCCCTGCCAGAGCAGGACCAGAGAATCCAGCACAAGTCACACAGGAATGCATCCAGATGGGGTTTGAAAGTCTCCAGAGGAGACTCCACAACCTCTCTGGGCAGCCTGTTCCAGTGCTCTGTAACCCTCACAGGGAACAGAACAGAACAGAATTAACCAGGTTGGAAAAGACCTTTGAGATCATCCACTCCAACCTCTCACCCAGCACCATCTGATCAACTCAACCATGGCACCAAGGGCCTCAGCCAGGCTCTTCCTAAACACCTCCAGGGATGGGGATTCCCTCCTCATGCAGCGCTGGAACCTCCTGTGCTGTATTTTATGTCCATTGCCCCTTGTCATATCCCAGGGTGCAGCTGGGCAGAGCCTGTCCCTGTCCCCTCCCTCCTGACCACCAGCCCTCAGATATTTATAAACATTGATTAAATCCCCTCTCAGCCTTCTCCTCTGCAGACTGAACAGCCCCAGGGCTCTCAGCCTCTCCTCCCCAGGCAGTGCTGCAGTCCCTTCAGCATCCTTGGAGCCTCCCTTGGACTCTCTCCAGCAGATCCCTGTCCCTCCTGAGCTGGGGAGCCCAGAGCTGGATGCAATATTCCAGGTGAGGTCACAGCAGGGCAGAGGTGAGTCTTTTATTAATAAGGTTTAGCTTCACTTCTCTCTGAGAGACAGATGAAATTTATGCAAGAACTGAAGCTTTTCTTCTTTACCAGTATGCCAAACCAGATTTGTTTTCCTTGCTTGTAGCTTCCTCTTTACTGGTGGATGCAAGCAGCAGCTCTGCCTTTTGCCGAGGCCACAATTGCTGTGGCTGGTGCCAGTTTGGGGAAAGCTGTTCTGCAGCATCTCCTCAGATGAGGGCCTACACTCACAGAAGGGGTTGGCAGTCACCCTGAGCAGAGCATGCTCAAAGGAAAGCCTAAAGCACACCTGGAGTGTTGCTCCTTGCTAACAGGCACGGCAGATGGCAGGTTCACTTTGCCCTCTGCCAGCCAGCTGTCAGAGCTGAACCTTGTGAAGCAATTCCACTCCCGGTGGCTTTGGTGGTTCCAAGTGCTTGCACACCCAGAGGAGAGGCTCTGGACAGCTTCTGGCTAGTATTATCTCTAAGAGATTTTTCATTCAAAAACTAAACCCAATCCAAACCACAACTGAAAGTATTGCAGAATTATGAACATGGATGTCCAACCCAGACCATGCATGTCCAACCCAGACCATGCATGTCCACCCCCAGACCATGCATGTCCACCCCCAGACCATGCATGTCCATCCCAGACCATGCATGTCCATCCCCCAGACCATGCATGTCCACCCCCAGACCATGAATGCCCAACCCAGACCATGAATGTCCACCCCAGACCATGAATGTCCTCCCCAAACCATGGATGTCCACCCCCAGACCATGCATGTCCACCCCCAGACCATGAATGTCCATCCCAGACCATGGATGTCCATTCCCAAACCATACATGTCCACCCCAGACCATGAATGCCCAACCCAGACCATGAATGCCCAACCCAGACCATGAATGTCCACCCCAGACCATGAATGTCCTCCCCAGACCATGGATGTCCACCCCCAGACCATGGCTGTCCAACCCAGACCATGCATGTCCTCCCCAGTCCATGGTTGTCTACCCCAAACCAGGGATATCCACCCCAGACCATGGTGGTCCCCCCTCTCACCACTTCTCCAGCCTGCTGATGGTCTCCTTGAGGGCCTTGTTTTCCTTCTCACATTTCTTTGCAGTGCTGTTTGTGCTGGATCTGTTTGCTTGCTGTCATGCTTGGGCCTGACCTAGAAGCAGCAGAGTTCAGTGAAGACCGTGTGGGAGCTCACACCCTCTTTTGATCCAGCCAGCAGTATGTTGCACATGGTAAGGAGGCCCTTTGTGATCCATCTGCCAAATGATCTGTCTTGTCTTGCTGATTTAGCCTGTCTTAGTCTTCATTTGCTGTGTGCTTCCCTTTCCATTTCTGTCAATGGCTTCTGTGTTTCACATATTGCTCTTCACAGGAAATAAAAACAGACTGTTCATGGCATTATAGGCTGGGGAGTGACCTCTTGGAGAGCTGTGAAGGGCCTGGGAGGGCCTAGTGGATGGGAGGTTGACCATGAGCCAGCAATGTGCTCTGGTGGCCAAGAAGGCCAATGGCATCCTGGGCTGCATTAGAAGGGCTGTGGTGAGTAGGTCAAGAGAGGTTCTCCTCCACCTCTACTCTGCACTGCTGAGGCTGCATCTGGAATATTGTGTCCAGCTCTGGGCCCTCAGTTCAGGAAGGACCTCAGGGAACTGCTTCAGAGAGTCCAGCACAGAGCCACAAAAAATATTAGGGGAGCAGAACATCTTCTTATGGAGGAGAGCCTGAGGGAGCTGAGGGCTCTGTAGCTTGGAGAAGAGGAGCCTGAGGGTGACCTCATTCATGTTGATAAAGATACACAGGGTGAGTGCCCAGAGGCTGGAGCCAGGCTCTGCTGGGTGATGCCCAATGCCAGCACAAGGGGCAGTGGTGGAAGCTGAGGCAGAGGAAGTGCCATGGGAACAGGAGGAAAAACTTTTCACTGTGAGAGGGACAGAACCCTGGAACAGGCTGCCCAGGGGGTTGTGGAGTCTCTCTGGAGATACTCCAGACTCACTTGGATGCATTCCTGTGTGATCTGGTATAGTGTGCCCAGGTGGCCAAGAAGGCCAGTGGCATCCTGGCCTAGATCAGGATCATTTGGCCAGCAGGAGCAGGGAAGTCATTGTGCCCTGTGCTCAGCACTGGTCAGGCCACACCTTGAGTCCTGTGTCCAGTTCTGGGCTCCTCAGTTTAAGAAGGACATTGAGAGACTTGAAGGTGTCCAGAGAAGGGCAGCAAAGCTGGGGAGGGGTCTGGAGCACAGCCCTGGGAGGAGAGGCTGAGGGAGCTGGGGTTGCTTAGCCTGGAGAAGAGGAGGCTCAGGGGAGACCTTCTTGCTCTCTCCAACCCCCTGAAGGGAGGCTGTAGCCAGGTGGGGGTTGGTCTCTTCTCCAGGCACCCAGCACCAGAACAAGAGGACACAATCTCAAGTTGTGCCAGGGGAAGTTTAGGCTGGAGGTGAAGAGAAAGTTCTTCCCAGCAAGAGAGATTGGCCCTTGGGATGTGCTGCCCAGGGAGGTGTTGGAGTCACCATCCCTGGAGGTGTTCAAGAGGGGATTGGATGTGGCCCTTGGAGCCATGGTTTAGTTGTCAGAAGGTGTTGGGTGATAGGTTGGATTTAATGATCTTTGAGGTCTTTTCCAACCTTATTGATTCTATGATCCTGGTATAGGTGATGCTGCTCTGGCAGGGGGGTTGGACTGGATGATCTCTGGAGGTCCCCTCCAGCCCCTAGCACTCTGTGATTCTATATTGCTCAGTTTTAATAATGTGAAGGGAATTTCTTGCACCAAGCACCCCATCAAGTGTCCTCCTGAACACCTCCAGTGATGGTGACTCCACCACCTCCCTGGGCAGCCCATCCCAATGGGCAATCACTCTCTCTGTATAGAACTTCCTCCTAACCTCCAGCCTAAACCTCCCCTGGCGCAGCCTGAGACTGTGTCCTCTTGTTCTGGTGCTGGGGGCCTGGGAGAAGAGACCAACCCCCACCTGTCTACAACCTCCCTTCAGGGAGTTGGAGAGAGCAAGGAGGTCCCCCCTGAGTCTCCTCCTCTCCAGGCTAAGCAACCCCAGCTCCCTCAGCCTCTCCTCACAGGGCTGTGCTCCAAACCCCTCCCCAGCTTTGTTGCCCTTCTCTGGACTCGTTCCAGCAAGTCAACCTCCTTCCTAAACTGAGGAGCCCAGAACTGGACACAGGACTCGAGGTGTGGCCTAACCAGTGCAGTGTCCAGGGGCAGAATGACCTCCCTGCTCCTGCTGGCCACACTGTTCCTGATGCAGGCCAGGATGCCATTGGCCCTCTTGGCTGCCTGGGCACACTGCTGGCTCATGTTCAGCCTACCATCAACCAGCACCCCCAGGTCCCCCTCTGCCTGGCTGTTCTCAGCCACTCTGACTCCAGCCTGTAGCACTGCCTGGGGTTGCTGTGGCCAATGTGCAGAACCTGGCACTTGGATGTGTTCAATCTCCTGCCCTTGGCCTCTGCCCATCTGTGCAGCCTGTCGAGGTCCCTCTGCAGAGCCTCTCTGCCCTCCAGCAGATCAACCTCTGCCCCCAGCTTGGTGTCGTCACCTGTCTCTGAGCAAAGATGCAAAGCCCTCTGTTGCTTTATGAAAGCTCATCATGTTTGAGGAACCACAGAATTAACCAGGTTGGAAAAGACTTTTGAGGTCATCAAGTCCAACCTCTCCCCCAGCACCATCTGATCAACTAAACCATGGCACCAAGTGCCACATCCAGGCTCTTCTTAAACACCTCCAGGGATGGTGACTCCACCACCTCCCTGGGCAGCACATCCCAATGGCCAATCTCTGGGAAGAATTCCTTCCTAATATCCATCCCAAACTTCCCCTGGTGCATCTTGAGGTTGTGTCTTGGTTTCCTGGGAGAAGAAACTGACCCCCACCTGGCTAGAGCCTCCTTTCAGATAGTTGTAGAGGGAGAAATTGAATGAGATACAGCAAGGGCAAGTGTGGAGTCTTGCACCTGGGAAAGAACAACCCCATGGAGCAGGAGAGGATGGGGGCTGACCTCTTGGAGGCTGTGAATGTGAAAAGGACCTGGGGGTCCTGGTGGATGGGAGGTTGACCATGAGCCAGCAATGTGCTCTTGTGGCCAAGGAGGACATCCTGGGTTGCATTAGAAGGGCTTCGGTCAGTAGGTCAAGAGAGGTTCTCCTCCCCCTCTACTCTGCCCTGGTGGGGCCGCATCTGGAGTATTGTGTCCAGTTCTGGGCCTCTGGGTTCAGGAAGGACCACAGGAAACTGCTTGAAAGAGTCCAGTGCTGAGGCACAAAAAATGATTAAGGGAGTGGAGGATCTTCCTCAGGAGGAGAGCCTGAGGGAGCTGAGGGCTCTGGAGCTTGGAGAGGAGGAGCCTGAGGGTGACCTCATTCATGTTGATAAAGATGTGCAGGGTGAGTGCCCAGAGGACAGGCTGCCCAGGGGGGTTGTGGAGTCTCCCTCTCTGGAGATATTTGAGACCTGCCTGGATGTGCTCCTGTGTGACCTGCCCTGGGTGCTCCTGCTCTGGCAGGGGGTTGGGCTGGATGATCTCTGGAGGTCCCTTCCAGCCCCTGGCATTCTGTGATTGTGTGAAATCATTATGCAGTGAATGCAGCAATGAGAAATGTGTAGACAAGCTCTGTGGCAAGACCAAAGTAGATCAGCTAAGAGAATTGCTTCGAAACAAAAGTGCCATGAATGTCAGTGCAAATGCAACAGCTCAGCTGGGATTAAGCACCTGGTGGAACTGTAGACCACCACACAGCAACAGGAACACACCCCTGGTAAGAGCAGTATAAGAAGGAGCTAAATGAAGCAGCTGGCTTTGGAGTCTCTCAGAGGTAGGAGCCAGACTTTCTGGTGAAGTCTCAGTGAGACTGCTTTCCACTTCTTGTCTGAGCAGGAAGTCAAGTCTAAAACTTCAGCCCCAACAAACATTCCCTGTCTGCTGCTTCTTTCTTGGCAGAAATATTGCATTTCATGTCTGCTTTTTCACTTCTTTGGTAGAGCCTATCATGTCTTCCAGACAAGGGAAGCTCTGAGCCCATAAGAAGGCTGCACAGAAAAGCACAGTGATCTGGAACTGCCACAGGGCTCTGAAATACAGCACTGAAGGATGACTTTGTTTGTTGTTTCTAAAGCAGTTTGAAGCTGTGAACCTTTACATTATTACATCCAGTCCCAAATTACCCAGAAACAGTCTTTTAAAGAAACAAAGAGATTATAGGGCACACAACAATATAGTAAATCAACCATGAATTTGGTGCAGAGGTGTGATGGGGATGGTCTCTGCCAGCCAGGCTCTAGGGTAGCTTCAGCTGTGGAATTAATTAACCATTTGGTACTCTTAGAATCACAGAATCAATAAGGTTTGAAAAGACCTCAGAGATCATCCAGTCCAACCTCTCACCCAACACCTCCTGGCAACTAAACCATGGCTCCAAGTGCCTCATCCAAGCCCCTCTTGAACACCTCCAGAGATGGGGACTCCACCACCTCCCTGGGCAGCACATCCCAGTGGTCAGTTAATCTTTCTGGGAAGAACTTTCTCCTCATCTCCAGCCTAAACCTTCCCTGGCACAGCTTGAGACTGTGTCCTCTTGTTCTGGTGCTGGTTGCCTGGAGAAGAGACCAACCCCCACCTGGCTACAGCCTCCCTTCAGGGAGTTGGAGAGAGCAATGAGGTCTCTACTGAGCCTCCTCTTCTCCAGGCTAAGCAACCCCAGCTCCCTCAGCCTCTCCTCCCAGGGCTGTGCTCCAGACCCCTCCCCAGCTTTGTTGCCCTTCTCTGGACACCTTCCAGCAGCTCAAACTCTTTCCTAACCTGAGGAGCCCAGAACTGGACACAGGACTCAAGGTGTGGCCTGAGCAGTGCTGAGCACAGGGCACAATGACCTCCCTGCTCCTGCTGGCCACACTGTTCCTGCTGCAGGCCAGGATGCCATTGGCCTTCTTGGCCCCCTGGGCACACTGCTGGCTCATGTTCAGCTGCTGTCAACCAGCACCCCCAGGTCCCTCTCTGCCTGGCTGCTCTCAGCCACTCTGACCCCAGCCTGTAGCACTGCCTGGGGTTGCTGTGGCCAATGTGCAGCACCTGGCACTTGGATGTGTTCAATCTCCTGCCCTTGGCCTCTGCCCATCTGCCCAGCCTGGCAAGGTCCCTCTGCAGAGCCTCTCAACCCTCCAGCAGATCAACTCCTGCCCCCAGCTTGGTGTCATCTGCAAACTTGCTGATGACTGACTCCATCCCCTCCTCCAGATCATCAATAAAGATGTTAAAGAGCATGGGGCCCAGCACTGATCCCTGGGGCACACCACTGGTGCCTGGCTGCCAGCTGGCTGTGGCACCATTCACCACCACTCTCTGGGCTCAGCCTCCAGCCAGTTCCTCACCCAGCTCAGAGAGCTGCTGTCCCAGCCAGGGGCTGACAGCTTGGCCAGCAGTTTGCTGTGGGGGATGGTGTCCAAGGCCTTGCTGAAGTCCAGGCAGACTCCATCCACAGCCTGCCCCACATCCACCAGGCAGTCCCCTGGGCATGGAAGGAGATCAGGTTGGTCAGGCAGGAGCTGCCCTTCCTAACTCCATGCTGGCTGGGCCTGAGCCCTTGGCTGTCCTGCAGGTGCTGTGTGACTGCACTCAAGATGCTCTGCTCCATCACCTTGCCTGGCACTGAGGGCAGGCTGCCAGGCCTGGAGTTTGCAGGTTCCTCCTTCCAGCCCTTCTTATTTCTCTCTGTGATATCCTGGCTGACTCATCTTGAGGTCTCAGGCTGATGCATCGCAGGAAGACTAGAAACACCTCAAAGACAAGGGGGAGGGAGACAAGGAAGAGAGCTGTTAAAACTGAAGTGCTGGCCTGGTGCAGGGTTCTGCACTGTGGCCACGATCACCCCAGGCAGTGCTGCAGGCTGGGGGTGAGTGGCTGGAGAGCAGACTGGCAGAGAGAGACCTGGCAGTGCTGGGTGACAGGGAAGAACAACTGGGCCCAGGACAGATTCTGGTTCAGTAAATGGCAGATCTCAGCCTCATTACAAAAGCCCAACCTGGTGACAGATTCAGTTTGTTAGGTTGTTTTTAGAGACGTTTAGCCCTCAGCCTCTTTTGTTCGTAGTGAGGGAAACAAACCTCTCTTTCAAGCTGGATGGATGGATGGAAGGAAAGGGGGTGGGGAGGGCAAAGAAACCAAACCAAAGAAGCCTAAAGGGCAGGAGAGAAGCTTGCCCACTACAATTAGAGAAAGAAAGAAGAAAGATTAAGAGAGCAAAGCCACCACAGCTCTGATGTGAACTCGTTGTTCAGCTTCCTTATTCTCATAGCAACGTTCTTGACACATGACTCGTTTCCTGTGAGCAGCACCACACTCAATTACCATGGCTAAGATAAGTCCAGCCCACAAGCCCTCAAGCAAAACCTTGCTGCCGGAGCTGCAGCCACCTTGTACGGCTGGAATGCTCTGCTGGTGAAGCTGCGGGATCAGAGGCTGAGAACCATGGCCAGCAGATACTCTGCTTGTGTGCTGGCTTTACTGCACTGCTGGCATGCTTCTCACTCATATGAAGCACCAACCCTGCCTGATGTTGGAGACCCAAAGTTCATCGAGGAGTGTGTGCAAACCCATAACAGATTCCGGTCTGGAGTGAATCCCCCAGCCAGCAACATGCTCTACATGGTAAGGGGATGCTGTACACAGTAAGGGGATCTTCATGAGGGATGTGCAAGTGTGTGCAGTTGTGATAGTGCTGATGATTCTCAGGGGATCACTTCTGTGACTGAATGCATTAAAGATCAGAAGGCTGGAGATGCTCTGCTCTGGAGACAGCCTGAGAGAGCTGGGGTTGTGCAGGCTGGAGAGGAGAAGGCTCCCAGGAGACCTCATTGTGGCCTTCCAGGATCTGCAGGGGGCTCCAAGAAAGCTGGGGAGGGACTTTTGAGGGTGTCAGGGAGGGATAGGACTGGGGGGGGTGGAGCAAAACTAGAAGTGGGGAGATTGAGATTGGCTGTGAGGAAGAAGTTGTTCCCCATGAAGGTGGTGAGAGCCTGGCACAGGTTGCCCAGGGAGGTGGTGGCAGCCTCCTGCCTGGAGGTGTTTGCAGCCAGGCTGGATGTGGCTGTGAGCAACCTGCTGCAGTGTGAGGTGGCCCTGCCCATGGCAGGGGGTTGGAGCTGGCTGAGCCTTGAGCTCCCTTCCTGCCCTGACAGTTCTGTGATTCTGTGAAAGAAAAAAAACAAAAGAAGAAGAAGAAAAAACCCAAACCCCAACCCCCAACCCCCCCAGCTCGCTGGGGGCATAAGAACTACATTTTAAAGCGGAGGGGGGAAAAAAGCTGTGCTAATCAGATGGCTTCCCAGGCCTGGGTATGTGTATAACTGTGCCTGGCTTAATTTCTTAGTTTTAAAGCCACGTTTTCAGCCCTGGACCCCGCGCTGCCCTGGTGCGCTGCGCAAAGCCTCCTCCCCGCCAGGCGCTGCGGCTCAGCAGGCAGGGGGCGGGTGGGGCTGCTGCCATTTGTGTGCGGACCGAAGCACCACCTTTCCTACTCGGGTTGGCAAGGACAGAGACTATTGCCAGGCAATGCTGGAGAGCTTTCTCCAAGCTTTCTGTGCAAGGCTCCCACAGACTGGGCCGCCAAAGCATCAGTTCCGAGGCGCTGGGGCTGCAGGGAAAGCCAAAACACAACCAGTGCGGCAGGAGCGAGTGCTGGAGGCGTCGGGTGCTGTGGTGTTTTGCCTTCCTGCTTTCTCCCCAGCCACATCAGGGGCAGTTCTCTGCAGCAGCCATGCAAAAGATAGCCTCTTGTGATTCAAAATCAACCCAGAAGTAGTAGCCGTGTCTCCTTGCAGATGGTTCGTGACTCTTGTGTCTCTGCTGCTGAGTGGCACATGGGGAACCAGCAAGGAGGAAGCTGCAAATGCTTGCACAAAGCTTATGGCTCAGAAGCTCATTTCTGATTTGTGACATGTTCACATCACCTTTGGTGCTTGACTGGGTATTACCTGAAATACCTTGTTTCTTCTTGGCATAATCTCCACAGATCTCACAGAATTAACCAGGTTGGAAAAGACCTCAGAGACCACCAAGCCCAACCTGTCACCCAACACCTCCTGACAACTAAACCATGGCTCCAAGTGCCACATCCAAGCCCCTCTTGAACCCCTCCAGGGATGGGGACTCCACCACCTCCCTGGGCAGCACGTCCCAATGGCAAAGCACTTTGTCTGTGAAGAATTTCTTCCTCACATCCAGCCCAAACTTCCCCTGGTGCAGCTTGAGACTGTGTCCTCTCCTTCTGTCACTGGGTGCCTGGGAGAAGAGACCAACCCCCACCTGGCTGCAGCCTCTTTTCAGTTGCTCTGGTCCATCTGAGAGAGGGATTGTCCTAATTAGGATCCTTTCCTTTCTGCTTCTCTTTCTTACTAGCTTGCATTAGTCACCACCACAAGAGGACATAACTATGTCTGCAATTAGCAACACCCCAACCAAACTTCCTCCCTCTCCAAAAAAACCCCTTGTGTTCTGTTTCTGGCTGTCAAACACTAAAATGGAAGAGCAGTAAAGGAGCAGACATCAGGGGCAAGCCTGGCAGGAAACTGTCCCTGGAGGTGTTCAAAAAGGGATTGGATGTGGCACTCGAAGCCATGGTTTAATAGTCATGAGATGTTAGCTGACAGATTTTACTTGATGATCTCTGAGATCTTTTCCAACCTTATTGATGCTATTGAAAC